>NC_140918.1:20070397-20579944 GCF_045865225.1 Trachurus japonicus | reverse complement strand
CAAGTGTCTTGTACAGCCCAGAGGGAAACCTTGTTATAGATGCCATTAAAAAATAACTGGTATGTTCCCATTCAAATGCTAGACCCCTGATTTTCACCCTAACCTGCAAAACAGCACCGGAAATTATCTCTGGCATCCACTCCACTACTGTATAATCAGCTGGACTGGAGCAGTTAACAATGATTTATTTTTCAGCTCTGATATTTATGGTGTCACCAAAATGCTTAAGGGCTTAATATTCATTAGTTGTTGGAGTGGGAGCAAACTCTTTTAGACCATATCAGGCTTCAAAAAATGTTGCCTCATTTCAAATCATCAGAGCCAGCTCCAAAATGCCATCTTTAATAATTCATTATGTGGGACATTTGTATACGCCATCTGCTTTGCTAAATAAAATCAAAGGCCACTTAAATCATTTCAACAGAAAAGCCTGTTTTAAAATAGACGCATATCCATACTTAATTGCATAAATCCAGCATCTCAATTATTCTCAATACTTTGGAGAACCCTGAAAATCAATACTGAAATAGACGCAAATGCATTTAGTTCAGAGGTTTTCTGTCACATGAGGGTAATTTGGCTTGCAGGCAGGATTTACAAACAATTGTCAAAGTATCACAGTTGTGCGTCTACCCAGGGAGATTCATTAGCTTCTTAGACATTCTGTAGTGGATGTAAGACTCTTTTATTCCTTTTATTTCTGTGTCTGAATTACCCCCCATTTTACTGCTTTCTAACCTTTGGCAAGCATTGTGCCCTCAGGGTGAACACTGTCTATCTACCCAGGCTTAGACATAAACATCACAAAAATACATCAGGGGAAATGATGAACAAAGACAGAAACATGCACAAACAACAGAAACGAGCATCAAACGCAATATACATTCATCAAATGTGAGCACAGATGAAACACATGTTACCATGGTGCCCTGCAGGTGTTGCCATGATTCCATCAACCTCACTTAACTGAACTTCACCTCTGCAGGAAGACAACTTCAGAGAGCACACTCAGAGATAGTACAATATGAATGACCTGAGGATGAGTGTATTGGACGCCATTGCTCTGCAGTAGCACACAACCTGCAACCACATACGCACTCGGCATGTGTACACTCAACGCTGCGGCATGCAGATGCACCGACGGAGCACACGCATGCACATAAACGGAAAACGCCGAGCTCCAGCCCTCCTGTGAATCTCATCTTCTCACTTCATAAATTTCTCTCCCCGAAGATGAAGTTTTAAGAGCCTTTCCAATAAAACTCTATGATTCATGAGAGGGGGTCAAGTAAATCCCACGCAGGCGAGCCGGGTAGCCTGTAAAACCTCAATACACATTCTCATTTTCTTTTCACGCTCCAGACCTCCCCAAACTCAGTGCCTCCACCTTCAACATTTTCCTGCATCATGTTCTCTTCACTTGTATATTACATATTATTTGTTCTTGGTCACATCTGATACACACCTTGACATCCTACGATCTTAGGGAGAATTCTACATTATGTTGTCAATTAAGGCTTCAAATGGTGATCATTATGATTTTTTTCTGAATAAAAGATGAACTGTTTAGTTGCCAGAATATCTGGAAAATCTAAATTTGAGCTGGACCTGCAAGCATATTTTGTTTGAAAACTACCCCAATAGATTTATCAACCTACTGTATTAATACAACTGTTATAGTCTACTTATCAAATGATTGAGTGCTTCCACAGTAACAGCATCAGTCCCGCTCTAATGTTATCTGAGATCAGCATAAATCTTTTCTCTTCCATCTTTTCATTTCCGTTACCTCTTCTCCCAGCCGCTGTGCAACAGAGCAAGAAACCCATTTAGACTCCTGACCATTGCAGATGGATTATTTTAACCTTACATGTGAGCACCTGTCCCTTCTTGTTTTTTTTTGTCAATCTCATCTTTCCCCTCCTCTCTCACCTGCATCCATCTCCATCCCCCAGTCAAAGCTGTTTAAAATGATTGCTGTGCAACATCTTCATTTTGCCCTCTGGTCAATCTCTTTCGATTAATTTTGTATTCTTCTTTTCCGCTTTCTCCCCTGTTACTTGACTCCAATACCTTTTCTCTGCCAGATACAATCAGCTAGTTTGAACTCATGAGAAGATGAGTGAAGGCTTTTAAATTTTACCCGTATCCCCTTGCTCCTCTGTTTCCTCCTTGTTGTGTCTCACTTTGTCATGTTGACTGTTTTGCTCCTTTGGCTTTCTTTATCTCCTTCACACAGTTTGTATTTCTCCTCCTCCTGTGTTTCTATCATGTGTGTTTGTACATATATAAAAAATACCTTTCTTGTTTGTCACCATCAGTCTTTCTTCCCACTTCCCCTCATTTCTCACATCCAATCTCCGTAATCTCTATCACGAAATAATAAAACTGTTTGTTTGCTTCCTGGTCCATGAAGGTTCTGAGCAAAAGAGTTATCTCTGAAAAAATATTACTGTAAATAACATTTTTTTATTCATTTAACACAAAACTTCAGGATAAACATTAAGAACATTCATGTGCAAAATTGCTTTAGCCTGAATATAGGACACAACTGATTATAAGATGATGCCCCATTTCCCAATATCTGTTTTTTGGAGAGAAAAAAAAGACCTCAAGGGTAAGATACACTTTCACACTTGTCCTGATGGGAACATTTCCTCAAGATACTGAGGACAAGAGAGTCCTTATTGTTGGAGCCTTTTCTCCCATTTAAAACACGATAAAAGTAAAACGTAACAGTCACACAGAGGATTATCACCCAAATCGGCAGTTCCTTCTTGTTCTCGCTTACAACTTTACTGTTGTAAAATCAACATTAATCAGTGTGATAACTTGTCAAAATCTTGGTTTGCTGTTAGTTTCCACTGCCTCCAAGAGGCCAACAGATCAACCATTGCAAATACAAAACTAAAGCTCAGAAACCAGAAAAGTAAACTGACCTTCTGTTCATCAGCTTCTCTCAAAAACCAAAGCACTGTCCAGGTGCGAGATAGAAAAATGGAGTTCCAGTGGAAAGGGCTGTTTGACACAGTGTCTGTCTGTCTGTCTGTCCCAAGATAAAACTGTGAAAATATTCACTACAGCAACATCAAACAGGCATCTCTGTGGGCATTTTTCTTGAAATAACCGAAAACATAGGCTACCTACTGGAAGGCTTAACAGCATTTTTATCTTGTGTATTATATCTTTGTTTTTCTCATTTAAGTAATGTCATTTTTTATGTATTTTTTGTATGCTGTTAAATTTATTTGCTCCTACTGTATTTATTTGGGTGCTCCTATTTTAATAATAAAATAGGTGCTCCTATTTTATTGCTTCAAATGTTGAGCACTTTGAGCAGCACCTTATGTATGAAAGGTGTTACACAAATAATGTTAGCACTGTTATTACTTTGCTGATATTAATTACATTTTTCTGAGGGCATTGTGGGTAAAGTACAGTTTTTTCCTGTAGCTGTCCCTGCACATTGCTCAGCCTGTGCCATTATTTCCAGCTGCTCCTCCAAACTGAGAGCCCACTGATCTGAATCTACCGCAGGTAATACACTCACTATAGATAAGTACCTCAGACAACCCCACACGTCAAATAACCTGAACTATCACTTTAATGAAAAATGTGATGGCACAAAATTATCAAAATGTGAATTTTTCTGTCTGTCTGGCTTGTAGGTCGTATCAATAATACAGCTCACCATTTTAACATTCATGACCAGAAAGGAGAAACAAACCTCTATTGAAAGAGGTGTCTTAATAAATGAAATAAATCAGATAGGTGCATAAAGGTCCCAGACTAATTACCAAGCAGCAACCTTCAGGGCTGAACACTGTAGACAACGCTGAAGCGCAAAAACTGCAGTTCCTAAAAAGACCACTAGTGAGTCAATCCCCATAGACTCTCGTCTGAAACTGCCGAACTTTACAGGAGAAATAAACATATTTATTATCTTGTACAAAACATTTTTTTTATGTTGCTAATTCATTCTTCATAATTCTACAAGGGATACTCTTTTAATTAAATCACTCATTAAATCTTATTGAGGCTTAACATGATGCTACAAACTGATGTGCATTCTTAGCTCCACACTCACACACACCTTAGCCAAGAGTTAGGCAACATCAGGTAAACACTGCCTAGATGGCATCATCAGAACGGCCCATTCTCGTCAGGAACCCATGGGTGACATCACAGAGACGGATCCATCTGTCTATGCAAACCACATCAAAACAAGTCATAGCAGGAGAGATTAGGTTTTATTCAAGCCTATTTTTTAGGCCTTTTCTCGAAAATTGCATATCCATAATAAAATGAGTATATCTCTGCAACCACAAGGTCTATTTGAATACTTTTGGTGTCATAGTAAAGGGAAAAAAATGAGGAATTGCTGAGATGTGTAAATTTCAGTATATCTGTTACTGGTGAAGAGTAAATGAAGATGACACACAGAAAATAAATTAATAAAATTAATATTCGCCTAAAAAAAAATCATATTTTTGATGAGTGCCCTTTAGAATAATGCTGATGAAGCTCAAACTCTCTATAAAATCATTGTACAACATGTGAACATTGTCTCTGCAGTGGTTGATTCTGATTAATTGAAGCAGGACAAAATTATTGAGATTTTACTACAAAATATCCAGGCGAACTTTCCAAAATGTCCATTTTTGGCACAGCTTGGAACCACCTGCTACTATAAACTATTGTTTAATCTTTATTTTCACACAATTTGGATAAACTAACTGAAAATAAATATACTGGAACCGATTGTAAATAACTAACATAGTGGATTCAGTGTCTCTGCGCCCTGCTGCTCAGAGCAGCTTATAGAGAGCCTAAGCGGAAGCAGGAAGTAACGGCGCCATGGGACCTCAACTCTGAAAAACTCGCCATTCAAATGAATGAGACTGAACATTTTATTTCGTGATCCGATTGAATTGTGCCATGAGAAAAAACTATGTCCTCTACCTGTTTAAAACATCACGTTTCATGCCGAGAAATCAGCCGTTTATCATAACACGGCAACAGAAGAATGTATTTTGTGTAAAGACCGCTCCACGGACTACAAATCTGTGTCCCACAAAAAATACGTCACCAACTGACACGGGAAAGGGCGGCAATTGGTGTGTGACGTCACCTACGCGACTTGTAGTCTTTCTGCTTACAGATTCTTCTGAATTTTATTCTACAATAGCTTTACAACAGACGGCTGATTTCTCGGGATGAAACGTGATGTTTTAAACAGGTAGAGGACATATTTTTTTCTCATGGCACAATTCAAACGGATCACGAAATAAAATTTTCCGTCTCATTCATTTGAATGGCGAGTTTTTCAGAGTTGAGGTCCCATGGTGACCGTTACTTCCTGCTTCCGCTTAGGCTCTCTATTTGGGTGGGTTTGGCTTTCAGCCTCTATCTCTGCAGCGGAGTGGTCGATTCGAGTGAGTGGCGGCTCATTTTAACCAATAGAGAGAGAGGAATGACGCTAGACCCAGGTAGATGTGATTGGCCGCACTGGCAGCCATGTGACAGCCATGAACCAATCAGATCAGCAGATCCACGTGCAGGCCAACGTGGGGTTGTATGCGCTCCGTCAGGCTCCGTGCAGGGTCCTAGAGCCGTCGGGTTTCGGCCCGGCTGATTCAGATGTAAACACTAGGCAGAGTTCAACTGGAAATATTGTGGATTTACCCATAACACAACCTTTTCACGGCAAAACAGCAAAGGTAAGAGCAAATGTACGACCATGTTTTGGCCACGCAGTGTCTGTTTTTGCTCGACTTTGCTGGTTGTTGTCTTCTCCCTCTGCCGTGCTGCTGCTAGCTGCTGTGTTAGCCGCGGTTGTTGAGGGACGCCCCAATGTTTACGTTCAGATGAGCGGTCGCTGATGTGTTTTGCATAATGTACAGTAGTATACGAGCCAGAAATGTGGCGACTGGGTCCACACAGAGGTGCTTTATGAAGTTTGATGTCTAGTTGTTTGTTTGAGTAGTGTTTGGGCTGTGTTTGGGTCATATAAACATGGTTTTTACACGTTGTAGCCCAGCTTCTGCTGTTTAATTTGACATATAATATGACCATATCCTTTCATAATCAGTGCACTGTGGGCTCTGTTAATGTTATGCATGTCTTCAAGTCCCCCAAATGGGGGACTCTGGATTTTAGGACCCTCTCATTGTTCTGGTCACACAGCCAGGTAATAATCAATCCTATTGACCTTGAACAAATGACCATCATAACAGGCACTCATAAAACTGAGTTTGTAAATCAAATATTCAAAATTGAGGGAAGTAATTGAAGTACTTCAGTATTAGTAGATTGGACTGAATAAATCGGCACTGAATAATTTTCCAGAATTAGCCCCCAAATTATTATATTTCTCCCCTCTCTCTCTCTCTGCTTCCTCCTCCAGGAAGGGAAATGTCCATTTAAACTTTTATCAGCATTTACTGCCTTATATTTTAACCTTGTGTGTCTTTCTCGCTGCCGTGTTCCCTCTCCTTTCACCTGCCCTCCATCTTTTTCCTCCCATTAATAATCAGTTTACAGTTTCAGCCGATGGTGTGAGGATATTTAATGTTTCATGGCCGCTCGTTTTCAGCCCCCTTAACGCCCCGCCGCCCTCCCTCCATCCGTGTCTCTGGTTGAATATTCCCCATTAGATTCCCCCTTCTTTCTACCACCTGCATTCCTTCTCCTTATACGCTTAATACTCATTCATCTTCCCATTTTCACAGTAGTCGTTTGGTTTAAATTGTTGAGCTGTTAAATTTTTTATCAGCAGTCCGTCCTTCCTTCCTTCCTTTCCTAACTCTCCTCCTTTATAATCTTGCCTCCATCATCCTTTGACACACACTCAGATTTGGACAAACAAATGTACTATCAGTGCATCCCAATTAGATTAAATTCTTGGACAATTGCCATCATTCCTCATTTTTTGTGCCTCCTTGTCATCCTCACAATCTTCTCTTTCATGCTCTCTATCTTCCTCTGTTTAAACTTGATTGGACAACAATTACCCCCATCACATCACATCTGTTTCCCCCACTACCCTCCCTCTATTCCTCCCCCTGCTCCTACTAATAGTGCACAACAATCAGTTTGAAGTCCTGGAGTGGTGATCAGTGGAACAGTTTAAGTTTTATTGTCCATCGGAATTAATCAGGTCGATACGGGTCGGCGTGGAGATGAAGCTGATAGCTGCGAGTCAGGACTGAGTCCAAATCAATAAAACTCTAAACTTTATTACGCCTATAAAATGCATGCGTACACACACAGATGGATTCACACCCACTCGTAGTAAAAAAAAAAAAAGTTGCGCGCATTCTCACTTACACCAAGTGAAAAGATGGATGCATACACACAAACATATATCAGCAGAAACTGGACTTACCCATCCAAAATCAATATTTTTCCACAAACACACACTGCTCTGCTGAAAATGATGTCCATAAAACAACAAATCAACACACAAGCGCACACATACACAAATACACACACACTCATACTGGCAGTTTTGCTGATACATCTGTCTTCCACGCAAACATCTGGGAGGCATCCTGACAGCAGACAATGTCTCCATTCAGCTATAGGTTTTTGTGAGAGTGTGCCCTTACTTGTACACACATGTTTACACATTTTCCACTTGGAGGAGGTTTTGGGACCGAACGAGACCACACAGCAGCTGGCGGGGCTGAGATGTGGGAGAAAAAGGGGACAGAGGGGAGGGAGGTGTGAGATAAAGGAGAGCAAAGGATGTGTCAGATGGTGTGGATGGGATGTAAACTCTCTTAAGGGAGGAAGTTGGAATCGAAGTTACTTTTTAAACAAGACTGGCTGCGCTGGCAACGGCACAATACTTTCACTCTACCCCGGGAACAGTTACAATTATGTTCCGTCTCTCCATCTTAATTTGTCTTTGTTGCCGTCTTTCGGATCCTTATTCTCTCTTTCTGTCCGTCTCTTCTATTTACTCTTATTTCCCTGTCTTTTTGCCTTCATAATTTCCTTCTCTTGTTGCTTTGTGAGTCTCCCTCACCCAGTGTTTTGGTGTGCTAACAGAGGAGCCTCTCTGTGTTTGGCTGGCTGTTCGGTATTCATTGCAACACGTGATGAGTGTAACTGAATATGATGCATTCGCTTACTGAAGAATGCAGGGCGCGCTTGTGTTCATTTCTGGGGTTTCGGCCCCCCGTCTGTGTGATTGTGTGAGTGTCTGTGTGTGCATGTGTTCACAGTGAGTGATGTACTGCGTGGACTCACAGAGATGCATGACCAGACACTTCTGTTATGACAGCTAGCAATGAAAAACCACTTCTCAGCGAGCACCCACTATTGACATCGTCTTCTTTGCCATCCATTCTTGTGTCAAGCAGCACATTACTCACAGTGAATACACAGTGTGGGACTTGAGTGGCACAGTGGGGTTAAGGACAATGATTAAGGCAGCAGCTCTGAACCCGTTAGGGCTTGTGACATTTCACTTATTTTTATGTCTCCCATTCTCTCTGGATGCTTTTAGTATTTCTTAACTGTTAATTGAATAGTTGGAGAGAAGAGGAGCTTTGCAAATTGCTATTCAGCTGGAAAACCTTTAAAAGAAACTGCTGCTCCAAATTGACTTGGTAAAGTCAATCCATCTCTCTGAAACAGAAAACAACAGTTGTCCGATGCTCAATTTGAATGAGCTGCACAAACACCAAACAGCAGTATCACACATGCATTTTTCCAAACCGATGACTACAAATTAATGTGCCACATATTTCCTGTGATTGCATCCATGTAGCAGGCTGTCTCACTTAAATATTTAAATATTCAATACTTCTAATTAACAGATGCTGCATTATCTTTAGCATGCTTGATGTAACATAGCATAGTTTTTTAGTCTGTCCTCACTTTACTTTGAATGTGTTTACCCGTTTTTATGGAACATACAAAAACTTTCATGACATTTCACTCATATTCACAAATTTGAACCTTATTGTGGTTTTAATGGAAAAGCCAAGGGATCTCTGGAGTTATTATAATTCCTCCTCTGGACACCTTCACAAAATTCATAATTCCATTCAATATTTGTAATATGCTTTATAAAAGGGCAACCTGCTGATGGCACTATAGTCGTAGGATGATCTCCACAGTAATTAGGATTCAGTTGTTGGTGACGATGGATTTCATATGTCTAAGTCTGGACGCAAGTCATAAAATGAACAGCTGACAGACGGGATGATCACACCAACCTCCCCGTTCAGTGGCCATAGCCTTTGGTGAAGTGACTTTTTCATCACATTGCTCCTGCAAAGTCACTTTCTATCTTCACTGTCTCGGGGGGCTACTGACGCTGCTTGCACACCACCAGAGTTTTATTTCTAAAATAGCATTTACAGACCAAAACCATCTGCATCTAGACGACGTATCAGCTCCGTATCAAAAGAACATCCCTGCTCAGCGGATGTCATACTGTAGTGTGGACAATCGGGTAGTGGAGCAAGCAAGAAGGCTTGTTAGCAGTGTTTCTTGTGACCAATGCTGTAGACAGAGAGTTGTGGTGTTAAAATGCAAGATGTAACTTCACATCAGCTAGAAGCAAAGTCAACAAGGACAAAAATGCTTGTAGAACATTATCCATGTTGTCACCGTTGACAGCACTTATAGTCAAGTCAAATAAGACCTAACCAGGGAGGGACAAAGGGTGTCTACATACAGTAAGGCCTTAATTTACCTTCCCAGACTAGAAGGAGTTTTAAAATTAAAACCGACCCAGCGTTGTTTCTGAGTTAAGTACTCTGATGTAGCCTGAAACTAGCCTCCTTCACATACTGCTGTAAATGTACAAGTCTCCTTTTGATGTGCACACCCAGGGTATAACTCGCCGTTTAATCCAACATGCCCAAAACAAAAGCTGCATACAGTCCTGTGCCCCAAACCAAGCAAAAAACAGATATAAAAGATAACAACGCACACTCTCTTACTTACACACAACCTCACAGAGCACCAGCATCATCAGAGTGGATTAGTTACACATGGCAACAAGACCAGGGAGATGGAAGATTGGGAGTGAGTAGCATGAAAGAGGAGGGGGGGGGGGCATGAAATGGAGATACAGTAAAGAGCAGAAAGCGGGACACAGGGGAGGATGGCAGAGAGGCCTGTTGGATGACCTGTGTGTGTGTGTGGACACTGAAAAAACACAGAACTCAGTCAGACAGAGGGGAGGGGAAGATGACAAGAGGCAACACCCATATGTGTCGACTTGCAGACAGAGAGAGGTTTGACAGACACACATCACTCACTGTGTGTAGAGCAACATGAGGGCACCAAAACAGAGTGGGCTTCAATCATAATTATCATAATGAATGACTTTTTTTAAATGGAAGATGAACCAGAACTACAATAGACCACACAAGTTAACACATAATTTGCTGGAAATTATATAAAACAAATCGTGGCTCCCCATCCCCCAGTGGGTTTTTTTGCACCGCCCTGAAGCGTCAGGGTAACACTGGTGCAACACTTTTGGAAAGAAAACAAAGAGGAGGAAAAGAGAAGAAACTGCAAGTTGATGCTCATGGACAGCTGACAGCAGGTTTGTTAAAATTTAGCAGTTTGTTTTGTTTTTCTGCCCTGTCTTGAATATCATATCTTATACCATCATATATATCATATATCACTGCCAAAATAAAAGACAATATACACAGACACACCATCTTGGACAGTAGATGCAACAAAACAAGCCACGGTTTCTCTTATCAAAAATCAAATGCAAGATATTACTCTACCAATATCGAGTGTAACCAAGCTGTACGCAATATAAAGCAAATGTCAGTGAAGTCAGACATTCATCGGTTGTGTGGCTATGGTGGAAATAACTGGCTTCAACCTGTCCAGTGTCTGTTTCAATAAGTTGAAAGGAGTCAGCATTCCCTTTGAAAACTGTAGAGCACAGGCCCATGACAATAGAGCGATGAAAGGTAAAAAGCAAAAAAGTGTCCGGGCCCGACTGCTGCAGATAAATTCAAGAGCACCGAGAATGAATCTTGTAAAAAAAAATCTTATGCCACTAACTTGTCCAAAGATGCCTCTGGTTATTTTGGCTGCTTGTGCAAACGAGCATGCTTCTGTGTTTTCAGGAGCCACGCGGCGATGGCAGAGTTTGAGCAAGTATGTTTTTCTAATGCTGACTCATGGAGCGATACAGTAGATGGTGGAGACGATTTCAGAGTGTTACAACTGAAAGAAAAAGAAAGAAAAAAAATCAGAGAAGCTCTTGTGGAGACCATGGGAAGCTGAGAGTGATCCAGCCGAGGCTCAAGTAGCAAGTGGCCTCATTCAGATTCATCTTCTGCTTTGTTGTGTTGTGTGACATTCTTACCAGGACAAACCAGGTGAACGAGATGCTTCAGTCTAGTTCAAAGCTGATTGACTTTGCCGTCAGGCTCACTCAGTGTGCCAAAAGCTTCCTCTCCAAACACAGACACTCTGGGTTTGCTGAGGCTCCGTCTGCTGCCAAGGACCTCTGCTCTGCAACACCCTGAACAAAGAACCAGAGCTTAAGCAGAGAAGGCTCAGAAACCCAAATGGCCAGCAGCGGCCCCGGAGACACAGAGAGTGAATGAGAAAAAAATTATCTATGAAGCAACAGCACTGTCTATAACTCTTACAAGTGTGTGTCTGTGTGTCTGTGTGTCTGTGTGTCTGTGTGTCTGTGTGTCTGTGTGTCTGTGTGTGAGTGTGTAGCACCAGCAGTAGGTTGGTGTCAGTGTGATGATGTATTCCAGTGGTAACAATGCCTTCAGGCAATGCACAACTGATGAGAGAACACACACATGCAAATGCAGATTCTGACACACACACACACACACACACACACACACACACACACACACACACACACACACACACACTTGTACAAACACATAAATGCATGACTTTTTTGTATGTTGACAAAGAATGTGCAAAGATTCACACACGCACGAACACACACACAACTGTGTACTTTTCGCTCAAAGGTTTTAACCCAAGGTTGCACACAAAAACACACAATCCTGTAGACACATACAGGTGTAGGTGCTTCATGTTTGATAAGGATACACACTTAACACTGCAAAGTACACACAAACAAACACACATTCACACACACATAAATGCAAAGTGTGATTTTCTGTGTGTATGTCCTATAAACTGTGTTTTATGGACACAGCCACTGATATAGTGTTCCATATAGACCTGCAGAGTCATCGCATTGGAAGTGTCGACTACTGTTTATACTGTAGTTTAATGCTTGGAGGCTTTTCAAGACTGTGAATAATAACACGCTACATATTTGTAATGTTTTAAAATGATTTTCATATGTGATGAAGAATTAGGAGATAAAAATAAACCCATTCTTTTCCTAGCCAATATTGATGTAGCTAAGGCACTCATAACAGTCAGAGTACTTTATTTCCCTCAGACAGACGCTCTGATTTTCTATCTATCCAACAACCTGCACCCATACATAAATACATTTTACCCTTGCACACACAAAAACTCACTCACACAACGCACGTGCACACAGGCGCACCAAAACACACTCCCCTTGCAGGTGGGCAGAATGAATGGCTCAGCTGTCCCGTATTGACAGCAGGATTGATGTCGTCTGATTCCCAGGTGACTCATTTGACCACAGTCAGAATAGACCTCTTCTCAATGATTCGCTGGCTCTCTCTGTGCATGTGTGTGAGGGGAAGTGAGAGACCGTGTGTGTGCATGTGTGTGCCTCTCTCTCTCTCTGTGGGTTAGTGGTATATTGCCTGTGTCTCTTCAATTCAATGAGTGCGCATTGATGAGCTTTCACAAGGTGGAACACAGTAAGATGGAGGGATGGAGGAAAAAGAAATGCAGCGAGTGAGGACAGAATTGATGAAAAGAAAAAAATGCACAACATTATGAAAGATGACATTAGAAGGTTTTGGTTTTCTGTGCAGTTACTAACATTTCTAACACTTCTCATGTTGTTTACCTTCTATTTAATTAATGAAACATTTGGTGAGGTGAAGACATTTAATAAAATGGAGTCTCATAGAGCCACAGTGTGACCATATTTCTTCATGTCATGTTTGTTATGCAACTCATTTGCGTCAGCTATTAATTCAATCTATCAACAGTGACTTGAGATGTTTTCTTCATAGATATTTTGACCTAAACCACAATCTGTCACCAACTGTTGCAGAGTCCAGCTGCTGTTGCCTCCATCACTCCACTCCATAATAACATCACAGACAGCAGTAGGAATTAACACCGTGACATCTCTCTTGTGTTCATGCGATTCTATGCGATGCCGCTAGAAAAGAAAGTCCATGTATAATTGATGTGAGCGTCTCCAGTGGCTTGTTACATATTTAAAACTCAGTCTGTTGGTTAAAGCGAATAAAAAAAGAAAAAAAAAGACTGCATTGCTGAGATCAGCGTACATCTCCACAGGAATGCTACATGTTTTACAAATAATGTTGTTTTATTTATGGTTTCATGCTTAATGAATTGTCATGGATGTGGCGATGTGTCTCTGTTTAGCCCTAAAGGTTTGAAACATTACAGGCCTCTCTGTGTGAAAATGAACCCAACAAAATCCATTGGTGGTTGTTCTGGATCTATTTATTTATGTAAGAAAATATCATGTCTTCCTTTTTTATGAGCGTTACATCAGCTCACTTCTAGGTCTTTAAGAGTGCTGTGTAACCCTTTGGCCACTGCTTTCCCATTTACATGTTATACACCTCCCTCCTCAGGCAATGGCCTCTGTCAGAGTGGAACAAATTGCCTGTATTGGAGTAACTGCGGTAAGACGTGTACATGTAAGCGCACATCTGACGTTCCTGTCACTACAGATAATGCTCAGGACTGACTTCATCCGGCACAGAAGTCTCGCCAGCGCTTAATAACACTGTACAATTTATTGTATTTAATTCAAATTCAAACAGCTTTTTGGGGGAAGTATGATACAGTTGAAAGCATTTCAAAAAAGCCTTATAAGTCTTTATGCCCTTGACATTGTAGTTCAGCCTAATACAGGGACCACTGATTCCATACTTAATGTTTTCATTAAGGTCGAATGCATAATACATTTCACACACTAAAATTCCTTATTGCCACTTGTCCACCCACTTCTCAATTATCTGCCCAATCTATATTTTACCAGACCAGCCCTCTTGTCCTTGTCAGTCTTAGTTTTTCATCCCCTTTCTGCCTCACCCTGTCTTTTTTCCTGTCTCTCATTCTCCTCTATCCTTTTCTACAGGAGCTTCATGGGAAATTTGCCCCCAAATTTTCTTTCATCTCCCCGCATTGCCTCCTCTACACTGCAAGACAACCCTGTTCAACAGGCCAATCACACCCGCTGAATTCATGAATATATAAGCGATTAATCATTTGTTATTCCAGGCTTGGCCATTTTTATTCAATTAGATGAAGAGATGAGTTCTGAAGCATGCGGACGATAGTACAAATTTATTCTTGAAAACAGTTTATTTGCATCAATAAAGGATTTAATTCTCTTAATCGTAAATCTGGCAAATTTGAATTTAATTTCTCTGAATATTTGGTGATTATATATATATAAGTAGCTGCACATAAGCTGATCTCCCCGTGTTCCCTGCAGCGCTTCAGTTGGACCGGGAAACTCAACCAAAGCTTGGTCTGAGAGACTGTGGAGAGGGAGTCAGGATCGGTGGAAGAACCGTGCCAGATTGTTTTTTATTGACTTTTCCACAGCCTGTAATTGTATATTGCCCCATCTTCTCTGAAGCTCATATCCAACTCTGACATGGACTTTAATACTGTCTGTTGGCTGAGGGGATTTTTAACAGCGGGACCCTGGTCAGTGTACTTTCATCCTCTACTGCTTTGCCACAGGGAAGCGTCTTCTCCCCTTCAACCTCACCTTGTTCTGGGCTTTATACTTCTGTAAATGTTTGCCAAATTTGGAGTCAAGAGACTGATGATGATGACTGCACAATCGCTGATGAGCTAACGTGCCTTAAATGTTTTGCCTTTGTCTGCACACTCTACCTTCATGTGCGGCTGCGTCTTTGCCTCTGTGCGCCGACGCGGCCCCTGTTTTATCACTCAAAGCACAGGAGGTGGCAGTGGCTCTCTTGTGAGCGACCAACAGATTTCCATGACCACAGCACCTGCAGCACTTTTGTAAAAGTGGCTGGATTAGGAGGATTCAATTATCAGTGGGGGTGTGATAGCGGCTGGCATCAATCACGGACGATCAGATCTACCACTCTCATCCTGTTCAAATGCAGCGCACACATGGCTGTGATGGACCGAGCTTTGTAAGGCAAAAGATTCCCCAGAGGGAACCAGATGCATACAGCAAATGAAGGTATCCTGTGGATTTTTTTTTCTGCAAACAAACAAACAAACCTCTGCGTACATTCACCGTTCATCAAAATGCGTTGCAACCCTGAGGCTAAATAAACCTGTTCACCCACTGAAGCTTGGAAGAATTTGACAAATTTATTGACCTCAGACGGCTCCCTGGAGTACATGGCTCCATTTTGTTGTCATATCTATAGAGCGTGTGTAGTGTACGATTTTTTCAATTGAAACATACAATATTCATATTTTGTAACTGCATTTTCAAATAATTGCTCAGCTAGCAGATATCTATATCTGACTGTTGCAGTTCTTTCAAAATAAAACAAGCGTTTCTGTAATTTGCACTTTTTCACTAGAGGTAAGAGCAGCACAGGGTGGAGGCTTTTTAGTGTTTAAGTGGTTTTGAATTTAAGTGTATTTTGCATTTTCCATTTGCAAATGCACTGAGGTTGTATTTTATGTTATTCTATTTTTCCTTCTTCTGTGTCTTCTACTCTTCACATATTTTTGGCACCTTCAATGCCATGGAAAGCCACAGCCACAAAATCAGTCGGACATCTGCTTGCAGTGAAATGACCCCTTTTGCTGGCACAAGGTTGTTGCACTTTATCTGCACTGCCATGAATCTAATATCCTCGGGGCTTGCAAAGTGTGTTTTCATGCATATCAAAGAAAAAAAAAGTGGAAAAAGCCATCACTGCCTCTCTCATACAATTGGAGGGATAGTTCAACATTTTTGCAAATTGGCCCATTGCCATAATCCCTATAGTCTTAGAAGTAGGTTTGTTACCTTTAATTGTCGGTGCAGAATGTCGGAGCAGAGCCGCAAGCCGCTCAGAGCTACGCTACGGAGGCTAATGGAATTTCTTGGTTTCCCTCATCAAACTCATCAAATACACAACCCAACATATGAGATAATAGCGTGGTGAATGTGCAGGTCACAACTTGTCCACGAGAGCATTTTGGAGTTGTTGGATTGTGTATTTGATGAGTTTGATGAGGGAAACCAAGAAATTCCATTAGCCTTCGTAGCGTAGCTCTGAGCAGCTTGTGGCTCTGCTCCACCGTTCTAAAAATAGCTTGCACCGACAATTAAAGGTAACAAACCTACTCCTATGACTAGGGATTATGGCAATGGGCCAATTTGCAAAAATGTTGAACTATCCCTTTAAAGAAAAACATTATATATCTAATAAACAGAGCAGAAAACTGAGCGCAAACACCAGCATATAAATCAATTGTTTCTTTGCACCTCTGCGACGGTCTGCATGCAGCTGCGTGCATGTGGGTTACGTTGGTGACCTCGGGGTGCAGTTCCATTCCACTGATAGAGGAGCTTGCATCTGGGAGGTTAGGGGAGGTCAAACCCCACCTGACTTGAGCATGATTACACAGCCTTCTTGTACGAAAAGAACACACGGTTTACAGAAGTGGGTTATGACCTCACAGGCTGCGAGGTCACTAATCTCAGTTTGTTGGACCAAAACCTTTCAATTAAAATGCATAACTGTATGAACAGTGTGCAGTGCTTGAAAAACTTGATGAATAAAGGTGGCGGCAAACAATTTCCACACTTGCACCCCTATCGTAATGAAGGCACAACACGACACAAATGCAAAGACTTGACTTTGATGTGCTGGATCACACACACACACAAACACACACACACACGCTGACGAGGAAACTGCATTACCACCATGTTCTTATTCATGTGACGGTAATATTCATGACAGTCTACCTTCACCACATGTCTGGTCACATTGATATTCAGTCCACGAGTCAACCTTGCCTCCAGAGGTTGACATTACAGTTAAGAGAGTTACCAGTAACTAATGAGGGACTCAGACAGTGTCTCACCATAGATTAGAGCCAAGGGTAACTAGAAAGGACACATGGTGATGACATCAAACAGCTTCTTCGTGTCCATCTGGCACACTGTTCCCAACAGTCTACCACCCTTCAACACACGCACACATTTGCTGACACATGGTGGAAAATGCTACACACACACATGCAGGAAACAGTATTTATTTAAAGGAACTACTCATCTTCAAATACAGCACAGTCTGCACACCGGTCGTTGTTGCATACTCACTGTTTCCTCAGCATATGTCTCTCCCTCGTCCTCCCCGCCTCTTTCTCCACGTCTATCACTTTGATCCGCACACATGCTGACGGTCTCTGATGTAATTTCATGTAACATTTGATCTTTTTTGATGCACATAGATGTGCAGGCTGGTATTAGGATATGTCAAGATTTCAGCTTTTAACACCACTCCCTGCTGTTTGGGCACTTAAAAAAACAATTTTCCTTAAAAGATTGCATGTCTCCTGCTAATTCATATCAGCGCGCACCTACAAAGCCAGGCTATTGCATTAGGGCGAACGTCTTCTTGACATCCTGGTAATGAGCCGCAATATTTAGCTTAGTGTTAAGATCTCCATTATTGGATATGGTAGATTAATTTTAAGTGAGAGGGAAGGCTGCGCAAAATGCATTCATTATTGATCTACAAGCAGCGA
This sequence comes from Trachurus japonicus, assembly GCF_045865225.1. Lineage (NCBI taxonomy): Eukaryota > Metazoa > Chordata > Actinopteri > Carangiformes > Carangidae > Trachurus > Trachurus japonicus. The sequence continues at coordinate 20,562,067 of NC_140918.1, read as the reverse complement.
GCATCGCAGATGAGCTTGTTGAGTTTAAGATTTTTACATTACATTGCAACTTGTCTTTTCCAAGCGAGTGACCCATTTCCACAGTCCAAAATTAGATCTTATTTGTATCGATTTTACGATACGATAAACAAGTTTGTATTGCATTTTTTTTCTTTAACATTTTAAATTACAGTTCCGAATCTGGCAAATGAGATGCCAATTTTAAAATAGGCAGCATTATGACATATTTATCCCAAAGGAGTGTATAGACATTTAAGGATGGTGATAAGACAGCAGAGACTGAGAAGGCAGCGTCCAGAAACAGCAGCAGAGGGATGACAGCTGAATTCAAGTCAGTGCGGGACAGTTTTCAATCATGGCTGCAGCATAATGACTGTCTCCCATGACTCAGGGAATGATGTGATTGTTAAATGTCAGTAGAAGAAGCATGACATGGCAGCTTGGGGGAAGTTAAATTTTTTTATTTATTTTTTTTTAAATGTTAACGAGTAGACAGCATGGGAAGCTTCATCTAAAACCTGGGAGTGTGTGTAGGATATGCTCCATAAGTTTTCATTAAGGATTTATTTGTGTTACTAAAACTCTCTCTTAGTTTGTAATTTCTTAACAATGCATGACTAATGACACATTTGATGTTGAGATGAGCATTAATTTAAAAAGCAGCCATTATGTTTTTTGATTGTTGTTTTTTTAAAGTAGCTAACCTCAGCGGCTCTCAGAGGTCAGTTATGAAGTTAATGCAGACAGACATTTCTTTTCCCATCAACTGCAAACCCAAGAATAGAGCAACACAATGTTTTTTCTATTACTCTGTTTTGGATGTCTGGCCCCCTGTCCTCTCAAAGGTCACAACTTTCTTTTCATTGTAAACCAACCATTCATATTGGAGAATGTGTCGATACTTTCTTCTTTGTTTGTTTTTACATCTAAAACCAATGTTTGGAAAAATTGCTTGCGACAATTTCTCCACATGGCAACTACATCATGGTTAAAGTTGGAGTCATAATCATGGGAAATAAAATAGAGGTTAAAATCAAAGTTTGGTAATCACAGAACGTGTTACTTTTAATGATGCAAGTTCATTGCAGTCACATCACTACTTCCTGCAGTGGCACTGAACGATGAGAATGGACATTAATCATCTAAGTCGATCTTCATGTGTGCATCATTTTCTGACCCTGTGAGTAAATCCACTCACATCAGGAATTCACTGATACAGACAATTGGTGCGATCAGCCTCTGAGACGACTGCAGTCACAACTCCATACCACAATACAGACTGTTGTGGCTTGTATGTGTCTAAATGCTTGTGACAAACAAGTTGCACAGTCACTATTGTTATTTAATAAACATGAATTATTAAAGAACACTTAAACAAGCTTCCTGGTGCGCAGTGATTCACTGTGATTTTGTGTGTTGTTAAGTGTAGCAGATTTTCCTGCACTTACAATTATGATACATCATTGCATTTTAATGAACTTCCTCTTAGCATTTCAAAGTTATATGATAATATTCTTCTTTTTTTGCCATACTCCATCTATATCTTTTTTTTTTCTGTTGGCGCTGCCAACATTAAAGGGAATGGTTTGTCATCATCAAAAAAAATAAAAAAAATACAGGGATTACTTCTACCCCCTGACTGCAATTTCAAACAGATACGACAACAATTTGCATAGGTTTTCAAGAATTTATGTTGTAAACACACATGCAAAGTCGTGTAACCCGTTCTCTTAGTCTCACGCACACAGAGCTGCATTTTCTACAGCCGGATATCAAAAGAGCACACACACACACACCAGCAGCTCCAGATAGTGTTTTATATCCACACTTAATAAGAGCCACTAAAAGCAGTGCTTTCTCCACACTTCGTGATTTCCAATAAAAGCTGACACGTAACACAGTCTTGCCAACTAACTTGGCCCGTTTCCACAGCACGAGAGAGAGAGAGAGAGAGAGAGAGAGAGAGAGAGAGAGAGAGAGAGAGAGAGAGAGAGAGGAGGAAGAGAGAGAGACAAATACACGCACACGCTGATTGAGCTGACACATTCATAGATCTATGGGTTGTCCCTATATGACCCCCCACAGCACTATAGAGCAGGAATAAAGCTGTTTTCAAATCATAAAATCAGCTGGGCCGTGCTTCCAAGGCTGATATCATTTATCTCAGTGACTTAATGAAAACCCTTCAGTGCACCTGAAGGAATCTGTAAGACGAGGGGAAAACCTGATGATGAAAAAAAAATTAAATAGATTCCATTCAGTCAGCACAGGTAGTGTTTGTGTGTCTGCAGCCGTGGCCATGAAAGGCATGAAACCTGCAGCTCAGCTCAGAGTGAGCAGGCTGCTGCAGCTGGGGAAAAGTTACACAAGGAAAACAGGAAAACAAGTAAAGAGGCCGGAAGGAAGAGACGGTCACAAAGTGCAATAAAAGTGCAAAAAAGAGCCAGAGGGGCAATCTGTGGAGAGGAGGTGGAGGGGACGCAGAGAGAAAGAGACACCCGTGGGTGCTGAAGTGCTGGGGCGAGGGAGGGAGACAGAGAAAGACCGAGGTGTTGACAGAAACGCGGCGAGACGGGAACACGCCAACACAGGGAGACAGGGGGAGAGAGACAGACAGAGAGACAGATGCTGCAGGACAGAAAACGCAGGCGAAGCCCCCCGCGGAGTCGGCGTGTCAACAGAGTTGTAATTGCCATCTCATGGTGCACGGTCCGGGTGGGAAAAGATAATGGTGGGGGAGGAAGAGGAGGGAAGGATGTGGCAGCGATAAGAAGGTTAAAGACAGGGGAAGGACATGGGGAGTGGCGTGTCTTGGAGGATTAGAATCTGTCTGGGTTGAGAGAACAGGAGGTTATCACTGAAGAGGTGTTCAGACACACACACACACAAACAACACAACACACACTTTTATCTCCTATATGGGCTGCATTACACTGACCATTACAAGACATTTAGTCTGAGACACTCTCAGGTCAGTCACAGATGATGACAGGACTAGTCAGACAGAGCTGTTACATGCACAGACTTAACCTCAGCTTCCCTTCCCATTGTCACGTATAGTGTTTCCTGCTTAGTGAATATAATAAAGTGCTGCAGTACACACTATGTCCTTCAAATCAAAGCTGCTGACTGAGCACTGTAAAAAAATATATATATAGCTTTTGTTTAAGGCTTCATTAGGCACACATTTCTACCTGGTTCATTTTTAGCACTACTTGAACAATCACCAGAGCCCCCACAATACATTATTCTCACAATACCTAGGTTGATATAATTGTGAGTTTGAATATTTGTACATATCCTGAGTATTGCATATTGTGATACACTGATTTATAACATTTTTGCAACTGTTAATTGTGTCCCAGACAGGCCCGTTGCTAGGAATTCTGGGCGCCCTGAAAGAATACTAAAGTGGGCCCCTGCCTCCTGACTTTTCCACTTTTTTAATAGACTACGTAAATATTACCATTTCTTATTTAGCCTTTTTATATTTGATGCTAATGCAGCATTACTATGAGTATTTGTCAGGGTCTTATGCAGAATAATTCAGTCATACAAATATTAGACTACTGGGTTTTTTTGTGGCCCCTACTTGGTGCTGGGCCCCTAGAATTATCATTACCATCACGGCCCTGGTCCCAGAAGGAAACTTTGTCAACATCTGTTCTAATAAGATAAAGTTATCATTCTGTTCACCTTAAGTCAAAAAAACATAAAATCTCAAGTCATATTACCAAATAACATGATAAAACATAAGTGAATCTTGTTCTACGGCTTACTTCATGGTTGTTGTGCCACAAAAGAAAAAATGTGTGCAATCCAAGCAATGTCAAATTCATTAAACTGTGTTTTGAAATCTGATCAGCCTTCAGACTGACAGGGCTGTTAGTCAAACTCCTCTTCCTGAGCCGTGTTTTATTAAGTAATTTTCAATCAGACTCTTATTATGCACCGTTTCCATAAAGAAAGACAGAAAAAAAAGACTCGGAAACATCACAAAATGTTTTGATGCTGGTTAAAAGTGGAGGTGTATCAAAAAACTAAAAGCTTCCGCTCCTCTGAAGACAGACAAAATTGCAGCTGATGAAAAACATCAGAACACTGGGTCAATAGAAGTCTGTAACCTTCATCAAATGATTTAATCATGAAACAAACTGAAATTCTTTGTTTACATCACTGTTTCTTTTCTGTTTTGATTATGTTTGACACTTAGTCTATTTATTAATGTCATCTCATCATGCCATTTCGATGTTGCAATGTTTTAATGGCACATGATGTAGAATTGCCACAAAATCCCCTCCATGAAGTCCCACTGCCAGATATGTATAATTGGCCACTGTACTGTATGTTTTTCCTATTTCATATTAACCCCATTTAAAGTAGTTTGTCATGTGATGTACAGTAATGCATGGGCCTAATAATAAAGCTCTTCTGTTTAATGCAAGTACTGTTGGAGAATTAATTAAAGCAGAAGTAAGTGATATATTTGTGTTAATATAAGTCTTAAATAGTTATATCTTCCGACAGCAATCACTTACATGGAGTGTTTGGACCGAAACACGGGTCTGTCAGTCACTCTGCTCTGCTCTGAGCCGAGGAGAAAACATTTATCGTATCCTACAGTTTTTATCCAATGAGGAGAGAGAACGGCATGCAGGGCTGTGTGTGCAGCCAAGGGATGCGCCTGAATGTGGCGACGTAGGGACGAGGACTGTTATGGTGCGTTCAAGGAAACTCGTATTTTTCCGACCTGTGAAGTCGTACCAGTTCGATCTGGTACATAGACTGTAAAAAAAGACGTACTGGTACGAGTTCATGGGTCGGAAGTTACGAGTGGCCGTTATAGTGACTTTCACAGGTAAAACAGGTCGGGAAAACACGAGTGGGTTGCCTGGAACGCTACAAAGTCGTAAGTTGTGACTTGAAGCTGTAATTTACGGTTTCAAAAGCCTGCCTGGAACGCAGCATTAGCCAAAACGACCGGATCGCTTACTTCTGCTTTAACTATTGGTTGCGTAAGAATAGTGGATTGATATATTGGCCATTGTCTCATTGTTCAGTGTGTTGGTGCTTGAAAGAATTTGGTGGTTAAAATAAATGATAAGCACTGAAATCTAGAACAGAAGGTGTGAAAATATCATTGTGCGACGTCCACCATGCAACGCCCACAACACCCTCCAATATGAGACCTCGCGTACTAAGTAAGTAAGTATTTTTAGCCTGTAAATCCATCTGTGCCCACTTTGCCAAAATCCCTGCACAACTCAGCAGGTCCTGGCTGAATCAGACTTTGACATAACAGCGAGGGACATAAACTTTTTAAATAGGACACCTAATGACACTTTGCAGTAGGAAAACACAGGTATACATAATCAAATTAAACGATGGGTGAATTTGATTTAGATGATTCAGTTTCCTGGATCCAGAATTGCTCATGTTGACTCACTGTTAGCGACACCACTACTTTTTCCTTCGCTGACAAGATGAGACAAAATATCTACTGTGAAAAAGGCCACGCACTTATCAAAAGTGTCCGGTGGCCTTTAGTGGAGGATCGTAATGCTTACTGGTGCATGTGGGCAAATGTGTCCCCAGTTCACCTGGTCTTTCACAGAGACAAAGCAGACACTGGGAGGTGGGCAACAACAGCTGCCTCCCAGTGCATCAAACTGTGTGACCACACACCACAGACAAAAACGATTTCATTCTCTTTCAGCTGTTGTAGCCACAGATCCTGACAGAATTTAAATAACCATCAGCATAACCTTTTTTTAACAAGTTTCTCTACCATCGTCGTCAGTCCAGGAGAGTGCACCTGTTGGCTGATGGGAGATTGCAAATCACCTAATTGATGTTGAGACACCTTTCCCTGCCAAGAAGAAAGACTGATAACACCCAACATAATTGAGTGAGTCATTAAGGTCAAGATGAGAAGAAGACTTGAGACAGCTCTGACTTTCTCAGACATCTCAAAGAGAATGTGTTTGGACTTTGTAAAAATTGCATAATACAGCAAAATTGGCTTGACATGAGGTCAAGATGGTCACACAAGAAAAGCTGTGAGTTGTGCTGCTGCCAAACGTCACTCATTCGAGTGACTCAAGAGCTATACTTTTATTGGTGGGAGCTTGCCATGTGATCTTTTACTGCATATTTCATTTGCTCCTGTTACATACCAGCATTGCTGTTTTAAATTGTTTTTGTTATCATTTTGTGCATTCCTTTTATATTTATTGTTCCTGGGCAGCCTTTTATCATGGTGGCTTCATAAACTTCTGTCTGGAATTTAAGTAGATACCATTTTAGTGACAGAAAAGGTTAATAGCTTGCTCACTAGATTAGAAATTCAAATGGGAACCAACTTGTGGAGCTATGTAATCTACGTTATGCAGGGCTGAGTAAATACAGGGTCACGGTCTCATTGGACGAGGGTCAGTGTTACTGCCAATTTGAAAAACCATACAGTACAACAAGTATTTTTTCCTGCTTGGTATCTTTTATGAAGTATGATGAGAGATTAACACCACAGGTACTGAGAGCATCACATTCATGAGATCTGAAGCTAAAACAAGCAAAGGTACTGTAGCCTACTAAGTGCTCATATCTAAACAATTTAGGACACTTTTTTAACAACCACGTTTTTCTACCATCTTACGAGGGTTTTCCAAAATACCACACCTTGGACCTCCTTGGCTGTTACCATAATAATCAGAGCAGCTGTATCAGCATACCAATCGTCTACAATGGTAACCAGACTACAGTCATGAATTTATTAGAATTAGGCACTGAAGGTCCATACAGTTAGAAAAATAACACAACTGCAGTAAATGCTCCTGCACAAACATGTTGAAGCAACAAATCTGCCCCAGCCACGTCCTGTCTTGGACTTTCACACTCTTTATTTTACATCACTGCAATTTTTCTTCTGCTCCTGTGGCCACTATGTCGCCTTAATGCCCTCTTCACCCCGCCGCAAACTATTGGTTATTGTAAACCGCTAAACAAATGGCCTATGGGCTTATTGTTTAAAGGAGAACGGCCTCTAAAAGACCCTTTGTCAACACAGTATACAGTTGATCAGTATATTGAGTCTAGAACAAATCCCATGGTCAATAAAGTACTACAATGTCATTATTACTGATGATAGATACTGTATACATGACAACCACAGTCCATTACGTGTGCCGCTGTAGGCTACTGTACAGTATATCTTAAAGACCTGTTGCTTTACAGTAAGGCTGTAGATTGAGGTGTAGCATAGTGACAGGACAACAATGTAAGTTATGTACTGCGATGGTGGAGAGGATTAGATCATTTAAAGCTACACTGAGTTTCTGTTCAGCTCAGTCAAGCGTTTAGCATTTTGCACGACTGCAGTGATTAAAGTGCAGACAGTCTTTCCGGGTCATGCTCCAGTGTGCTGTGCTTGAAAGAATTAGGTGGTGGAAATACATTATGAGCACTGAAGTTTGGAGCAGAAGGTGTGAAAATGTCACACAGTAAAAAGTCTCTCTTTAATGGTTTGTTGTAGACATTGCACAATAAACAGGATTAGAATACAAAATAATGGTATATTATTACACTGAATAAAATGAGTAAAAATGGGAAAACACTCACTGGGAGCATGTCAGAGTAGGATATTATTTTGAAGCTGAACAGAGACTGGTGGGCTGATAAAACAGGTTAACAACTCTTGAGGGGGAAAAAAAAGTTGTCTCTGATTTAATATGCTGGCGCGATGTGCCGAAATGAAAATGTTTGGAACAGATGGCTGGTTTGGTGGGCAGGGACGCTATCAATTCTGCCATTTCCTTTCTACAACCTGATGCAATTCCTTTCATTTACATAGTTGGCATTCTTTCACCCTCGTGGCGGTGAGGGAGCAGCTCATGGAGTGGGAGTTTCATAAGGTGGAATTTTCACCTCAGTGAAATAGAGAATCCTTTCCACTAATTTGTATTAAAAAAAAAATTTTTTTTAAAAGACAACTGCAGTTTGAGATATTGTGCAACAAGTAGAGCAAAATAAAAGGCGTTATCCAGGTTGCTGCCTCTTGCTTTGAATCACATACTTCATTAATATTTATCCCCTATGACTGTAAACATGCTAATATCAACAACGTCTTCTGTGGTAGTGCAAATATATGATGGATGGACTGTTTATTACATACACCACAGCACCTTCAGGTGTATCAGTGTTAATTAGGAACACATGTGCTTGGTCAAACAAGCTCATTTATCATACACACCTGCACAACATCTGGCTGTACGATTGAGCTAAACCAACATGATATTAGACCACGATTCTTCTTTAAAAAAAACAAAAAAACACTTCCAGACTGATATTAAAGCAGATATCAGTGGAATGTTTTTGTTAATATAAGTCCTAAATAGTCCTATTTTCCGTCAGCAATCACTTACATGAAGTATTTCAGCCTAAACACGAGTCTCTCCGTCACTCTGCTCTGCTGTAACCCGAGGAGAAAATTTTCCTTGTGGGATACAAGTGTTATCCAATGAGGGGAGAGAACGGCATGAAGGGCTGTGTGTGCAGCCAAGGGATGCGCGCGTGAATGTGGTGACGTAGCACGAGGACCAATTGATGCCTGACAAGGGCGGGGGCTGCTAACTCATGGTGCGTTCAAGGAAACTCGTACTTTGTGTTTTTCCTTCCTGTGAAGTCATACCAGTTCGATCTGGTACGAGTTCACGGGTCGGAAGTTACGAGTGGCCGTTATAGGGAACTTTCACAGACAACAGGACGGTAAAAACACGAGCTACGGGTTACCTGGAACGCTACCAAGTCGTAGTTGTGACTTGAAGCTGTAACTTACGGTTTCAAAAGCCTGCCTTGAACACAGCATTAGCCGAAACGGCCGTGCCGCTGTTATCTGCTTTAATGCTCCAAGTGTGATAAGCCAAAACAAGTGATTTTCTCGTTACAACCCTAAACAGTAAAATGAGATTGAGCTCCTACAGTTAGAAAGTGCCACCATCGGCAGACGCGCTGATGCATGCCTCAGCTGTTCATTCAAAATGGATCAGCTACGGTAAATTGGCTCATTTGATTCCATGCCACTGCCAAGCCAATGTGCTTTGAAATACAGAACCTATAGCTGCTGGCTCCGATTCACAAACACTGAATCACATGAACTCCTTCTCAAAGTGGTTAACCACTGCCAGGGTACATGCTTATAAATAACTAATGATTTAGATTAAAATTAATTTTTGGGGAGGAAAAAAAAAAGTAATGTACTGTAATGGTAAATTTGAATATTCCTTTGTTTTTATCACTTGTGACGTCCCTACCCCCTGCTTTCCCTCCAAGGTATCAGATCCTCTTTTGTTTGTTACCCATTTGTGTATTCTAATGTCTAGACCTTGTAATTGCATTTCAAGTTCCAGAGACACCCAACCTTTCATGTCCTCATGATATACTACAAAGGGGTGTGGAATATACCTGAGGGGGCGTTCCTCAAGTATAAATGTTTAGGTCTCCCCATTATCTTTGTCTTTTCATCAACATCACCCACTCGGGTCGAATGGACCTTTCCTTGCAAGGAAATAAAATCATGATGGCCGGCCAAGTCTCTATTTCATTTTTCACCAGCAACAGCAACAGAAAATTTCCACGACAGTACTTAATTCCTCGTCACGTTCTGACACAAGTTGGGATTTCACTTGCAGGTGCAACATTAAAAACACAGTAATAAATCACCTTTGGAAAGTTTTAAAAAGGTCCATCAAGAATAGAATAGAATAAACAATAGCAATATACACAGATCAATGTAAAGGTTAGGAGTTAGGTTAGGAGTGAAGGTATGGAGGTCTGACTGATGGATGGAAACTTAGCAAGTCAGACTTTCATGCTGCACAGAGGAGTTCATGTCACATTAGCATTGTATGCAAAATACAATAAAATAAAGAGGAAAATACAACTCAATTGCTGTTTGTGGACTAGACAGCTTTACTAACCCTGAATCAATTGAATAGATTGTGTGTTGACACTTTGTACATCTTGAACAAAATGCCACTTTGGTTTGGATAATAACCCCCCCCAAAAAAAATAAAATAAAATAAAAGTTTTCGATTTTCTCCATCCCCTGACACATGAAGAGTCATCCTCATCCTCATCATCTCCTTTCAATCTCTTTCTTTGATCCTTCCATTATATGCTTTATCATCCCTCCATCTCTCATCTATCTTCTTTTATCGCTCCATCTTTCTTGCCCCTCCTACTCATCAGTAGAGGAATCAGAGAGTATAAGTTCCACTCCCCAACCCCTCCCCAATTCTCTCCACCTCCCCCTTCATCTTATCATTGACCTGTTTGGGTGTTAGAGCTCTTTTCATAGGCAGTTTTCCCGCACTTTATGGATGCTCAAATAAAATGCACCATCAACTTGAGGAGCTACCGTAAACTACTGACGCTCCTAAACAAGCACTCCACTTCACATGAACTCAGAGCCATTCTGAAAGGCCACAGCGAGTCAAGTCCTATTCAGATGCAATAAAAGAGCAGCATTGTAAAAGAGCTGACTGGTATCTGTTTTCATGGTGTTTCCAAGTGCTACTTGAGGCTCTTGAAGATGTTTCGCTTCTCATTTGAAAGCCTCTCCAGTCGTGGAGGAGCTTCTCAGATGAGAGGTGAAATATCCTCAAGAATCTCAAGTAACTCCACTTACCTTCATAAAGCACTCAGAAATGTTTTAATGGTGTGTGTGCAGCTGGGTACCGTACTGTGGGTCATAAAACCAAAATATAATCTCATAACCCATGGTTTTCAGGACTGAAGAAACAGATCCATTTTGTATTTATTGTATCCATTTTTCTATTCTCCATACTTGAGTTGAGTTTATTACTTCTTAAAAACAATGAAGAAAACAATCTTGGTTCTGAAAGCAGTTCCACATTTCTTTCTGCCTTTCTGTTGAGTGTATGAGACGTGGCCCAGTGGCTACATGGCTCCATGGCCCGCATGCGGCCGAGCCTTCCAATGCAGTGGATGTGAGGACCGATCAACAGTCTGCCTCTGTACACTGTAGCATGCATATCAAGGTACTGTGGCACTGGTAGTCAGGACTAACCAGCCTTGAGCAGTGACTGTCAGCTTCTCTGAGTTTCTGCTCAAAAGAAAAGAGTGTGCCAGTGCTTTGGCTGTCACTGGGAGCACTTTGAGACATAAAATGTGATAAACGTACGCAGGTACATGTGCTGGAGTTTGTGTTGGTGAAAGTTCACATACTGTGCCTCAGTCCTGAAGTTCAGTTTATGCAACAGTTTATTAAAACTATAAACTACAATGTTGCCAAGGAAGGGGGATCGCTTATGGCCTTTTTCATTTAAACTCAATTCCAAAATCTTTATTCATTGACGAATCAAATAAGTACTTATTTGCGAAGTACCTCTATAATTGTGTGTGCAAAAAGCAGGACTTGTGGGAATGGAGAGCAGGTTATCTGACAGTACACATCTGGACAAAAGCTGCCTGCTATGAATAGCATTGTGCTGTGATTTTGGTATGACGGCCATTGGAAAAGCAGAAGTTTTGAAATGGTGAATTGTTTTTTTTTCTGAGCCTCACAGACTCCCCCAAAAATCTCTTTTAATTTAACTATGAGACGTCAAGGGCCAACGAAGGCCTACTGAGCAACTGTTACAGGAGTTAGAGGGACGGGGTAAAGTCAAGAGGATATCTATTTCTAAACAACCATGCACAGGACTGAAGCCCACTGGGTTGGAAAAATCTAATGCTTTGTGGGATCTCAGGATGAAAACTTTTTTTTTGTCTTGATTGATATGTCAGGACTTACCTCCCTGGGAATGATGTCATCACTGTGCCATCTGCATTTGTTCCAAGTTTGTTTGTCAATTAGAGCATAACTCCCATTTGGCACCAACAAGCTCTGATTGATTAGACGGAAAACATTTAGGAGTTGGGTGATGAGGAGTTAATGGAAAAACACTTTGGAATTATCTCGACATCGTTCATAACTAATTAGCATGAGATGGTTTAATAATTGTGAAAAAAGATGTCATTATTACAAGAAATCCCTTTCATAAAGGTCATTCTGACTACATAGTGCCCTGGCATCTAGACAGCTGTGGGGTGAATATCAATTACTCTCAGTATCACAGAAAGAGACCTCGGAGCTGATCCTGCCAGGTTGAAAATACGCTTCAGGCCAAGTCCTGAGCCAGATGCATAGCTCAAATATTTCAGAGGATTGATATCATCATTAGGAAATCCATCGCTTGAGCAACTTCTCCATATATGCCCACAGTTAATTACTCTTGGAAACATCAACGTTATATACAGTAGATTGTCAACATTTTTACTAAATCTTATGAAAGCAGTAATTCTCCATCTCATTTACTGTATGTATCAGAGCTTTGGCCAGGCCTGGGTCATTACGATCTGCACCGTTAACAATCTTCTTGATCAGTGATGATACACCAGGTGGGAATGAGTCGATGGACCTCCGGTGTGACTCCCACTCCTGGGCCAAAAGAAAACTCAGAGTTTGCCTTTAGTAATGTCCATTAGTATTAGAATGTTTGATTTGATGTCATTATTGGAAAAGTGAATAGAATTTCTGTTTGGTAAAAGACAGGAGGAGAGCGCACTGGAAAACTACTGCCCCTCAACTGATCTTCTGTTAACAGAGATAAATCATCCATTCATCCCTCCATTGTCTGTACTGATTATCCAAGCAGGGTCATGGGAGGCTGAAGCCAATCCCAGCTGACATACTATAGGGTTCACCTTGGGTTCACTTTGGGTCACCAGTCTACCACAGGGCCGACATATAGAGATGAACAACTTTGCACATTCACATTCAAACATTCTCCAATCAAACAATTGCACATGTCTTTGGGAGGAAGCCAGACAATCTGGAGAGAAGTCACACGGGCACAGGGAGAACCCAGAACAAATCAAACCCAGAACCTTCTCCCCGAGAGGTAACAATGCCAAGCACATTACCACTGTACCACTGAAGATTATATCATCAGAGCCTAAATGTGGTTCCTGCTTTGACTATATTGCACATGTAGCCTTCTCTTTTTATCCTATCATTACATACAACTGCTAAAATGCCTAAAAACTCATTTATAATGTGTTTTTTTCCCACATTGCTCGGTCCAAATGTTTGTATTTTGTAATATAGATAGCTTTTCACCCAGATAGGCTGTCAATTTCATAACTAGGCTGGTACCTGTTACTTCTGCAAATAGCTTTAGTAGGCTTAAAGGGATAGTTCAACATTTTGGCAAATTGGCCCATTGCCATAATCGCTATAGTCATAGCAGTAGGTTCATTACCTTTAATTGTAGGTGTAAGCTATTTTCAGTACGGCGGAGCGCAGCAACTGGCTGCTCAGAGCTACGCTATGGAGGCTAACGGAATTTCTTGGTTTCCCTCATTAAACTCATCAAATTCAACATCCCAAAACTCCACAGCGCTTTTGTAGACAAGTTGTGACCTGCACAACCACCACGCTATGAGATAATGACGGAACGATACGAAACGGAGCCGTTTTCGAGGTAAATACAGGGTAAATACGGAGACTGCTTGCTGAAAAACTGTCCCTGAACGCAACGCGCATCAGCGGTTTTGTATGAATTTACCTCGAAAACGGCTCCGTTTCGTATCGTTCCGTCATTATCTTATAGCGTGGTGGTTGTGCAGGTCACAACTTGTCTACAAAAGCGCTGTGGAGTTTTGGGATTTTGTATTTGATGAGTTTAATGAGGGAAACCGAAATTCCGTTAGCCTCCATAGCGTAGCTCTGAGCAGCCAGCTGCTGCGCTCCGCTGTACTAAAAATAGCTTACACCTACAATTAAAGGTAACGAACCTACTGCTATGACTATAGCAATTATGGCAATGGGCCAATTTGCCAAAATGTTGAACTATCCCTTTAAGGCAGGAACACCGTCGGCCGTCTGAGACGGTCGGGGAGAGTTGGCAAGGACAGGTACGCGTCTGTTTGGTATGTTCAGCTCCGTCAGGAATGCGCGGAAGCTGTCGGGCCCGATCCGACAGGCTGCTGCCAAGCTTTGTTTTCTAAAAAGTCTTCTCAAAACGAATAACAAGCTAATGTTGTGTGTGCTTTGTTTTTCCATATGGTTTCTTCTATGGTTTCTCCGTTCAGTCATTTCCTGTTTTCATGTTTTGGATTCCTGGCACCACCCGATGTTAAGGAGACTTATTAAGCACAGAACGTACACGCTGCTGTGTAGTCGACTCGGCAGTAGTCGATGCGGTGTGTTTCACTGCTTCCTTTATGCCGACTGTGTCCGACAAGAGGCAACGGAGTTGTTGGATAAAGGCAGTCGGCCGTCGGCTCACGTCAGGGCGTTGTGTGGGGGCCTTAAAGCAGAAGTAAGCGATATTTTTGTGTTAATATAAGTCTTAAATAGTTATATCTTCCGACAGCAATCACTTACATAGAGTGTTTGGACCAAAACACGGGTCTGTCAGTCACTCTGCTCTGCTCTGAGCCGAGGAGAAAACTTTTCTCGTATCCTACAAGTTTTATCCAATGAGGAGAGAGAGCGGCATGAAGGGCTGTGTGTGCAGCCAAGGGATGCGCCTGAATGTGGTGACGTAGGGACGAGGACCAATAGATCCATGACGAGGGCGGGGGCTGCTAACTCCATCGGCTGACAAGACGTTATGGTGCGTTCAAGGCAACCCGAAACTCGTGTTTTTCCGACCTGTGAAGTCGTACCAGTTCGATCTGGTACGAGTTCACGGGTCGGAAGTTACGCGGGGCCGTGATAATGCACTTTCACAGGTAAAACAGGTCGGAAAAACACGAGTGGGTTGCCTGGAACGCTACAAAGTCGTAAGTCGTGACTTGAAGCTGTAATTTACGGTTTCAAAAGCCTGCCTGAAACGCAGCATTAGCCAAAACGACCGGATCGCTTAGTTCTGCTTTAAGAAGATCAGTGGGATTTTTAACAGGGTGGATGGACTCGGGCCTCGCCTTGAACTATTATCCTTCTCCTGGTTATCCCCACGTCTAAATTAGCCAAGAAGTGTATTTAACTAACCAACTAGCATATCTCAGTAAGCTGTGCGGTTACAGTGTATCATGACTTTCACATTTTAGCTCATTGAATGTTGTATTAAAACCTAGACTCCTTCGTGCAACTTTTTTTACTACTTCGTGCAACTTTTTTTTTCTTTCTGGGCACAGTGAGGGTTTTACGTGGCCTGCAGGGTTTACTGGCCAGAAGCAGAATGGTGCCTGAGAAAGTTTACCTCCACCAAAGTGATTCTAGTGTATCATCCAGATGATGAGCTGAAAGGAACCAAATTACCCCAGAGCAAGGTCTAAATAAAATATTTCTTCATGGGAGCCTGTCACACCCAAACAAATTGAGCTGCAATAGAAAGCAGCGTGGAGCCACAGACTGCAGTGGGAATCCAACCTACTCTAATCCCATGGTGAACAAATTACATGCTTTTACTCTTTGAAATTACAAACTGTGTGTACGCCAAAGTCAAACTTTGCATTCAGTTGATGCACAGTGTTCTGATGTACATTGGTAGACAAAGTTCATCTTAATGGCACAGCTGGTTTAGCCTGGCCCACATTCAAAATGACCTTTCCCAAAGCTGAGGTATCCAACACCACTGACTGAGAACAGCAGCAGCTTTGACATCAACGTACTAAAGATTTGTTTTTGGTTGTGCATCAGTCAAAGGGTTAATTTAGTTGGCTGCTGACCTTAGCTGGGTATGTTATTGTAGCTCTGAGATCAGCTGAAAACACAAAAAACTGATGACAAAATAAATAAATTAATAACAATTTAGTCCAATTTAGGTATGATTTTCATGTTAAAACTAAGTCCATGCATTACTATATCTATCTATTTATCTATAGTACTGTATGTTAAATTAAAGTATATTGTTCAATTGAAGTTTCTGCTTTTTCCATAATTCTTATCCTGTGACTTATTGTTCCTCAGTCTTTTTAAACATCACGTAGAAAACACGATGTTTGTTTTCTGACATGATGGCCGTCTGTCTGCTTGGGCACAGACAGACGATGAAAAAAGTTAAGTAATTAACTAATAACACTGCTCTAATGGCGAGCAACACCATTATGTCCTCTATCTCATACTTTGTGACATTAAACCTTTTAGAGTAATGACAAATGTCAGTGGTAATACATTTCACTCACACCTACTAATTGCGGTTTGTCCTCTGGTACAGCAGCCATGTCAGAGATCATAATTGTTAAAGCAGAGTCCCTACACCAATCTCTGGAGGGAAGGTGACAAGCAACAAACATGCCTGGCTGCCCTGTCACCCTGATGACAATGGATTGCCCATCCTGGTGTTTTCAAATAACCCACAATACTGCTAAGCTGGAAAAACTGAGCCAAGTTAAAACCAAAACCAAAGCTGATGCCGTCATTGATCAGCCCGTTCAATAATGCAGCTATTTAAATGATAAAGACACTGCTGTCACTTCATTGGTTTTCTGATGGTATGAACATTTCTAACATGTAAGCAGGGCTGACACAGCTGTGAGCAAATTAGACCCTTTGTTTTTGAAGACTATCGTAGCACTGCTGTGCACATCATTTGCACACAGAATCTGACTTTGGTGTAGACATTGCATGTCATTTCAAAGTGTAAAAATTGCTCTTTGTACGTCATGAGATCAGAGTGGGGTGGATTTTCTCTGTGGGATCTGCAGCAGTGAACCAGAGTAATTTCTCCCTGTGTTATATAAAACAGAGATGGAAGGATTAATGAATTCAAAGGTACAAGCAAGTCTCATAAAAATGTAAACATTTTGTGTTAAGGGACCCATAAATTAAAACGAGTTCATGGTTGATTGAATGCAGCACCAGATCATGAACATATAATATATTCCTGACCATGATGAAAGACACACAGTAAACTCACACTGACATCCAGAAGATTTTCCTTTTTGAAAGCACCAGCGGGATTGTCATCTCTCTTTTTAGGGCCATTGTCTCTTTTTGTTGTTATGCAATATGCTGCTGCCAATCACAGTGAGCATCTCATGAATACATTTGGTCTTTTTTACATATATTAATAGCAACATCTTTAGGAACTTTTGTTTATTTTGGCACACAACATGATGCCGTCTCATGCTTGGCATATAAAATCTGCTGTGACAGAAACTGCTGAAGGGGGTCTAGATTTGTCACTGCTCATTTTCTGAAAACAATAAACCAAATGTCTCACTTGAATGTGGAAGTCTTGCACAATTATAAAAACCAGATTTAAAACTATAATAATATTGAATAAAGCAGTAAAAAAACATGTCTGACTTTAGGGCAGGATATCTGAAGATTTGTATGGCATCTTCAATGTAGAGTAGAAAACTAAATTTAGGAATTTCATATGTTTTTTTCTTTTTTAAATCTGCCTACACTTCTGTTTACTTTAACATCCCCAGCAACATTGTGTGCCTCGTATCTGCAGCGAAATACCAAAAGTCAAAATGTCAAGGTATCTCTTCAAACGTATAACACAGCTTAACCACGGCAGCCCGTCCTCAGAGTAAAATAAACAAATAGGATGACATTCACCTGCATGACCATCTCCCATGCTGCAGCTCAAAGACGCTCACAAACCTGCCTTTAAAACACCATCCTGCTGTTATTAACCTCATACTCCGACCCTGAGACAACCTTTCCACCGCATACACCGGTATTAACACACTGCAAGATATTTCCTTAAAGTTTTGTGGCAACTTTTTGGACCCCACCAGACACAAGGCGCACAGCTCTCCCTCTCCTCTGCCTGTTCTGTGTCTCCACCTCCTCTCTCAGCACCGCTCTCTTAACAACTCAGCATCAGTTCATTCTTTCATGGGGAGCGAATCTGAAATATAGATGAAGGACAGTTTTAACACCGAGGGAGTCTGTGTGTGTGTGTGTGTGTGTGTGTGTGTGTGTGTGTGTGTGTGTGTGTGTGTGTGTGTGTGTGTGTGTATGTGTGTGTGTGTGCCCAAGTGTGTGTATGTGTGTCCTGCCTAAGGAGGCTAAGTGTTTTACTGATGTGCAGTTTAATCAATGGTACAGGGACATTTGCCCTTGTCATTACACTCCAGGAGCTTTTAGCCTTTCTAAGTCAGTAAGTTGACTAACCATTAGAAAAAGTGGAAGATTTAAATGGACACCATGTTGCATTTAGGGCTGTGTTTTTAGAACAAGTTATCCTCACCTCTGTTCATGTTAAGCCTGTTTTTCTCCAAAGATTTTAATGATAGAAGAAATCCAATTGTATCAAAAGATAAAATACAATATTTAAGATAATATTATTTCACTTTACTTTACGGGCATATGATCTAATTTGTAGATTAAATGTTAAATCTAGCTGTGCTATAATTAGATACCAGATCATTTTAATGTTCAATCACCACTTTGCCTGTTATCTGAAGCTGGTGCCTTGTTGTGCTCTGCAGTCTTGGCGATTTTTGTGGAGCAGCACGTGTACCAGTTCTTCACCAGAGCAGAACAGGAAGTGAACCCACTAATCGAAACACAGAAACATATAACTCTGACTGTCCAAATGAATACTCATATGTTATGACATTATTGTGGGCACAGGATTCTGTGGTTTGTGAGTTGGGCCTTAACCTTCGTCTTGTGTTAGCTTTCTACTGCCATCTATGGTGTTCGGGTCAGTTTTGACTCGTGTTTTAAATCAGCTGTAAAATACACTAAAAACATTTTTCTTTCATCCAATTTGTTTTTCTTCTCTTGGTTACATTGTTAGGCTTCCTATCCAATCAATCAATCAATCAATCAATCAATTTGTTTATTTCGGGCATGTCAATTTAAATCATCATCATCACACTTCATCTTAGTTTAAATAATACAATACACATGGCCGAAAGGGAAAGCGGGAGAAGCAAAAGCTTATCTAGTCCCCCCCCCCCATAAATATCCATGAAAATATTGGTGTTCATATTTTTTCATTATTGTTCTTATCGTAATAACTGGGTCAAAATTGACCGGAACACCACAAAAGTCATAATTTTAACCAGAGCATTTTAGAGTTCTGGGAGAAAAAAAAAAGTTTTATTTTGTTTAAATTGAGGTTCCTGACAAAGTCAAAAGGCCTTGATGCTATAAACAAATTTATGTGGTACTTGTATGCATTTAAAACCTGAAAACGGGTCACTGGTGACCTGAACACCAGAGAAAGGTTAAGCCTTGTGTTGAAGTGATAAGGCTTTGTGTCCAAGAAAACATATGCACAACTCATCATGTGATCACGAGTTCAACTAAAGCTGTAATCATGGTTTGCAATTCCACCCAAAGAGACTGACATAAGATCTTTGGGCTGCATCACCCACCATGTCATTAGCAAGATAAAATATGTTGGAAATTAAAATTCATTTTTTAAACTTCAGTAAGGAAAAAATAATACTTGACCTTTAGTCTCCAGACTTAATGAGCACTGACTGTTTTGCTCTGTGTGGGTGGTACTCCTGCTGAGCTATTCAAAGCTGAAAACACAGTCAAGATGTGGACTGGTGTGATATGTTTTGAGAAAAGCTTTGTAAAGATCGTCTTTGAAAAGCTGCGGGGCTTCATCTCTTCTTCTTGATGGTGGCAGGATAATGGAGAGAGCGGGGGGGAGCAGGTGAGAGGGGAGTTCGAGACACAAACACAGAGATGGATGGTCGACAGATGATGAATAAGTAAAAGAACAAAAAGAAGTGACAGAGCGGCATCATGAAATGAGAAGAAGAAAGAGCAAGTGAGCAGAAAGGAAATGGCGCGTTATCAGGGCGCCCCAGCCTCAGCAAATATAATGTAGCAGTACAGTAACAGGCAGCATGGTGGAAACCCCATTTGCATTGAATGAGAAGCCACAGCCAAAAGCTGCTGGCTGGACATGCATCCAGATGAGAAGCAGCAAAATCTGCATTCCTGCCTCTTTGTTTACCTCTGTCTCTCTGAAACAATCTAAAGTCACAATAACAGAATTCACCTTTCTCTCCTCAAACTTTACTGTAGCAGACTTCTTTGTCTTATCTGCTGCGCCCTTTTATCTGTTACACGTTCTCTCATTTTTCTCCTCTTATCTTTTGGTGCTCCGAGTCAAAGTCACTGGTTGACAGAGATCTAATGCTGCTTTCAAAAAGTTGTGTAACTGTCTGTGTATCAATCTCAAATAGTAGCTCGGGTTTCGCCTTTGACCAGACTCATGCTCCTGCTGCTTTAGTCCCGCAGGAAAAAGAGAGGGAGGAAGAGAGTGGAGAATAGCATGGGACAGTAAGTTACACACAAGGATAAAAAAGTTAAAAGGGTGCACAGGGAAATTAAAAGTAAAATGAATCCTGCTGAATTCAACATCTCCAAATGTCTTGGAGGGACACAATTCGAAGCAAGGAACTGTTAAAAGCATAAATCATAAGGGGGAATGAAAAGGATACATGTGCAGTATTTTTTTATGCACAGACTGACTCAACATACAGATCAGAATATAAGTAACATATCAGCATGAATCAGTTTATTAGATGAGCCTTTGTGATCAGATGTCTCCATATTGCCCACTTATTTAATGACTTGTTCCTGTCTAATTGAGTGAACTGACTCAGTCATCCTTGGCTAAGGCATTATCATAAACCTAGTGAGGCATTCTGCATTTATTCACTTCCCACAGCACTTAAATGCTCCTCAGACTCAGAGAGAATAAACGTCTAAAGATGTGTATATATTGTACAGGTGTAACCTTGCTATTCAAAAGGTTGTTCCTTCTAACAAAACCCATTATGTCTCCTTGATGTTGTCATTTTATAGACAAATACACCAGCAAGCCATGCTTTGATGCAAATGCAATTTAAACCTTTGTGGAGTTGGATTTGATGGTAGTGAATTGTTGATCCTGTTGAGTAAATAGAGACACTAAGTGGAGTTCTTCAAATGACATTGAAAGCCAAGCCAAAAAAGGTGTTTTAAATTGAAAGGCCTTTTTCCCCACATACCACTCCCACCGCTATGGTTTTCCTGGCTACATTAACATTGACAAAAACATGCACTTGAATATAAATGGGTATAATGGCAATAATCCAAAACTGTTTTTGTACGGAGTGGAAGCGTGTTCACGTGGCGCAAGAGGGGACGACTGGCTGCAAATGAGGAAGGTTGACAGGCTGACTGAATCCAAGGCCCAAGTGTTTAGAAACCGAAACTAAAAACCACTCAAGAACTCAGCAAGGTTCATTTAGCTCAGAACTGAAAGCAGAATACGGTGAAATAAGAGATGGGAGCTTATCAAAAAAAAATAAAAAATTTCATTACTGCCTGAGCTCTCTGAGGGTTGTCTTTTATGCTATGGATCAACATACTTTCAAAGCAAATGAATGGAAGAGGGAGTGTGACTGAGAAAAATTGGGAGTGATAAGAATTTACAGTAAGCGCAGACAAGCACGTCTCCATGTCAATATGTGCATGAAGTTGTGCTGTGCATAGGACTGTGCACACAGCAGGAGCAAAAGCCATATTGAGAATGAGGAAGGCAAGAAATGTTGTGTCAAGGTCAGAGGAAGACTTTTTACAAAACAATGTTTGCTCTTTAGCATCAGAGCACATTTAGATTCCACCTACACAAAATGTCCTCCTGAAAATTATGAAGCTCTGTACTCCTTTTTAAAAAATAATGTTTTCCTACAAAGTATTTTTGTGTTTGTTTGGATTTTTTTTTTTCGAATTTTCTGTATTTACTAAAATCAGCAGTTTGTTGGAACACAAATTGAAGCGTAATTGACTGGAAACTTCATCTGTAACACTGTAATTGGAGTTATTACGGAGAGCTGTACTTTTTATTTACATAAGTTTGCCTATACACCAAATGCAAATGGTTCAAATGTGCATTTGACATACATTCTTCTTTCTTTTCTTTTCTTTTAACTTACACAACAAACAGTTTATCACAAATATTTTTACGTCTCTAAGCAAATTGACTTTGTTTGAAATGAACACATTTAATAGAAATAACAAGATATGAAATCTGTAATTGACTACTCTGACAAAGTGTCTTTAATTTAAACGGCTGAAATGATGGATGAGGACTATCATGAGACACACACACACCTACTGTATACACACAATTGTAAACACATGGATGGATGGATGGATGGATGGATGGATGGATGGATGGATGGATGGATGGATGGATGGATGGATGGATGGATGGATGGATGGATGGATGGATGGATGGATGGATGGAAATGAGAAGGAGAAGAGAAGCGAGAGGGTGGTGTAAATGGTGCGAGGATGAAGGAGGGGGAGATTTATGGGGAGGGGAAGGTATACTGTATAAGATAGTAATGGGTATTAAAAGGGAAATGGCAGCATATATTTCAGAGATGGGCAGAGACAGACAGCCAGAGTGACATGCAGAAATGGGAGGGGGGTGGGGGGGCAAAAAAAAAAAAAAGGTAGCAGCGCAAGAGTAGCAGATCATTTCAAGGCAGCTCGTAGTGTAATACCTCGGCGAGGGGGGGCCCCCGCTGCTGAGCCAGTAATCCCCTGCCTCTACAAAACAGAAAATAGAGAAAAGTTTGAGAAATTAACTAAATGCTGACTCCAGTGCCTCTTGGAAATAAGAGGGACCAAAATATGATTGGATTATTTAGCTGATTTCACAGAGACGGGCTGATACTGGGGGTTTTTGTTTAGTGAACACTGCCACACTCTGACCTGCTTACTGCCATTGTGTTTGACTAGTTGCAGCCAAAACCCACTTACCAGAGCCGTTAGGGAGCTGCATGCATCTGACACACTCAGCAGCAGTTGCACTCACTGTACACACCAATAACTGCCTCTGGCTCTATTTAGGTTGGTCATAGGCTGCTCATTGCTACCATGCAAACTATGGTGGCGTATCAGCCGCAGGCATAGCAGACCTTTATTGTCATGGTGTGGCGACAATAAGAAACACTTGTTAAGGTTGTTGAATGCTAATGGGTAGAAGAGACAACATTAATCAGTTGAGACAGTGGTTTTCTTTGTGTCCAATGTGCTGACGACTCATCCATCCAACCCATGCTTCTCCTCCTCCTCCTAATTCAGACTTGTCATAATTATTACAACCACTAGAGGTCTTCTAACTATAAAACATAACTATAGGTCATAATAAGCCGCTTGCACAGATGACCAATGTGCTTGTTTTTTACAGCAGGGTCATCTCCTCTTGAAGGGGACATATTATGGAAATATCACTTTTTGAAGGCTCTTTAACATACCTGGATGTTTGGCTTGCCGTTTGGCTCCCAAAATGTGAGACATGACAAAAAAATCAGTAATTTGCAGGCTCCATGTGGTTTTACAAGCTATTCCCTCAGTTGTCATACAATGATATCATTAGTTTTCGAATTTGCATAATACTACCCTAACCTGTGAGTACCGTTACTGGTAGAGAGGGCAGGGCGGGGTGATCAGTGATGCATTTCCATTTAAAGGGACAGGCACTAAAACCAGCTGCTGAACAGGGCTGTTTTGACCGGATGACAAGAGTGCTGTGATGTTTGATCCTTGGGGTATTTTGACTGAAGCATGTCACAGACATGTCTTTAAGACACCTAGGAACTATTTGTGCTTTATGGAAAAGGGGCATAATATGTCTCCTTTAATGCTGTCTGCTGATTTCATACAGAAAATGAAAATTCAGCACAGTGCCTACAGAAGAATACAGTCTTCAGTGACACCACTGGTCGCATTAATAGAGCAGATGACCTGATTAGATTTTGGACCACCTTGTTGCATAACTTTACATATTAATTAGAGGGGGGGGGGCTATTTGTAGGGACTACTGTAACTGCTAATTGCTTTAAGATACAGACAGTGTGAGGACAGTTTGACATAGGAGTATTTTCTGATTAATTAACTGCTCCATTAGCATAAGTGGTTACATTTGGTGCAGTATATCATTATTATCGTGTGACAGTAGGCAGCTCAAGTGCCGCTCGTCCACTTTTATGTGGGCCTTGGACATGTACAGCCATTTGTTAAGTGTCTGCTTCCCTTCGCCTAGAGAATTAGGTGAAGGTGAGGTTGTCTGTGGCTTGGTTGCACTGGCTCAAGGGCCTGAAGGCGATCATTGAAGACGGTGATCTGTTTCTTCAATATAATGTTTATTACAATTCTACTCAACTGAGAGCCGTACCAAACTCAGTGGGCAAAGGACTGCAGTCCTTCGTGACTTTAGAGACTTCTAGATGAGAAAATCTTTTGGAGGTCAAACGTGATCGAGATTCAAATTCATTATGTTTGTCGAAACATCGACTGCCGCACCTTATTACAGAGTTTAACTATAAGCCTCCGCTGCATCCCTCTAGATGCCTGAGGTTTCTTTTTACCCTCTGGCCTTGAAACACAGAGCACAGAGTAAATGTCAATATCTCTAAATGGCCACTTGAACGTGATACATGGAAGCCTGAATGGCCTGAATATCGTGGTTGTTGCCACAGTTCAATCTGCAGATGCATGCAGAGTAGGCTTCAATATACTGGAATCAATGGTCAAATAAAAGGTTTAAATTTGGGATATGGTCCAAACATAGTAGCAGCAAACAGTGTGGGTTACAGCAACAGGGAACAAGGAGGTTGGAACCCATTGACAGTGAAGCATCTGGCACTTAAGATAAATAAAGTTAATGGGCAGATATACAGTTGAACTAGAGGGGTAAGTGGTAGAGAGGTCAGGTGTCCAGTTGCAATGGCCGGGTACACACTGAGGGCAACTAGATGGTAAACAGTGACAGTGAAGGTCTGGAAAGTGCTACAAGGAGAAGGAGAGTCATATGAGTTTGAAGGAGAGTCTTAAAGAGGCTAAAGAGAGAGACAGGCCAGGTGTTACTATGACAAGATGTGTTGAAGCAGATTTGGTGACGGAGGCTGTGGAATTAAATCATAAGAACTTTCCTCTTAAATTGTTGAATTGCAATTTTGAGTCTAACCAAACACACAATTTTCATTCCGCTGGTTTCAAGCTTTTATTTTATTCATTAGCAAATTCTCTGAGTAAAGTGTATAAATGAATGGAGATTAATTAACTGCTTGGAGAGTCACAGCGATAATACAGTATGCACTCGAGAGTAGAGCGGCTTTGCTTCACAGTCTCATCCAGTATTTCCTCCATTGTTCAGTTTCCAATTGTTTTCTTTCAACTTGAAAGAATTTTTTATCCAAGATTTTTTATCAATGAAAAGGTGATATTTGACAGGATCTAACGTCTATGTTAGCCTACACATTTCACAAGTTTCATATTCACAGTTCAGTCACTGCAAGCAGGTTTTGCTGAAACACATTTTACACCCTTTTAACGCTCTTTAAACCACTGCATGACCTCTCATGCACTGACTTTGCCAATCACTAGAGCTGCTTCACCACACTGAGGAATACATGTTGATTATTCGGATTTATTTTGTATTTGTTAGCATTTAGCTGTTCCCTAAGGGGCTCATTTGGTATATACTTTGGCAGAAATTGCACTCCTCATTAAAACAGTAAAATCTTTGTTGGCGATGTTTACTTCACACACACACAGAGCAGAGCAGAGCGGTCTGATTTGTTACCAGTCTTTCTTCTTCTTCTTCTTTTTATCATTTAGGTTTCAGTAGAGTATGAAAATATACACTTAGACTCCAAAAAGGTACTTCATCACAGAACATTTGAGCTTGTATTTGTTTGTTTGTTGTTTTTTCATCTGCCGAGATCTGCTTGAAAACTCTTTGGTGCATTCAAGGACATTACAATGCTCACATGGCCAACACGAGCACTGGAGACATGTTTTATCAAAAACTCTATCCCACGGGGGGCGGACAAACCATAACAACAGGCACATGTGGACTTTGTGAAAAAAGCATAATGGGATAACAGCCTTCTGTTATGTTTTTTACTGAAAATGTCTCAGATGGCAGTTTGAAAGCAGGTTACTTGAATAAAAAGAAAAGCATTTTCAGCCCGAATTCTGTGTTGATTCAGCCACTGATGGTAAACAGACAACACTGACCTGCTTTGTCATCGTGTTCTTAGCTGTGCTGGGAACGCTACGGGATGACTCACTCGTGTTCGCCGCTCATTAGATTGCTTCCCTCTCTATGTTCATTGCAAAACTTAATTTACTTAAGTGCACATTTAATTGTAATAAGGGGTTCATGCGCAGCGGCATCCCTCCCCCCCATCTCACCTGCTGACTGACATTTTGAGCAGCTCAGTCGTCTGTAAATGCCACTTGTCTTTCTGCTTGTGTCCAACGGGATCCTGCTCAGTTAAGTGGTGCGATTAATGATCTGATTATGTTTGCTGCTCAGACTTTTGGAGTTCATCAGCTCAGCAACTGTTCCCACTGAAATAATTCTAATTCAAGCTGAATTTGTCAGTAATGTTCAAGCTGCAGTAATATAACCAAGTGCAGTCACAGCTAGTTACATTTTTGGATCCTTAACCCTTTCTAAATCATCAATTTTGATACATTTGTCATTATGCAAATAAGTTTGACTTATATCAGTTATTTTAGCCGAAATGTAAAAGTTATTTGCTGAAATATTATGTTTTTTTTGCAGCATCCATGGTATCTTAAACACCAGATGAGTTTATATGTATGCAAAAACAAAAGCACCTTCAAGATATATAAATTACAATGTGTTGTCAGGTTTGTCTGACATCATGCACGCTACACTCACATTTGCCCAATTGGAACAAAGTAATTTAGCTGCCTCCCAGACAGCTCTCGCAGCTTACAAGCAGCTTATCGTCCAAAAGCTCCTTCCTGTTGTTTACCTCATCGTTTTGGGTGTTTCCAGAGCACCTCTGTGGGACACACACACAAATTATTTTCTGCTGAACCTGTATCTAACTGACTGACTGACTGACAGACTGACTGCATTTCAAGCCTGGAGTCATTCACACACACAGTCACCTTAGATAGCCGAGGAATCACAATAGCACAGTGGGAGTGAGGCAGGATAAGGCTCCAACCTCTCAGGTCTGCTGATTAGGGAACGTGTCTAATAGCTGTCTGTCAGTGCAGGTGTTTGTGTGTGTTATGAGGGGCCGTACAAGCCATAATTCATTCTTTCACTCACACATACATACATTCTCTTTACACATACATATATTTTCACTCACACATACATACATTCTCCTTACACATACATACATTCTCCTTACACATACATATATTTTCACTCACACATACATACATTCTCCTTACACATACATACATTCTCCTTACACATACATACATTTTCACTCACACATACATACATTCTCCTTACACATACATATATTTTCACTCTCATACACATACATACATTCTCCTTACACATGCATATATTTTCACTCTCACACACATACATTCTCCTTTCACATAGATATATTTTCACTCACACATACATACATTCTCCTTACACATACACATACATATATTTTCACTCACACATACATATATTTTCACTCTCATATGTATACATTTTCATACTAGAAGTATGTATGTATGTGTGAGTGAAAGTATAGTGGAAACGGAAGGCAGCATTTATCGTCTACATACTCCGGTACAGTAGGTGGCGGTATACACCTAATAAGCAATGGTTGCAACCCGAAGGAAGAGGGAGAAGAAGGTAATTTATCCCTCTGTGATAGGCTCTGTGCACAAGTCCCGTGACATAGCTACTTCCGCTTTCCCCGGTTGTCGGCATTTCTGCTTCATTCGCTTACTATTATAGAGCGTCTGTCACAATAAACTTTTCGAGATGCCTGCAAAATCTGCCCAAAATATAGATCAACGATGTTCACCGCATTGTGAATACCCACTCCTCTGCTCCCAAAAGCAAACGAGAGAATGGCTTTCGTCTTTATATATCGAGTTATATCTCACACAGGCTTCGCCCTCTACTGGACTCTATGGGTATATCTCTCTCCTCCAATCGCGTATGCGCGATGGCCCACTGAAATTTGCATGTACGTAGCCGGCCAGTATGGCGTGCCTACCTTTCCCGCCCTTAGCGGGCTATATAAGCAGATGCACCGCCAGCTGCCCTCATTCCTTTTTACTTCAGCGTCGGCGAGTGCCCACTGTCACACTAGCTCCAAGGATGGAGTCGCCGCTTCAGGAACAACGCCTCTGCCGGCCTGCCCTAACGGCATCATCGCCCCGGCAGACCTACATCTTCTTTGCTTCGAGCGTCTCGGGAGGAAGCGCGCCACCGCCGGGCTGGAGCAGCGACGGCAGGAGGAGGACGCCGCTCCAGCGTACACCACCTCCACGCCGCCTGATGAAGCATCGCCGCCCAGACCCGCCTCAGCTTCTGCTGCAGACTCGCCGCCGCTACGAGACGAGGAGGATGAACTCTCCCTCTCCGACGGCTCGACGGTGTTTGGCGCCGCTTCTATCAAGCTCAACTTCCCGTAAGTCATGACGACTGCAGCGGAGTGTGTCGGGCTTCCCCTGCCCCCCCCCCCCCCACTGCCCCCGAAGCCGGTGAGCCGCCTCCGCGTGTGCAGGGCGAGACGGAGACTGTGTTCCCCGGTGTGCCCCCGCTCGAAGACGCTCTGGCCGTGCTCATTATCCCGCACTCAGCCGGCTGGTCAGGACACAGAAAGCCACTACCACCGCTGCTGCAGGATAAGGACACGCTGGAATATTTTGACAAGATATTCCAGCTGGGCGCGCAACTAGCAGCAGCAGCAAACAACCTCGGTGTGCTGGGCGTAGCAGCGGCGGCTTCACTCCCGCGCGACGCCCCCCCCTCCCCTGACACTATGGAGTATCTCGGCCGGACCATCGGTCAGATGAACAAGACAGGGAGTTGCTACTGCTGCCGGACGAGTGATGTCACTGTCGGGCGTCGGCTCTCGCCACGTCTGGCTAGGTCTCACCGCCCTCCCCAGAAGGGACCGAGAGGATCTTCTGGCTGCACCGGTCTCTTTGGCTCCTCACTACGGTGACGCAGCGGCTAAAGAGGCTGGAGGAGGAAAAGGCGCATCTACCGCTCGCTGTCGCCGCCAAGCAGAAGGGAGAGGTCAAGCTGCCCCGCCGCAACGCTACGGCGAGGCGGAGAGATCGCCGCCAGCGAAGAGGCTTCTCCGCGGCGGATCCTCCAGCTGACCCACAGCCGGCCCCAGCGGGCCCGCCGCAGCAACGCCCCGCACGGGACCCCAGCGCGTCCCGTCCCGCGGCGGCTCGCAGCACACCCAGGACGAAGCTGTCCTGGGGCACACAGCGACCAGAGTGACAGTTAACGGGAGGGACGGCACCGGCAGGCTGCCTCGCCGCCCTCCCTCATTGTTCATATGGTTCTGTATGTTCTGCTTGTGTTCACTGTTCTGTGGATGTGAAAAATGTTTTTATTAAACATGTTACTTCACTAACAGAGCAAAAATTCCCCCTCCCACCTCCACCATGCTCCCCGCTTGCCGCGCAGCCCCGGCCGGTGTAGTCACCGCTACACCGTCGGTCAGGCTGCCGGTGGCTTGTGTTACACCGTCACATCCCCGCAGCGGGCCCGGCAAGCAAGGCCCCCCGGTCACGGTTTCACAAGCACACTCACACAACACACCCTCTACCGTCCCCGTTGTGGGAGACGCGGTAGAGCGGAGCACCGTTGTCAACCGGGTAAAAGCTACCGTTGTCCCTCTATATGAGCGCTACAACCGGCGAGGCTGCACAAGAAAACATCGCTCCCCACTGGTTGTAGCGACCACACAGTTAGCCCCGCGCGCTGCTAGCCGACACCGTGTCACTTCCACGGTGCGTCCGGCTCAGCGTGTTGACCGGCTGACGAGCGATGATTGTCACTGCCGAGCTAACGGCTACAGCGGTGACAAGCACCGTTCGCAGCAGCACGGCAGGGCTGTGTTTCCGGGACAACGAGACGGCTGCCTCATGCTCGTCTTACCCGCGCCGCTCCAGTGAAGCGGCCGGGCTAACACGAACTGTCTCCCCGGTAAACAGCAGTGGAGCGATGGTTGTCACCGCCGAGCTAACGGCTACAGCGGTGACAAGCATCGTTCACAGCAGCACGGCAGGGCTGTGTTTCCGGACAATGAGACGGCTGCCTCACGCTCGTTTAACCCACGCCGCTCCACTGAAGCGGCCGGGCTAACACGAACTGTCTCCCCGGTAAACAGCAGTGGAGCGGCCAACGTGTCTGACCGCTCTGGTCCTGTGGCTGTTATTTCCACGGGCGGATCTAACAGCAGCAGGGACGTCATGACGGTGAGGTGCCGGGCGGCGGTGGTGCGTTCAGGTGACACCACGCCGGCTCGGACAACAGAGATGCGTTCACGGACGGCCCCGCGAGCTCGGACAACGGGCCTGGTGCGTTCAGGGACGACTCAGCCCTTTCACAGAGGGCCCCCCATGGGCCAAACTCCCGTTTATGGCGGGTTTGGCGGCGGAGAGGGCCGAAATTGTGTACCACAGCTTTCTAGAAGCTGCTCCACAGCTGTCTGCGCGTCCTCTCACGTGTTTTTACGAAGCATGGCAGAGCAGCTGCGTACTGACAGACTGGCTGGACAGGACCCTCAGACTAGGATATTCTCTCCAGTTCTGCGGGCTCCCCCCAGCATTCAGGGGCATACAAGAGATGAATCTATCCTCTCAACAAGAGATAGAGTTCCTCGAGGGGGAAATTCAGGACCTGCTATCAAAACAGGCCGTGTCAATTGTCCCTCTTCACGACAAGGAACGAGGTTTTTACTCCCCATACTTTTTGGTTCCCAAAAAGACAGGGGGCCGAATACTTGGGGATTGTGCTCGACTCTGTCAGCCTGAGAGCCACTCTGTCGGAGTCCAGACGGACAGCCCTACAGCAGGAGGTTCTCAAGCTGCAACAGGGTCCACGTGTCACAGCCTTGACCGTCATGCAAGCACTGGGGCACATGGCAGCAGCTCACCCGGTGGTTCCACTAGGACTGCTGCACATGCGTCGCCTGCAGAGATGGTTCGCCAGCCTACACTTAGACCTCAAGAGGCAGAAGTTTCGGCTGCTGACGGTCCCCCCAACAGTGCGGGGCAACCTGCAGTACTGGGGGTCCCCACGACATTTGTTGACCGGGACACCACTAGGACGAGTGACCTCGTACACGTCGGTGTTCACGGACGCCTCCCTGATGGGGCGGGGAGGCACCTGCCTGGGGAGGGCGATAGGTGGTGTGTGGCCTCCGGGGGAGGACCGCCACATCAACCTCCTCGAGTTACAGGCAGTGTTCCTGGTTCTCCAACACGTCAGTCACCTGTTAAGGGGGAGACACGTGTTGGTGAGGACCGACAATCGCACCACAGTCGCTTACATCAACAGACAGGGCGGTGTACATTCCGCTGCCCTGTTAGCGATG
This sequence comes from Trachurus japonicus, assembly GCF_045865225.1. Classification (NCBI taxonomy): domain Eukaryota; kingdom Metazoa; phylum Chordata; class Actinopteri; order Carangiformes; family Carangidae; genus Trachurus; species Trachurus japonicus. Next base: position 20,530,717 of record NC_140918.1, on the reverse strand, counting down.
GCGGAGAACCTGTGGTCATGGGCTTCAGAGCACCTACAATCTCTGAGAGCCCTCCACGTTCCAGGAATCGAGAACAGGGGGGCCGACCTCATGTCAAGGGGCGGCCCCCTGGAAGACGAGTGGAGACTGCAACCAGAAGTGGTACAGCAGATCTGGACACAATTCGGGAGGGCAACGGTGGACACCCACTGCCCCCATTGGTTCAAGAGGGCTACTTTATGCCCCCCCCCCCTCCGTCTCATCCCCCAGCTACTGGAGAGAGTGAGAGTGGAGCGGCTGAGGGTCATTCTGGTGGCTCCCGACCGGCGGTCGGCTCCGTGGTACGCAGAGCTGACCACAATGATGGCGGCCCCACCATGGCCCATTCCCAAAATCCGGGGGGCGCTGTCACAGGAGGCAGGCGCGATACAGGCGCTGCCGATCCTGGGCCAGTCACTTCAAGCCTGGGCCCTGAAAGGGACAGGTTAATGCGGACTGGGCTGACTGCGCAGGTGGTGAAAACCATCCAAGCGGCTAGGGCTGGATCCACCATTGCCTGTTACAGGGCTAAGTGGTTAGGTTTCCAGCATTGGTGCGAAGAGAGGGAAGTGGACCCACTGACATGCTCAGTGGGAGACACTCTTTCCTTTCTACAGCTTTTGGTTGATAGAGGGCTGTCTCACGCGACTGTTAAGGTTTACGCTGCAGCCATCTCATCATGCCATGAAGGGTTGGGCAGAGGTCCAGTCTTCACCCACCCTCTGGTAAAACGGTTCCTGCAGGGGGTCAGAAGGCTACGACCAGTGGCACGCACTTCTGTACCACAGTGGGAATTACCACTGGTACTCGAGGCCCTCACAAGGGACCCCTATGAGCCTTTGGAACGCTCCTCCTTAAAGGTGTTGTCGTTCAAGACAGCGTTGCTTCTTGCTCTGACGTCAGCCAAGAGAGTGAGCGAATTGTGTGCCCTGTCAGTCCACCCGAGTTGTTTACTCCTTCGCGGGGACCGCAGTGGTGCCATCCTTAAACCGAACCCCTCCTTTCTTCCTAAGAACATAAGGAGCTCATTTCGGTCCAGAATCATCCAGTTGGAGGCTTTTCACCCTCCCCCTCATGAGGATTCGAGGGAGGCGAAACTGCATCTCCTATGCCCTGTGCGTGCGTTGACATACTATGTCGACTGAACAGCCACTGTCAGGAACACCGACCAGTTGGTTGTGTGTTATGGTGACGGGACGGCTGGCAGAGCCCTGTCCAAGAAACGCTTGGCGAGGTGGATGTGTGAATGCATCCTCTCAGCCTACAGTCAAGCGGGTCGAGAACCGCCCACTGTGGTCCGGGCGCACTCCACAAGAAGTGTGGCGACGTCTACGGCCCTGTTCAGTGGTGCGAGTGTTGAGGACATATGTACGGCGGCATCGTGGTCTTCACCCTGCCCGTTCATAAGGTTCTATCTCTTGGATGTATCAGGCTCCTTCTCCAGGTCTGTGCTCACTGTAGGGTCACAGGACATGTGAGAGGAAGGATGTGTCAAGTGTTTTTTAATACTTGATCCCCACAGGGTGTCATGCACCTGCATTGGACTGTGCTCTGCTAGGACACTGTCAATGAGGTGCGCAGGAGAGGTCTAGGGTTGAGACCCCTGCGAGGTTAGACCACAACTTCACCCAGCCTAGTCAGGTGCTGCTAACTGGGATGAAGTTGGACCCGTTATCACTCCATACGGTGGTTAAGATTAATAAAGTGGTGACTGGGTCTTGGTACCTAACCGGTAGCTGGTGTGGTCAGTGGGCGGAGCCTCTCCCGCGGCAGGGAGTACATAAATCGGGGCTTCGCCTACTGTACCCATAGAGTCCAGTAGAGGGCGAAGCCTGTGTGAGATATAACGAAGGTTACGATATTGTAACCCTAGTTATATTAACACAGGCGGAGTCCTCTACTTAGGGCCCTGCCGCTCTTTCGCCTTACGCTGAAGTTTGGTGGAATGAGGGCAGCTGGCGGTGCATCTGCTTATATAGCCCGCTAAGGGCGGGAAAGGTAGGCACGCCATACTGGCCGGCTACGTACATGCAAATTTCAGTGGGCCATCGCGCGTACGCGATTGGAGGAGAGAGATATACCCATAGAGTCCAGTAGAGGGCTCCGCCTGTGTTAATATAACTAGGGTTACAATATCGTAACCTTCGTTACGTGCACTAGTTAGTAGAAGTTGTTGTTGTTGTTAGCTGACCAGCTAACGTTAGCGACGTGCTATTTTTAAAGCTTTGCGTTTTTTTCGTATTAAAGTTTGTTGTTGTACTGACTGTGTTCACTATGAGGGGTGTACTGCGAAGCCAGTTTAGTGGGTTAGCGAGGTATGTTGAGTGTAAAGCCAGGCTCTCCTGTACTACAAAGGTGGCTCTCTTTTAACCCGGCTAGATCACCATGGTAACTTATGCTTAGCCCATAACCTGTGGTCCCGACCAAGTTCAGAGTTTAATCATAAAATCGGCTCTAAAGGCGCCGCTGTTTCACCATTTAATTCATTTTCAGCTGCGTCACCTTTACTTTGAAAGTCCAGAGCTGGATCAGAGCGGAGCGTTTGTACGGAGGGAGAGATCAGCTGATCCGCTGCTGTTGACTTTCTCCGCCTACAGTTGTTCTCCTCACCCGTTGAGCTGAGCGTCAGGAGCTCATTATATAATAATCTATATATTTTACTTTTATATACAGTCAGGGTCACACTGAAAGTTGTCCGCTCGCAGCAGGACATGGATAATCAGATGGTTTCACTTAATGTGGCCATGCAATAAATTAAATTAAAATTTTGCCTGTTATGTGTTGCCCAAACGCAAGTCTTGAATAGGTCCACACTGTTTTCACATTTACAAAGGTCTTGTTGTCTTTGTATAGAGACAATGCTTGTAGCCACAGCACCTAAAAAATCCACTGTTTCCATACGCACATCCAGCCTGGCCACTACTTCTTGCGATCAGTGAAACAGGCTATATGAAAACAATAGCCTATAAAACACAATTTAAAATGACAGTTGTTATTGCTCTAGTTTATTGAATAAATCTTCAGCCGCTGTCTTATCTATCCTAGCTTCACCATACACTCAAAAGAAAGTCAACAGCAGCGGATCAGCTGATCTCTCCCTCCGTACAAACACTCCGTTCTGATCCAGCTCTGGACTTTCAAAGTAAAGGTGACGCCAGCTGAAAATGAGTTAAATAGTGAAACAGCGGAGCCGATTTTATGATTACACTTGTATCTATCGCTCTGCACAGAGCCTATCACAGAGGGATAAATTACCTTCTTCTCCCTCTTCCTTCGGGTTGCAACCATTACTTATTAGGTGTATTCCGCCACCCAGGGTGCGATTTGTGAAAAAAACAGAGGGGGGGATACTTTGCGGGGGGGGGGGGGTTACTATAGGAGCCCCCCCCCCTCGCCACCGCACCGTACCTCCGCACCTGACAACTACCGTTCTTAACCAGACTCTGGTCTCCTGGTGGACCGGGTCTGGCTCGTTTGAGCAAATAAATAAAAAAAAAACCTGTAGTTGTGTTCATAGAGACGTAACAGGTGTGGCACGACAAGCTGTGATCAGCTGTGGTCACTGAATAGACTAGCCTACACTATAGGTCATTTCAATTTGCGCATCTGTGTTTTTTTCCTTTTTATTTTGTTTTATAACAAAATATGCGCATCGAGAGTGAGTGAGCGAGCGAGCGCGAGAGAGAAACAGCGGTGCACCAGATGATTGCCAACCGACAAAAACTGAAATGAGACGGTTAAAGAGAAGAAAAACACAGAATATACAACATATGTCCAAGAGACTTTGTCCCGAGGAAGGATCAGATGGTGGCCCAGGTTTAGTGATGAAGAAACTGTCACTGTCAGCTGCCCATCTGTCAGCAGCTGCTCCAAACAGACACGTCACTAACTTTATTTTGAAGGGACAGATTAGATGTTGATTTTGTTAACAGTGACTTTGTTGCACCCAAACATTAAGCATAGAGACCCGGCCTTTATTTGCTCAAACCTGGAGACAGACCCGACCCACTGTGCAACCGGCATCTCGAAACTCGCCTTTTTTTTCCTTTTTTTTTTGGAGAATTTACAGTAGCTACATATGACGGTCTGGGAGACGATGTGCGCTACTGTAGGGGGGATGAGAGGCTCGCGGTTCAAATGATGTAGACTTGATCTAAAGTAGGCTCTGTCTGACCAGAGGGGGGGACAACGAAAACAGAGGGGGGGAAAATCCCCACCATCCCCCCCCGGCAAATCGCACCCTGCCGCCACCTACTGTACCGGAGTATGTAGACGATAAATGCTGCCTTCCGTTTCCACTATACTCCTTCCGTTTCCACTATACTTTCACTCACACATACATACATTCTCCTTTCACATACATATATTCTCACTCACACATACATACATTCGTATGTGTAAGGAGAATGTATGTGTGTGAGAGTGAAAATATATATATATGTGAAAAGAGAATGTATGTGTGTGAGAATGAAAATATATGTATGTGTAAGGAGAATGTGTATGTATGTGTGAGTGAAAATATATGAATGTGTAAGGAGAATGTATGTATGTGTGAGTGAAAATATATGTATGTGTAAGGAGAATGTATGTGTGTGAGAGTGAAAGAATGAATTATGGCTTGTACGGCCCCTCATAGTGTGTAATTCGTTGCTCATTCAGGTTTGAATCTATTTTTAGTGAAAATTACTTTATGTAAGGATGAGAAATTGGGGTAGAAAATCGACTTTACCTCCCGTGCATCAAAGGCAGAGGTGCAGCCGCTCCCCGGTGCTCAGCATGCAGAGTCATTCTTGGCAATGTGTATGTTTTTTGGCTGCTAAAAAAAACATGTGATTAAGATGTGGTGAGGTTACAGGGATGACAAACACACAAATCATTTGGCTGTGGGCCATGGGTGTTTTGGCTGCATGTTTTCCAACAACACTTCCTCTTTGCTGCTGTTTTAGTAATTCACTGCAGCTTGTTTTTAATACTAGTATTAATGCACAAGCACTAAAAAACACTGCTGTTATCCCTCGTACAGCCAAACCTTTCGTTAAGTCTCTAGCGTTAGTGGTTTACCCACCAATTAAATATTTCTGGGTGTGGGTCCGCAGTCGCAGACAGCTGTGTTGGTTTTAGCTGATGGGATAGTGCTTATTGTCAATGACAATCTGTCTGGATAAACATAGGCTCATTATCGTAGTAGAAACTGCTCTTGTATATAAAGTGCACATGAGCATGATGGAATTGCCAGTAGAGCATATGAGAGTGTCACTAACACAGATCCTAATACATGGGCCAAAGCATCTGTCAAAGCAGACCCTGTCTCACCAGTGGAGAGATTTAAAAAAATCATATCTTTCTTTATTAACTAAGACGGGAAGAAAAGTGTAACTTTCTTTGTTTTGCTTTGCATGAAAAGTCAGTTTTTTTCTTGTTGCTATGGTCACAAGTATAACATCTGGATCACCTAACCTATTGCCTGAAACAATAACTTCATTCAAAGCTTATGTCTTAATAAAGTTAATTCCTGAACATTCCTATACAAATTTGTGTTGAATCAAGCACTTATTAGTTACTAATTAATAGATTCAATTAGTTGAGGGTCCATTTTGCCATTCTGCAGGTGTTTTTGACAGACCTTTATTCAGAAGTCAAAACAACACACAAGAGTTCACAGTAGGCCTGTAAGCTTTATCAAATATGGAGGAGTGCCAGTGGCTCCATGTTTGAGCACCTGTGATTTATTATCTGTATTCTTTCTAAAACACACACAACACAGCAGCCGGTGTCAGCTTCAACCTCCCTAAAAAATCTCCTGTGTCATCCCCTCCATAGATCCCCTCCTTTGGCAGCGCTGCGAGGGGATTGACACCTGCGCATCACCAGGCCGTGATCCAGCTCCGTGCCTCCCAGCCATCATGTGTCCAAAACCCATCAGCCTGTGTGCTCTACATTCTGACACTTTCTTTTCAGACAGGCTCGACCTCTCTCCGTACTGACCGACCAAGGGTGGACCGACCTTGCCACTTTCCTTACAACACTTTCAAGGATACTTTTTTTAGACAGAAAAATGAGAGGCGTTATCTCACAATATGTCCTCATAAACATCCTCTGCCTGTCCCTGTGGCAGTCAGAACATTTATTTTGCATCTACCTTGACTTCTCTCACATGAATGCTTCGTGGGCACAAATATTACAGAGGGGCCCCCTAAAACATTTTCAATATCTTTAGTCCAGTGCAATCAACCCACTGAATATGTCAATCCTTATTTGCAGGGCACACTTGATAATAAATAAACCATGAGGTCATGAAGTGAACAACATAAAAGCTAAATTAAAACACTCTCTTAATCATATTCAGTACGTTTGGACATTTCAGGCGCGGCGCTGTGCTGGGCTGAGCTGCCCATCCCTCCACTACAACCCTGTGTCATGACAAGCAATCCATCATCCTCCACAGGCAGCATCACCTCTGGGGTTCACCATGGCTGACTGGCCCCTTCCACGTTTTCCTTCACCCGTGAAACTTTACAAAACAAGTTGTACATGTGCATTTCCATTCACAGTAAATGACAGCTCCACAGCTCATAGAGCAACGCTTTTTTAAAACATTCAAGTGCTGAAATTCTCCAAATGTGTGCACCTCGGCTGAGGCACAGAAAGTCGATATTGGGGCAGTGTGTAGCTCAGTGGGTTGAGCAGGCGCCCCATATTGCAGAGGCTACAGTCCTCGCTGCAGCCGGCCCTGGTTCAAATCCCGCATCGAGAGGCCCTTTGCCCTCTCTTGCCTCCCCATTTCCTTTCTCTCTCAACTATACTATCAAATAAAGGCAAAAAGCCCCAAAATGTGGTGATGTGGAGCTTGGCTGCACCACATAGCACAAGTGTGGAAGTGAGAATGAGTTTCCTTTGAAGACCTGGTTTAAAAGAGTAACTAATGTTTCTTCCTTCAGTTTTTTTTTTTTTTCATTTTCTGAAGGTCTACCAAAATGTTATTATTGAATAAAGTGAGTTGAGGTGTTCAACAGTGCATTGGATTCTTTCTTTCTTCAGTTCAGAAAACCCTGACTGAGCTTTTGTGGTGTGTGAGAATATTTTTAAGATTTACACTTTTCAGTAGTTTCCCTGTCCTATGGCCTCATTCATCGTAACAGATAACACATTATGCAAAGATGAGGTAAGGTTACACTATTTCTCAGAAAGGCATAGCCTAGATCAATAGTCCTCAAAGTGAAGCTCGGACCCCCACAGAGGCCCTTCAGGGGCTTGCTGTAGGTCTCCAACAAAAAAGGGGAAATCATTTATCCCACCAGTCCTATAATTCCTCACATTCTCTCATTGCGTTACATATGGATTGAATCATAGGCTAAGTGAATAATTTATTTCAAAGGCCTATATGTTCCATCCATAGGTTACACAATGAGAATCTGCTACTATTTTAGTCATGAGTTTCAACCACTTTCTGAAATCTAATATTCAAAAGCAGAAATCTTCAATGAGCGAGTGCGACCTTGAAACGAAAACATATCAGATTGGGGTCCGTGGTCTGTTGTGTCATTTTAAAGGTGCTCAATGTGAAAAAGTTTGAGAACCATTGGCCTAAATGTTCTTTTACCATACGGCCTCACATCACCATCATCAGATTATTATGGGAGTCCTGGTGTCGATATTAGCATTCTGTTCGTACAAAGAGCTCTGCCCTTTTTGTAATAGATAGTGGCATGTTAGCGATTAGCATGAAGCTAACGTCAGCGTGAGATCAGCATCAAAGGGATGATGGCTTCTGGTCTGTGTCAATATTAGCATTCTCTCAGTCCCGGCCGGTGTCATCTGCCGGATAAATGAAAATGCACATGAGCTCTTGTAATAAGCATCTCAGTGAGATGAGTGAAGGGTATTGATTACATATTGCTGATGTTTGCAGAAGCAATTCCCTAACATGGTATGGATCGCGACTTGACATTTCGGATGAGAGTGCAGATTTTGTACGCTTTAGTTGAAGAAAGTAAAAGTGATTCTTCAACAACTTCAACTACTACTACTACTACTACTACTACACAAGGTTACGTGTGAATTGCTACTGTCTGGAGTATTTTTTTTTTAAAACCACCTTATTACTGGACTGTATGAACATATTCTATTTCTATGGAGTTATTTTTGTCTCATAAATATCTGTAAACGCACAGAAGGTGATCTACAAATGTTCCTTGGTTTGCACACGTGTTTTGCTATCCACAAAGGGTGATCTACAAATGTTCCTTGGTTTGCACACGTGTTTTGCTATCCACAAATACAAATTTCTAATTTGTAACTTGTATTTTGGTTTTTACAAATAAATGTGTATTTGTAAATATATTGTGTATTTGTAAATGTATAATTTTCCATTTGTAAAAACAAAAAAGCCATTTGTAAAACCGAAAATTCTGTTTGTGAAGTGTAACTGCATTTGTGGATCACCAATCACACACACGCATCTCTTTCCGCAATGACGTATTTCTGAGACATTCCTGCCGAGATCCACACAGATCCACAAACTCACAGCTGCTGATTCACAAAGGGCCGCTCTCCTCACCAGGAGGGGCAGTGTTGGCGAGTAGCTGAATGAAAACTAACGAAGAAGACTGCTACTGGCTTATCTCGAGAAATTATTTTAATTCCCACTGTTAATGCGTCACTTTATTAAGTTTTAATGTTTTTTCATGCGATAAAGTAACTGTTTAGATCCCGAATATGCGGTTAGTTTATCCAAATGACGCCTGTTTGGAAGTTTGCTCCGCCGTTCGCGGAGCAGTGAAGCTCCATCTGTGGAGCAGCTAAGCTAACTAGGCTACCACCGGACGAGCGGTCTATCACAAAGGCTACAGCCGGGCTGCTATGGTGGTCGGCTGGCGAAGCCACGGCGTCTTCTCGGGGGAGAAAACGAGCACTTCAGTAAACCGATTGCTGCCTCTGGATGAGCAGATCACCACAGAGGAAGCAGCCAGGGCTGCTGTGGTGGTCGGCCGGCTAAGCCGCGGCGTCATTCCAGGGGAGAAACCAAGCCCCAACCCGGTTGCTGCATCTGGATGAGCGGATCATCACAGAAGCAACAGCCGGGCTGCTGAGGTGGTCGGTCGGCTAATCTGCGTCGTCCTCCCAGGGAAGAAAAGGAGCCCATCAATCTACCGGCAGTTTTTTAGAGGTTTACCGCCGTCTGGATGAATTATTTTTAGGAGATAAATGTTGTCTCATTCAGTGGTGTAGTAGGCTATATCAACAAAAAAAACTATTTAGTCTATATGGGCTATGTACAATCACCACCGCTACATCAATAAATAAATGTTTTACAATGAAACGGTCAGTCAGTTGACATTAACAATGCAGGTCGTTTTCTCCCCTGGGAGGAGACCGCGGCTTAGCCGGCCGACCACCACAGCAGCCCGGCTGTAGCCTCTGTGATAGACCGCTCGTCCGGTGGTAGCCTAGTTAGCTGCTCCACAGGTGGAGCTTCACTGCTCCGGCGTCATTTGGATAAAAATAACCACATATTGGGGATCTAAACAGTCTAACATCTAAACATCTAATCAGATCTAAACAGCAGCCGGGCTGCTGCGGTGGGCTGGCTAACCAGCTTCGTCGGTCCGGGGGAAAAAACGAGCCGGGGGAGACCTGGACAGTGTTGGGGAAGTTACTCAAAAAAAGTAATTAGTTACTTATTACAGACAGATGCAAATCTGTCTTTGATTGCCTGTGATATAAAATAGTAGGCTACATTATTCCCCCCCCCCCCCCCCCCCGTCACCGCTGTCATCCGCGGCGAACCCTGGATGACAGCGGAGGTTAGCCGGCCGAAAACCACAGCAGCCCGGCTGTAGCCTCTGTGATAGACCGCTCGTCCGGTGGTAGCCTAGTTAGCTTAGCTGCTCCACAGATGAAGCTTCACAAACTTCCAAACAGGCGTCATTTGGATAAACTAACCGCATATTGGGGATCTAAACAGTTACTTTATCGCATGAAAAAACATTAAAACTTGATAAAGTGACGCATTAACAGTGGGAATTAAAATAATTTCTCGAGATAAGCCAGTAGCAGTCTTCTTCGTTAGTTTTCATTCAGCTACTCGCCAACACTGCCCCTCCTGGTGAGGAGAGCGGCCCTTTGTGAATCAGCAGCTGTGAGTTTGTGGATCTGTGTGGATCTCGGCAGGAATGTCTCAGAAATACGTCATTGCGGAAAGAGATGCGTGTGTGTGATTGGTGATCCACAAATGCAGAGTTACACTTCACAAACAGAATTTTCGGTTTTACAAATGGCTTTTTTGTTTTTACAAATGGAAAATTATACATTTACAAATATATATATATATATTTACAAACACACATTTATTTGTAAAAACCAAAATACAAGTTACAAATTAGAAATTTGTATTTGTGGATAGCAAAACACGTGTGCAAACCAAGGAACATTTGTAGATCACCTTCTGTGCATTAACAGATATTTATGAGACAAAAATAACTCCATATATTTCTTACATTGCCATCCATTGTTGCCGCTGAACAGATGCTGCTATCAGATCCACTGCAAATGTTACAGCTGCTCTGTTTGCAAGGTGCAATAAAACAAGAAAGGGCAGAATTGAGGGCGAGGGCAAGAAATAGTTCACAGCAAAAAAAAAAAAAAAAAATGCCCACAGACAATCTTTGACTCCACTCTGGCTCTCCAGCATTCTCGCGGTGTAAAATGGGTGCGAGGAAATGAATCACCGGGCTCATTTCTCTCTCTCGCCCGAATACACCACTTTGCCTGTGCACCGGTCAGAGATATATGAAGTGCCTCTTATCATCATCAAATCAAAGAGCTCTAAGCCACCTCCTGCTATCCTTTAACTTCCCTTAAACGCCTGCCTGCTGAGAAGTGACACTAATGTCTCTGTAGAGAACGCAACAATTTATATCTGCTTAGCCCAGTGTCAAAATGTGCTATGACATCATTATCACACTGAGGGATATCGCTGTTGTCTTTTTTAAAGGATCGTGCCTAAACAGGAATGAGAAGATGTATTTATTGTTTTTGTTTTTGCAAACATTTAATTACTTCATATCTGTTTCTGTGTATGAAACAACATCCACTTTCCAATTATAATTTGGTCGCAGAGATGTGTTTTTGCTCACTTAATTAAATGGCAGGTTGGGAAACCCATCGGTGAAAATTGGGAACATTTTGGGCAAAGAAACAAAACTAGAGCAGGCAGAGGAGATAGCACAACAGGACGCAGCCCTTCCTGACTCCTGGTCTGTGAAGCACCATGCTGTCCTTTGGGTGGCTGGCCGGAAAAAAAAAAACACAGTATTGTCCTCCTCTGCCGAATCTGGATTTTGTAATCTGGGGCGCTGGTCCAAAGGGGGATTGACAGAGACTGCTTGTCTGTGAGATAAAGCAGAGCTTTGGAATAAAAGACTGCTGTAGTTTTAATGCTGATTAGAAAAGTGGAAGGGATAGTTTAAAAAAACAAAAACACTGTGCTTCTTTCAGAGTATTTCTCATGTGTTTTCTCTGACTCTCCACTGCTGTCCTAAACTCAGTGTTTCTCTCTGCGTATCTTGTCATATTGTATTCTCTTTCAGACTCAACACAAACACGAGCACAGGACCCACAGATGACTCACTCCCAACTCTCAAGGTTATTTATAAAACTGGACCTAAGTCATCTCAGTCTGACATTTTATATGTTCACAAGTCATCTTGTTCCCCATCATCTTTGGATTCCACTGAAATCACCACGTCTGCAGCTTCTGTTATTACCTTTCTGTATTCTCTGACCTAGACTGGGTCATTTAGACCTTGTCATGTTCGAAGAATAGGATTTTCTTTTTTTTTTTTGCACTGGAGCACAGCTGACATAATTGTGGTTTAGATGCAAATATTCTTATCATTTCCTCCCTCCCTCTTCCTCCCTCCTTAATCATGAGTGATAGCACGCATAAAAAGATATTAGTGGCTAAGATGTGAATTACAGATTGTCCTCCACTTAGAGAATAGCTGTCACTCAAGTCCTCATTGATGAAAGGTGCTGCATATGTAATGCACATTGTACATGTATATGAATTCTAACTTGCTGAATAAACTCCTCAGTGACTTGGTGTGTAAGAAAAATAACAACCTGTCGCTTCTTTATCAGTAACTGCTGCACACTGTAGCAGCAGAACGAGGATGACAAAAAAAAACAACATGGTTTGATGAAAATACAGCTTTGACCTTGAAAGAGCGGTGCTGTAAAATTTAAAGTCACACCATGGAGGACTGACTGATTGCAAGTATCGGCGTTTTATAGTTTTCATTTTTTGTATTGTTGGGAACCTTTGTTACGAGTGAAGAGGTAAAAAAAAAAAAATCTAAATACTGAGAGGTTTTCCTTTTTGCTTGGGCTCTTTCTGAATCAAGTCACTCTATGCATGCCTAATCATGGGTTTGTGAAAATGACAGAAATCATCTTGTTTTAACCAAATACATGGAGATCAACAAAATCAGAGCCAGAGTCAGAAACCATCTTCATCATTGTGACACATGCTGCAAATATGCAAATACAAAACAACCAAATGTTTATGTATTATGTAATGCTGTGTGCATTTGTAGCACATGTCATCAAATTGATTGGGAAGTTTTCTGATGTTTTGTCTTTTTCTTCAGTTGGATTGTGTTGAGCCACCGTATATTTACTCTATAAGCAAAGGAGTCAACTTCATCATCACTGTCTGAAGTTGCCTTGGATTCTGCCCCAACATTTCCCCTCGTTCACTTAACATTGGCAACGTGAAATATTTAGGCATTAATATTTCTATGCTGTCAGAGCTCTTCAACCTCAATTACACCCCTTCCCTAGAAAAAAACATTTAAAAAAATAGATGACTTCAAATGCTGAACCGTGCTTCTCTCTCATTGGGTGGCCTCAATTAAAATTAAAACCTCAGATTAATTAGTTTACAATGCTTCCCATCTCCCCCAACAAATGGTTCAAAGCACTCAGCGCAGTAACGACTCAATTCTCCTGGAAAAACAAAAAAGGCCCAAATTTCTCATTTCAACATTACAAAACTGAAAATCACAAGTAGGCCTAGACCTTTATGTACTAGTTCTTGGAAAAATGATGTACAACATTTATTTAAATCAACCCAAAAGTACAACGGTAACTTATTTGAATCTGAACGAAATCAGTGTAAAACCACTTTAACTGCAGACCTTCTCTTCCCATCACAATCAATTGAGATCCTGATTAGTGTCTAACACAATCTCCTCAGCTCATCACTAGCGCCATAGATACTCCTCCATCTGGCACAATCCAGATCAGTTTCCAAACTTTCAGAATTTAATCTAAAATTAACATAACCCACACTACAACGCTCTAACTCATGAGAACCAAACTCAAAAATATATTTTCATAACTCAATTAAGTTGTTTGGATCACAAACCCTCCATTACATCCACAAAATGAGAAAATGACTTAGCTGTTTCTGTAAAATCTGTAAAAAAAAAATAAAAAAAAAAACGATGACCACGAATACAGCACACCACACGCAGACACCTGTTCACACTGCACTTTGGGCAGCACAGACGATTATTTTCATGCCACTTGTGCCAGCCGGCCAGTTCACTCTCTTAGCAGTAACGGAGGCTCCATTAAAGGCTCCACTATCTTAAGCTGCAGGATCACATCGTCCCCATCTCTCTCTCTCTCTCTCTGTGCCGGCTGGGAGATATTACACAAGTTGCTCTCCCCAACGAAACACAGAAAGCCATTACTCATTTCTTTAACTATCACTTAGAATATAATCTCTCAAGACTGGAGATGTGGAAAATCGTATCACTCGATGGATTAACCTACTTACAGACCACATTTCAATGAAGAGAATACAGAGAGAATACACCAGCCTTTAATGAAACCTGGAGGTTCTACCAGCACCCACTGACCAAAGCCACAAACATCCCAAAGACTCGACACAGTATTTCTACCGTTTCATTTATTTCATATTACTTAGTCTTACGTATATGTATTTATATACACACACACACACACACATCCATTTCCAGTTCTTTCCATTTGTCATAATTGCTGTTGTTTGATCTGTGCATTTGGACTGAGAGCTAGATGATGTAAGAAAACACTCATCTATTTGGTGTTTTTGTTCTTTCCTTTTTATTTTATTTTATCTCATTGTTCACCAAGGCAGGTCAGTCCACACCAATTTCCCACTACCACCGTTCCTACAGTCATACACCACTTCCCACCACCACTTTACTCTAGTAATGCCTGTCCCACTGTAGGATTCTGTACATCACGTCACATCAGGTCAATCTATGTTAAATCAGTCATCATGGTCACTTAATTTCTATCAGGTAACATAATGACTGATTTAAGATAAGGAGGAGGAAAAGAAAAACTATTACAAGAAACAAGTAATGTACTTGTATAAAGTTAGAAATCCTCTAGGCAACACGGGTATTTGATGCAAACTTATGGCAGCAGCTCGATGCTGTGACAACAGACTGATGAGGGGGATTAAATCATTAAAATCAGACATTTGCTCATGCTGGCTCGGCTGAATCAAGGCTTCCACGCAAAGCCGAGTAATAAATAGTTGTGTTGTGTTCTGTTAGTCAGAGTGCAAGGGCACGCTGAACACTAATCAGCAGTCCTAATATGAACTGCTTGCTGCTCCTCAAAAAGGATAAAAAGAGACAGACTAGTTCTTGTAAAGATGTTACATCATTGGATTTATGAATATATCATTAAAAAGTGAATAATGATATTAAATTGTATAAATGATTTGAATAATAGTTGGGTATCTTGGTGTACCAGTATGAATGGGATTTCTGTCTGTGTGATCTCTGTGCATGTTGTGTGTGTCTAACAGGTGCTGTACTCTTAATATTTTTTTCATGCCTTCAGGTTTCATCTATTCCTTCTCTCCGCTGCTGGAGGGAGAATTGAACCATGGAGGAATGTGGTTGGCAGGTGTAAGGGTCAGAGGAGTCTGCAGAGTCACTTCACAGCGAGCAAACTGGGAAGGAGAGAGACGGGTTAGGGCGGAGCGACAGACGAGGAGACAGTTACGCAATGATGCTGGGAGAGGACGAAGAGAGACAGGTGGGCCGATGAGCAGGAACGCAGACAGGTGAGGGAAATGGCCAGCAAATCCGACAACCAAAGCAGACACGCGGGAACATGGATGAAAATTCAATCAGACAGGGGGTCAGACAGATATTCAGACGGGGACAAAAGAGAGGGCAGACTTATAGGTGTGTCAACGAGGCAGGCAGGGCATGCATGTGAAATCAGATCAGCTCCCAAGCACGAAGACAAGAAGACGCCTGGCGGGACAAAAGAGAGAGAGAGAAAAAAAAGAGGAAGTTACCGCAGATAAAGAAATCGAAAGTGGACAGAGAGCAGAAGTCAAGAAGAAAAACAAAAAACTTAAAAATAAGTTTAAAAGACAGAGGGGGCTGGAAAAACACAGACATTTCAACACAACCTGGAAAGGTCAAGATCAAGAAGGTTTCATTAACTTTAATGTGCAGCAGATAATAAACATATTTAAGAAAAAAGACATGTTTATGCATTTCTTTTAAAGGGAGTGTATGAAAATGTTTGAGCCAAAAACCAAACCACAAATAACGACTGTCAGAAAATGGTTCATGTCTTTCTATCACAGCAAACACCAATGCTACACAATAACTAATAACATGCATATGTACAGACTTTAAAAACAGACAGAATGTTGGTCCTATTGGCTACAATGGTTATGGTTAATTTATCTGTCTGAACATGTTTTGGATTTTCTTTTTTCTTGATCCAACTAAAATCTCCCTTTTTTGTCGTCTATAGGACATCTCACCAGGAGAGACTTAAATAAGAAATATACATGGAGTAGAAACTACCCCCTCCCAAAAAAAGAAAAAAAAGAAATCAAGGTTATCTTCCTTTCAGCTGAAGCAAATTATCATACAGTGCCTAAATGTACAACTCTCCTCCTGAGGGGCTCCATGAGGACAGCAGGAGAGAATATGACTGTGCTGAAAATACATTTAAAAGTGGGAACTTCCTCCACTGAGCTCAATTCAAATGGCAGAGGTAATCTTCAACATTTGTCTGATTAAACTGTCTTTTCATCAAGGGCTGGAACTAGAATTAACATTTTGACTCTGAAGCCTTTTTTGAAAGTCCTGTGCAGCATATGGCTGTCTGATATCCACCTCCAGCTCCAGCTCCAACACAGTGCAAAAAAATGTTAAGGTAAAAATAACAAGAAGAAGAATAGCTTTCTTGGCACAACAACAACTATAATGGCTCTTTCAAAGATTCACAATTAAATCTCACCTCGAATCTTGGTCTCAATGCCCCCCCCCCCCATCTTTCTGCTTTTGTTTCATCTTCAAGAAAATCTCTCCTGTTTCTGCAGCAGCCTCGATTCTTTAAAGAAACTGCAGCTTCTTGTATCTCCTCTCTTCTCCCGTCTCCATCCACCTGCCCTCCTCTCATCCTCTCTTTCTCTCCTTACCTTATTCCTTCTCCACACCTCTTCCCTTCACCTCCACATCATCTGCTCTCCATCTCCCTCCCCTCCTCACCCCTTCTCCTCCCATCAATCCCAAACATTTCCACCCCCTCTGGACTCTCTATCACCACTGCCTCTCTCTCTCTCTCTCTCTCTCCTCCTTCCCCTCTGGTCACCACCTCCTCCTTTTCCTCCCCTGTCAAATTCTCTCCTCTCTGTCTCTCTTGCCTTCACTTCCTGTCCCATACTTTGAGGTCAGGCTGTATCGGATCGATCAGGGTCATTGATCTTCCAATAGCCCGGTAGGCGTGCCTCTCATTTCAAGCCAGACCATTATAGCGAATCATTAATCTTGATCAGACCATTAACCAATCATTAATCTAGGTCGCTATTTAAACTGAGGCCGCTGATTGGGTCAATGGTGACCTCTGACCTGTGGGGTTACCACAACAACGGGTGGCACATTTGTTAAACATTGGCTCCTTCAGGGCTGTTAATGATCTAATTGGCTGTCCTAAGATATGATTAAATAAAACAATCCCATTAAGAGCAGGTGGCTGTTGAAATTAGCTGAACGCACGCACCAGAGAGCAACAGGGACACTGGGATCTGAGCACGTAGTGCTTGATTGCTCCATAAATGAAGGGCTTAGTGTGATCTTGGTCCATGACTTGTCAAGTTTTACTAGACTTGCAGAGGTTTTACTTCCATATAACATTAACGGTGAAGGCACTAGGCTATAGGACAAATATGAAGTTGCTACATGTGAACAAGATGAGATTTGTTTCTGTGAAGCTGATGCTCCAGCAGAAATCAAATGCATCAGGTTTGCATCCTCAATGTCAATCTGATCAGAATTTATCTATCTATCTATCTATCTATCTATCTAGTGTGTTTTGTGTTATGCAACTTATAGCCTACTCATTCTTAACCTCTCCCCCTGACATGGTTGAAGGGGGTGGGTGGGGGCAAAGTGAAGACGGGGTTAAATCACATTGGAACGTGTGCAGAGGACCGCGCTCTCGTCTAGCCTGTACAAGTGTCAGTACAGAGGATGACTTGAGCTCTGGAGAGCTTCTACCCGGGTGTTTAACAAGAGGGGGGGTTAAACACACACACACAGAGAAAAAGAGAGAGAGAGAGCGATAGGGGGAGAAATTTTTGTTTTTATCTCCAGTACCGGGTCGAAGTGATGTGGTCTTGGCTCCTGAGCTCTGGATGATAATGGGATAATTTTCCTTCGAAGCCATCAGATGTTTCCAGTGGTGGATTTCCTCTGTTTTGGAATGTGTTTGGTGCGCATTAAGCTTTTTTCGACAATTCCTCCTGGGCTTGCCTACACATTCTGCTTCATGTGTTTTTTGTTTTGTTTTTTCTCTGCCACTGGAATATGTGCGTATTTGACCATTTGATTCCACGACCTGTTTAGTAATCAAACGGGCTTGAATGATGAAAATCTTTTGAGATGAAAAACAGCACTTTTGGGGATCACTTTCTGCTTGTGCGCGGCTCGTGCCTAATCTCGCGCCTCAGCAGCCTGTTGTCTGTGTCCGTGGAGAAACGCACAACTTTGCCGCGAGCTGGAGCTGGTGCCGGAGCTGGAGCCGGAGCTGGAGCTACAGCTGGTCTGAGCGGCGCACCAGGGCCACACGTGGGGTGCCAAGAAGGGGACCAGCGCAGCGGCCCCGGTGCTCGGCCGGTCTGTGGTTGGACGGGGCGGTCGGTGCAGCTGTGGAGCGGGGATGATGAAGACGGGGGTGATGATGATGATGAATGGCCCGGCGTCTCGAGCAGGCGCCGTTCTTTCGCCGCCGTTATGTTTACTACTACTACTGTGCACTCTCGTCTTTCTCCCGCCGTGCGCTCACTCGCACCCGCAGCCGTGCCAGGTGCTGAAACGCATCGGCCACACGGTTCGGCTCGGGGTTCTGCACGTTCAGCCTCGCGTGTTCTCCGCCACTGCTGCTGGCAGCGGTTCTGAGGACTGGGAAGCCGAGGGAGGCTCGACGCCGGGGAGCGCGGAGCGGCGGCTTAAGTTGGAAAAACAGGTTAAAACAAGTGCCAGTGCGCCTGGATACGGGAACCTCAGGACTAGAGGCACCGTTAACAGCCAAAGGGGAGCCAACAGGAGTAAGAGCCAGGCGCGACAGCGGGAGGAGAACACCTCCAAGGAGAACCGGGTGTTCGCGCCCCGAGAGTCGGTCCTGCTCGCCGCCGAGGCTCTGAACCGCGCCGGATTACTTCCCTATAATTTGTCCCTGGAGCTGGTGATGGCCGTGGGGTCCGGGCTCGGTGAGCTGCCCGCGTTCTCCTTCTCCTCTGCGGGTGGCCCCGACAACGAGGACCCGCTGTCCTTCGTGGAGAGCGTGTGTCACACTGTGGTGGTGCAGGGGGTTTCCGCCATGATCTCCTTCCCACGGAACCGGGACGAGTTGGTCAAGTTGGAGTTCGTCTCGCTGGCGCTTCAGGTGCCGGTTGTCAGCGTGGTGCAGAGGGAATTCACGCGCCAAAGTGAGGTAAAAAAGAAAAAAAAAAAAGTTATGTCTGAGTTGTATTTGAACTGTTGATCACTACACTCCAACATACAGCTGCAGTGGGCGTGTGTGTGTGTGTGTGTGTGTGTGTGTGTGTGTGTGTGTGTGTGTGTGTGTGTGCAGGTGTGACAGCTGTTGTGATACAGAACAACAGGGATTTACCTGTGACAAGTGGACGTCATGTTGATACACGAGGGCGAGCGGGGTCAATTCACACTAAATAGATTTATCTCAGTTCAAACGCGTAAGTGAAATGAGTTGGAGTGGATTTATGAGGCCTAATTCACCGCCTAATTCACCAAGTGCCATCAGTGGCCCACATTTCAAACAGCAGCTGGAGGGGGAGACACGTCCTCCTGTTCTTGGTCTTTTCTCCCCTCCTGCCTCCCTCCCTCTCTCTTCCCTCTGTGCGTTAGGCATCTTGTCAGAGGAAGGACGTGAGCATTTTCCTTTTTCCATTTTCTTTTCCTCCCTCGGTATTGATCTTGGTTAAATGGCCCAAAAATAAGCTAAAATGGCGACACAATTTGGGACACGAGCTGATGTTCGCACAAAGCATCAAATTAGGGAGCAGGATGGGGGAGAGGACAGGACAGGAGCAGGCTCAGTCCATGGTGCTGAAACCTACTCCATGTCTTTGCAGAGGAGAGGATTGTATCTTCTTTTAAGGATACAAGCAAAAGTTTGATTGAAGGCTGTGTGCACCTTGCAGCGAACGCCCTGAGGGATATAGTATATATGTGTAAACACATGCTTCATTGATATTCAGCACCCTGTGTGTATACATGAAGCTAAAATATAAAGTTCAGCATCATGGGAGGAGAGCACAGCAGGGTAGTGCAGTATGAGGTATCAAAATGAAGTGTAGTGACAGAGTGTGTTAGTTTCACTTCCAGCCAACCTCTTTTACTCTGTCTCTCACACACACACTTGAGGTAATATCTGGTTGTGTAAACATATAGAGTGTTAATCTGACTCCTTTCAACACAGAGATGATGAGCTGCTCTTTTATCACTCCATCCACTAACAAAGATCAGACACATGTCTGATAATCAAGCTGCTTATTGAGATGTTAATCAACAGATCTTCAATGAGCTCCACCATCAATCTGAAGTTAAATCTTTGACTGTAGCCTTTGGCCTGCTCTCAAGTCTGTACATGAAAAAAAAAATGTATACACAGCCACTTGTATTATTGAGAGTGAGGAGTTGTCGTCACAGCTCAGAGCCCCAATACATCCATGTCAGAGCCCCGCCCCCCTTCTCCGCCATGATGGAAGGATTCCGGTGGCAACAGCCTTACTAGTCTATGGGCAAAACAAAATCGTCTACTCCGTAATTTACTGTTTTACAATGCCGGAAATCACTGCTGTGTTAAAAACTGCTTGAGTGATTTACTTTCTCCTTATTCTTTCTAGTAATTTGTTGATCTGTTGGCGCAAAAAAGAGCTAGAATTTAGTCCGTCTCTGTGCTGTTCTGATGACGTTGCCCCTGGCAACCGATAGCGTCTCCTTCCATCATGGCCGACCATCGTCACGTGACTCCTCACTCTCAATAGAGTAACCTGGGCAACACTATAGTCATTCAGCTGCACCCTGATTCAGCCACACAGAATATTTTGAAGACGTTTCACTGCTCAATGCAACAAGGTCAGAACTGCTCTTCACCACCTGTTCTTTTAATTACTTCAACTTTGGCCAGACTGTGTGTTCAGTTCTATTCTCCACACAATATACCCACTTGGCAGGAGAACATACTTATAAATCCACTTAATCACTAAACACATTAAATATGGCACTGTCATTTTTAAAGCAATGACCAATATCTAATGCAGCGGTCTGGTTAAATGGAGAGCCATCAATCATTCTGTTTAAGGAGGAATTACATAATTTTATGTGTGTGTTTGTCTCTTTTAAATGGACCTGGAGTCTGATAAGAAAGTCTATCTATCTATCTATCTATCTATCTATGATGGACATGATGCCATTTACTGTAAGAATCAAGAAGGCTGGTTTGTTGCCTGTTGCTGAACACACAGAGTAGAAACACATAACATCTCTACAAAAATTTAAGTCAAATAAAAAACAGAAGAACTCCACTGACAGCCTCAAAACTTTCAAATTGATCTTCAGAATGGTTAGGAGCATACCATCAAGAACCTATTTACAGCATAGCACATTAAAATTGTTTTTCAGTACCTTCCATAGCAGCACCACTAACAGTACCGAACATGGCTGAGCGCGTTCCGACCCATCTCCTTCACAGATTAACGGTCAAGTCGAGGCAACTGCAACAATTTTGGTTAAAATTCAGGAGAGATCCCCTTCATGTTTAATGAAAATCAGCCCTGACTGTCAGTAAGAGACGGGATGAGCCTGGTCAGTTCCATGAGCTGAGAAGCTGCTCC
This sequence comes from Trachurus japonicus, assembly GCF_045865225.1. Taxonomy (NCBI): domain Eukaryota; kingdom Metazoa; phylum Chordata; class Actinopteri; order Carangiformes; family Carangidae; genus Trachurus; species Trachurus japonicus. The sequence goes on along the minus strand of NC_140918.1, from coordinate 20,509,245 downwards.
CCCGCCAAATACACCAAGTGAAGATTATCAGAATTTGCAGCTGGAATGAGGGAGACAGAAAAAAAAAAAAGAGTTAAAAAGTGTAAACACCCTAAATGCATCACTGGGATGGTTCATCAATAATCATTCTGCAGAGAAGACACCTAGTGTGTGTGTGTGTGTGTGTGTGTGTGTGTGTGTACAGGTAAATTCTCTCTCACGACTCTTAAGTAGACACACCCACACCCACACACACACACACACACAGACACAAAATGATGTAGTGTAACACTGTAAACCTCTTTAATTAGGTGGCACTAACAGGGCACTTATTGCATATCAATGAGTGCAGGCTAACAGAGTGTGTGTGGTTCTTGGCTTTCCACGCACAACCATCCTGGGAGGGGCATAGAGCATCATTGTTTTTTTTTTCAACACTCACACTCACGCACACGCGCACCTACGTACACACACACATCCATTAGTTAGACTGAAGGATTCTGGGACACTTGCCACCTAGTGAGCTAACGTGTGTGTGTGTGTGGGTGTGCGCGTATAATATCCAATTTCCTGCTTTGTGCACAAGGAAGCATTTCGCTGCAAGGAGTCAGCAGGTGTCCACTGTCCAAACTGGTTCAGAGAAGAAGAATAACTGGTATAGGTATAGCAGAGGAACCCACCAACAAAGACTAAATACAAGATTAACTGATGGGTGCGTGGAGAGGTGGGTGGGTTAGTGGATGGAAGGAAGGACAGAAACGTCGAGGGAAGAGACAATTATACAAACAGATTGTGCTCTGCTCGAAATGGCTTAACTCCCCTCTGGCTCCATCTAGTTCCACAAGCAAATCCCAACAGAAAGCCGACAGCAACCCTCTCCAAAAACAGTTTCCACAATATAAAAACTGTCTGGAAGTCTTGAGAAGTTCTCATTAGTGACCTTGGCCTCATTTCATCCCGCCAAACTTTATTCTAGCTAAGGTTAAACTAAGTTCACTGTTAGAAATTATACAATATAATAATTTGGCAAGTGACTTTTGATAATGTAATCTGCACACAGTTTGTTATGTAAGTCTCAAAATGATGAGGCTGCATGAGAATATGAAGCTTATGGAGCAGAAGATAAAGTAAACTCGGAGTGAAGGGACGAGGGAGACTGGGAATAGGTGGTGGGGAGTTTTAGGAAGCAGGACGTGGTTGAAAGGGACTGAGAAACTCCTGGGGAAAGACCAGTTGTCTGCGATACAAGGACCTAGTTTTTAAGTGAAAATATATTATATCCTCTGCTGCCCTGCCACACTGCAGCTGTAACAAGTGGAAAATGAAGATATGGCATCTTCACAGACAGCTTGAAGGGTAGATGCAAATATCTGTTGCCACTTAATCCATTTATGTACATCTGTATGATATTTGCATTAAAATGTGTTGCAGATATTTCCATTATGTCAAAGGGCATATATACAGAACTATACATGGAATAAGTACTGTAGATGTGCAGTGTTAGACACACAGCTATCTTATTATAAATTATTTAGGTCCATTTACAGTACCATCTGTTATAATAAGAGCTCAGGTGCTGGAGTGGGTTGTCCACTAAGGAGAAGGTCGGTGGTTCAATCCTCAGAATGTCCTTGGCCAACACTGATATGTTCACACATGTGAGCATGTGTGTAGAAGAAAACATTGTGTGATTGTGTGTGTGAATGTGAGTAGTAGTGAAAAGCACTGTGAGTGGTGGTTAGAGGCTAGAAAAATGTGCTATAACAATGCAGCCCATTTACAGACAATAAATCATACATCGCTGCAGAGATTGTACGTGTCAGACAGGTGTGGATTTAATTTGATGGTCATTTGTAATGCTGTACTGGTGATGTGGACCGCATTTGTACACGTGTAACCAACAGCTGCAGGGATGTACATCGCGGCCTGCACGATGTGGCAGTCTGAATACGTTTTCTCCAGCAGAACAGAAGGAGGTCATTTGTCTTACAACAAGTACAGAACAGCACATCCCACGATAAGTTCAGGTTCAGGGCAGGGGGCTCGGGGAATGACAGATGATAGTGAGGAATATTTGTACTGTAATGTACACGGATATAAATACTAAAGCTGGAAATTACTTTTCAATTTCATCCCTGTGAATTAATTTAAAGATTAAGAGATTGGAGTAATTATGTTCTGAGCTTCTACCCATGAACGATAGGGTTTTGCTGAGTGTGGGGGGAGTTAGTGGACTTCCTCATAAATAATGTGAACAGTGACATAAAGAGGCCAGGTGGATGAAAGGGTACGTACGGGTAGGTCTTTATCAAGTTCTTGGGGGGTCAGGGCCATGGGGATTTCTAGCTGTGAATAGAAGAATAGTGAGACCCCCCGGGATGTTAAAGTTTTGCAACATATGCAAGATTTTTTTTTTTTTTCCTGAAAATTACTGCAAGTACAGAGCAGATTTTTATATGTTTACTTAAAACAAATTCCATGTGAACCTTTTTTAATCCATTTTCACCCTTTGCCCACAACGAATCATCTAATCAAGGACAGATCGATAACCAAGTCATTACTAGTTTATTTGATTTGTCCACTGGCTTGTGATTCTGCCAGGCGCTGCAGTTTTACCATACAGCAAGGGCTGCAAGTTTCTCCAACCTCAAATCTCACAGCAAATGTGTTTTGTGTGGAAATCACAGAAGAAGAAGAAAAAAAAGGGGGAAGATTTTTCAAGACAGAAGAAGGATGAAAGGGGAGCACAGTGACAGCAGACCTGGGATTTCCTGGTGCATCAAAAGCAACAGATCTCTGTATTTATGTAAGAGAGCAGTCACCCGCACTTCCCGGCAATTTCCCCTTTTTTTCTGTTTATTTACATGAGGAACAAAGAGAAGGTTACAGATTTATGGTGATCACGGTGCAGAAGTGCTGCAGCTGAGAATAAATCCTCCAATTCTCCTGAGAGGAGGTGGGAGTCTGATGCCCTGCGGACTGTGTTACTGTTTGTTTCTCTGAAAAAGGACTTTTAACATCTGAAATAAAACCTCTAAACCATCTCATTGCTTTTGTTTGCAATGATAATCCATTTGTGTACATGTGACCATGAGGTGAATAATAATTGTCTCATTTGCATGTCTATTGGCTGGAGTGATTAATGGGATAAATGAAATTAACCAATGGATTAATCTAATGGACCTTTAGTGCAAAGCTTGTATAAAAGTTGTAAAGTCAATTAAACAGAGTTGTGTGTGCAGTTCCTGTGTGTGTGCAAGTAGATGACTGATTGATTACCTGGGTGACTGGTATGTTGTGGGCTGGGTACAGTATGCCAACGAACGCTGAAGCTGAACTGGCAGTTCATGCAGGCTGAATTAATTTTATCTGAAGCATTACAGGGATGACTGTGTCAGCTTTGAAGCGTATCCGCTCTGATCTTCTGGCTTACTTTAATTCTGGTGGTGCAGTGCACTCTGTGTGTAGGGTATAGTGGGCTTGCACTGGCCTGATCATAATGGCACTAGGGGAGCCAGTGGACCGATCTGATGATTTGCCTGTTAACAACTAACCAGCCACATTTTGCCATTTCTACCAACTGTTACAATAAGTTTTGAATTTTATGTCCAGCTTTTAGATTATTTCAGAATAGTTCAAAGATCAGTGCTTGACGTCACAAACATTGGTTTAACCATCCATTCAGGCAATCCTGACATAGGGCACCCTGGACAGGTCACCAGGCTATCGCAGGGCTGACATATAGAGACAACACTCACATTCAAACATACAGGCAATCGAACCGGTTTGGACTGTGATAGGAACCCAGAGAGAACCCACGCAGGCACAGGGAGAACATGCCAACTGGGATCGAACCGAGAAACCTACTGCTGTGATGTAGTGCTAACCTCTGTACCACCAAGCCACGCCAACAGCAGTTAACAGTGCTGTGGCTAAAGCACTTCTCAGTATTTAACCTGGAACTCCAGGAAACTGCATGAACTGTACATTGCAGGCCAACTGTAATGTTCCCAAGTTGGAAAAAACAAACAAAACAAAACTGTGGACTAAGGATTTTTTCACCTTGACAAATGCATAACTAAGATCTGATAAATCTATATTTTAAGACCTAGAAGTGTGAAACACTTGAGCAAGAATAAGAACCCTAACTATTGGGGTTTGAAGGTCTCATGCTGAACATATATGTTTCTCATAATTTTTCTCCACGATTTCTGATAACAGAGTCATCCATACAGCAAACAAGGAGACCCCTGAACCTCTGTTTGCAACCTGTAGATTACCTTATGACCTGAAAAGCTAGAGGGCATTTAATGTACTGAAAATACACCAACGACTCCATGGATGGCAGGAAATTAATCTAAAAAATGCACAATACATTTAAGAAAAGGTGCCACAGCATTATAGAAAACACACTACTCGCTGTTTTATACTCATATTTGAAATCTTTGCCTCTGCCAAAATGCAAAGCAGCATATTAATCAGATGTCAGGTTCATCAACGGTTCTCATCACATCACCTTGCAGCACCATGAGACAACATGCTTGTTATCTGAGGTCTAGTTGGAAATCGCACACCAGTGTCTGTACGTACTCATTGATCTTTCCAGCCCTCATGAATCCACCAATGCATTTGTGAATTAAATTACATGGAACTGACATAGTGAGCTGAAGACCCACTCTCAATGGAGCCCAGCTGTGTTTCTTTATAAGTTTCAGGTATATTGCTGAAAACAAAAAAAGACTGTACACATAATAGATGCACAGTATTTTTTATGATGTGAATAATGATATTCATGGGAGCAGGTAAGTGAAGGCTGAAATCCATTATATCCAGCAGACTGTGTTTGGAACAAGGAACAAGTTGAATTCTAAGAGAGAAAGTAATTCCACTTCTTCCCTTCCACTAATTCCTTTTCCGTCTCTCCTTCCTTTCTCCTCCTATCTACTATATCCGTTTCTCCTTCCTGGTGTCCCATCCCCCTAATCTTATCCCCCTCTAACCTTCTCTAAATCGCACCCCGCTCCCTCCTCCACCATCTTCCTATTACTCTCATTTTATCTGTCACCCTTTTCCCATCACATCTCTCTCTTTCTCACAACCTTTCTTTCATTCCAAACCAATCCGCTAATGTTTTATTTCTCCTATTTCTCCATCCTCCATGAAATCCAACTGACCCTGACAACCCCCTTTGTCGTCCCCATCACCACTTGTTCATCACTCCCGCCAACCTTACATTTTCATATTCTCCATCTCTTCCTGTTTATTTAACTATTCCAACTCCATTTCCATTCCCTTCCATCTATTTCTTCCAACCCCCTTAAATCTTCCTCACCTCTTGTATACCCATTCCCTTATTTTTTTTGTTTAATACGCATATTAACTCCTTTCCCAAATGATCTCATTTCTTTCTCTGTCCTCCACCCTCACCCTCCCAACTTCTCATCATTTTTCTCTCATTACACCCATTCTTCTCTTACTATCTCCTCACAGAATCCTCTCCATTTCCAAATGGCGATGCGGACGGTGGAGGCCCCGCCATCCCGTCTCCTCTATTTCCTGCTGATGATGAACGGCTGGTGGGACATCAGCGTTCTCCTCTGCCAGGAATGGGACATTAGCGACTTCCTCATCCTCATCAAAAACAACACCCGCTTCCATCTGGGCACTCTTGTCAACCTGACAACCAACATTTCCACCTCGCCGCCGCCCTCAGGATTGGCATCGGGTGGCGCAACAGGGGCCGACTCCGCATCATCATCATCGTCTTCTTTACCCTATTTTTCCTCGGCAGCCTCCACTGCTGCTTCTGCGTCCACCTCCTCCACAAAATCCGACCAGCAGCAAGCTCTCATGCGGCAGCTGGAGGCCCTGAGAGAACCTTCGTCCACGACGGGGGTGGTGACGTTTGGATGCGATATCCGTGAGGTGCGCCGTCTGTGGACGCTCGCCACTCGGATGATGCTCCCAGAGTATCACTGGGTCCTGGGGGACAGTCAGAATGTGGCCGAGCTGAGAACAGAGGGGCTGCCGCTGGGGCTTCTGGCCCACGGGGTCATGGGCTCCCCTTCTCTGGATCACTACGTCCACGACTCGTTGTCGCTGGTGGCGCGGGCGGTGGGCAGCGCAGCCCAGGAGAATCCCGCCTTGGCACTCATACCTGGGACAACAAACTGTATGGATGTACAACAGAGCAACGGCAGCTCAGGGGAATACTTGGCAAGGTAGGTAAATTGTAAATTCATGTGAATATGAATATGATAATTATGTTTCTACACTAATAAGGGACTGTTGTGTGACAGACCTTCACACGTCACCTAACAAAGTACCAGGCATCTAAGATCTATTGGCACCATCTCCAAACCTACTCGAGCTGGCCTCACATTAAACCATCAAGCATGTTAACATCATTATGCCTCGATAAATCAGTTTAACTTAAAGACCGGGTAAACCAAGAATAAATATGTGTTTTAAGTTTATAATACCACAGCACAGGAAAACATATTATTAACCACCAATTTGGAGGACTAAAAAAGTCCTTAAGTATATAAAATTCTGCATCAAAGTTGTCAATAAATGAGCAGTTTTCTCTGCTTCAGAACGGTGGAGGCGTGTCGCGATATGGTCGTGCTGCAGGCAAAGAAACCACGCCCCATGGCAGGAGATCTGGACTTCACTTGCTGAACCTAAACATGTACACGTTGTCATGAAATAAAGACGGGAAAGTGACCTCAAACACACTCCACCACACACCCCAGTCCTCAGCACTGACACAGCTGATAAACCTAAAGGAAATATTCTTACCTCAACTCTTGGTGTCTAAAACAGTCGCAGCAGCAGCCATCCAGCTGCAACAGGTTATACTCCACCATGCTGCTCCCGTTTACATCTCGTTAGCGGTCAGCGTGCTTCATCCATTTGCATTGTGTAAAAAAAATAAAATAAAGTTTTTAGCTAACGTTAGCTTAGCTTTAGCTTCAAGTGTCCTGACAGGAGAAGCAGTAGCAGAGACAGTGAATTATCTCTGGACCTGGTACCGAGTCCAGACCCGGTCCAGACCGCCCGGCGCCCGTGACACACGGCGTCCGAGCTGAGCAGCAGCCGTCCTGGTGGGAGGAGACCGGGGGAAACAACACAGTGGAGCCGGGAGGCTACGGCTGCTGCAGCAGCTAAAAACTTTTTTTACTTTCACACAATGCAAACGGAGGAAACGGGCAGACCGCGAGTAACGACCAAAAGGGAATAATATCGATCGGTGGATTAATAAACTGTTGGTGCTGGATGACTACTATGCTGCTGCTGCCTGTTTTAGACACCAGAGTGAAGGTAAGAAATGGTTTGATCAGCTGTACGTGTTTCTGCTCGGACGTGTGGTGGACTGAGACCATGGCGGAGTTTTGTTTTTTTTTTCTTTTTACGGTGTTTTCCGTCCGTGGTTGTACAGTATGGCTGGTCTCCCGTGTGTGTGGATGAGAGGAGGCTGTTTGGTCGGACAGTGTGTTAAAGCAGAAGTAAGTGGTCCGGTCGTTTTCGCTAATGCTGCGTTCCAGGCAGGCTTTTGAAATCATAAATTCAAATTCAAATTCAAGTCACAACTTACGACTTTGTAGCGTTTCAGGCAACCCACTCGTGTTTTTCCGACCTGTTTTACCGGTGAAAGTCACTATAACGGCCACTCGTAACTTCCGACCGGTGAACTCGTACCAGATCGAACTGGTACCACTTCACGGTCGGAAAAATACGAGTTTCCTTGAACGCACCATAACAGTCCTCGTCGCTACGTCACCACATTCACGGCGTTCCTTGGCTGCACACACAGCCCTGCATGCCGTTCTCTCTCCTCATTGGATAAAAACTGTAGGATACGATAAATGTTTTCTCTTCGGCTCAGAGCAGAGCAGAGGGACTGAGAGACCCGTGTTTCAGTCCAAACACTCTATGTAAGTGATTGCTGTCGGAAGATATAACTATTTAAGACTTATATTAACACAAATATATCACTTACTTCTGCTTTAATGAGGGAGACTCTGGTCAAAAGACGGTGTTGTAGCAGCTGCTGCTGCTGCTGCTGCTGCTGCTGCGTCTGTGTGTGTGTGTGTGTGTGTGTGTGTGTGTGTGTGTGTGTGTGTGTGTGTGTGTGTAACGTTGCAAGGGGTGTGTGACCGGGGGAGTCAGCCTCTCTCCCCGCGGTGACGGCTGTTTATCACGGTGTGAAAATACGTTAACGTTAGCACTGTAAACTCGTTGTATGAAGGAACAAGACAGTGGTCTCCCCTGTGTGTGAACATGAACTACGTTTAGTTAGCTGGCTGTTTCAAGTGTTTCAGCTAGACTGAAGAGCAAGTGGGACGGAAAACCTCTTAAGTCAGTTGGCTGAATGTATTTATACGTAGAGCAGAGCAGGGGGCGGGTTTATGTAAGTAGCCTATCGGTGCGTTCACACCAAGGGGGCAGTTGTCGGTCTGAGAAGTGAAGCTCACTTCCTCGTTCAAAAAACTGCAATCCCCTCGGCTTCCTCTGGGGGCTGGCTCCAGAAGGGAGCAACTCCAATCGAGCCCCATGTTAAAATAGCCGATTTTACAGCTTAAAAAAACATATTTACAGCCTGGTACATTTTATTTTTTTGGTCTCAACCGATAGTTTCTACCCCCGCACACACTCTGAGGGGGGTGAATTTTTTTTAAACTCTACCGTTTTACTATTATTAGGTTTAAAGTTCTGGCCAATTAGGGCGCGGAAACGTTGAGTGACAGGTCCGGAGACCGCTAATTCGAGGCCAGTGGGCGGGCCCTCGGCCGGCTAACGGCCGCACCGCTCCAGATATGGCAAGTAGAATCCAACATGGCGCGGTTCAAACCCCCGTAGTAGCGGCACAAAACAGACTCCCCCAAACCAATGGGTGACGTCACGGGTGCTACGTCCATTCTTTTTACAGTCTATGGTTCACACCAAACGCGATGGACGCGATGAACGCCACAACTTTCCATTAAAAGTCAATGCAAATGGCGTGATGACGCGCGATGGCGCGTCGGGCGACGCGTTTCGGGCGATACGAGCGACGCGATGAAGCGATGACGCATCCATCGCTTGAAGTTGAATAATTTGAACTTTTCAAGCGACATCGCGTGACGCTGTGCCGCGACATCCAATCAGTGTTGATATTCAACCACGTCACCGACACAGCTGCAGACACACATTTCAAAACATGGTGGAGAAGATTACTGTGGCTGTAGTATCGCTCACCAGACCCTCCTCCAGAGAAGAACTGTGGCTGTGTAAAAAAAAAAACACCCGGGGCTGTGTGTGTTTTCCTCAGATCAATAATATACATCCATGGCCGTTTCCCGGAGCTTTTTATGACACGACGTTGTACTTTTACCGCGGTCGTAATAAAAAAAGATAATGACTGCAGAGGGTCAGAGAGGACCTACAGCTTCCTCCTTGTGAATATTTCATATGTAAAATATTTATTATTATTTCTCAGCCTTGGTTGACGAGAGAAAGAAAGCAGCGGGAGGTGGGTTGCATCATAGCGCGATGAAGCGATGGTGAAAAATGTGACAAATGTGTCAAGTTACGGGCGATGGCATCGCGTCCATCGTGTTTGGTGTGAACGCACCGTTAGGCCCGTCCATTCAAAACCTGCACACAGAACAGTCTCTGTGGCCTAGCTCCTCAAGGAAATGATGAATGGGAAAAATACTTTTTACATGTTTTGAGGGACACATTTAAGGCCTAATTAATATGATAAGAAGAAAATTACTGAATTTGGTTTACCCGGTCTTTAACACAGATTGATCAAAAACTCTCCATTATCACACAATAGTTTAAACTTACAATGGTTCTGGGAACTTGAAAGCAGCCTCAGTGAGCCGTGAGCACTACCTCGTCTTTTAAGTTGATGTGACAAACCTGTTTGCAAACATTTCTCTATTTACAGACGCAGCAGATAGGGAGGAACATTAGCATTCATTTGGAGTTGTTGGTTCCTGGCCGCCTGGTGAATACAAGTCCACTGATCCTCACAACTACTGAAGGAAATGAGTGGCTCTTTTGCAGCTGAATGAATGTGAATCAATGTGTATGAGAATACTCATTATGACATTAACATCTGAAACAGCATGTACTGGTCAGTAAAAATGAATAGTCACACCATATAATACTCCTTTTCAGAGCTTCGATGGGGCCCGAAAATCCAGCTCACACTGGCCCGAGCTCCTACAGTACACATTTCCTCAACACCGGTCCCGGCCCATTAGCTCTATTTATTAAACCTAACATTTTCTAATAAGCTCTGACAAAGTTTAATGACAGAAATTAGGTTCAACACAGAGGAGGCACGCCATGCGGATAGTGTTTAAATTTATAACATTGTAACTTTATCATAAACCTTATAATGCATCTTTAAAAGTTGGCTGTGGGTTGAGGTTACACTCTAAAGTTTCTGATTATCACACAATATCTTACTGCCTAGTCTTCATGCCAGCTTTTATCTGCCCTAAAAACCGGCCCTGCCCCATCCTGAGGGCAGAATGGGAGCTGACATGCCCTGCAGTCTGAGATTGGGCCGTCTCAGGTGGAGAATCTAACCTCTACCCTTTTGATTTGGTTTGTTTTGTGGTGTTGTGAAAAAAGTTGATTTAGAGAAACAAAAAAACTAAACTATCCATAAGATTGACAGTCACCGATATAACCAGTCAGGATGATCCCAGGTCTGTTTACAGATGCCAAGAGAAAAGAAGCCTCAACACATATCGAATACATCAGCATGCTGTTTTCTCTTTCGTCAGTGCCCAGCATTTGAATACACCTACAGAGTTTGTCCTGAAAGAACACAATTTTATCAAAGTGAACAGAGAATAATGATAAACAAATGACTCATACAGTACCAGTCATATTTTGACAGTGGCCATTATTACATTTTTAAAAAACTGACATGATAATAAGCAGGTTAGTGAACCTGGGTCATTTCAATCCAACAGCGTGTCATCTCTCTACTTTGCCACCTCTATCATCTCTTTGCTGCTTCTCTCACATCTGGCAGATGTTTGGTCCAAGTGTAGCTACAAATGTCAGTCTGGAATTGAAACTGCCACTGAAACACATTATACATTCACATCTGCATAGATGTATATGCATGCACGACCACGCAGCATATTAGAACGCACTCTATATTCACTCAGTCATGGCAGCAGTGTGGTGAAATGATAACATGTGATGAATTGCATTTAGCAGCAGCGACGTGCAGCTGCGTCTGCATCTGGGCCACTGTACTTTATACTGCTGAGATATGAGCAGTCAAGAGTGTGTGATCACACACCACTGCATTATAATTAGAGTTTGACCTTTCCTACTGAGATTCTCCTCAAAACACCTGAATCAGCAGAGCGATCGTACTGGGAAGAGAATTATTTGAACAAGGTGAGCTTGGAGGAGCTGGAGGAGATTGACTGATTGTGCGTACATTTCTTTGCCTCATTTTAAGCTGCTTATGGAATCTTGATTCATCTTCCAGTGTTTTACATATCACAGAAAGGAAAACCTAAAGTCACTGGACCTTTTACCGGGTTTATAAGAGACCTGTTGTCGACCGACTGAGGGCAGAGGATTTACCTGAAGAGGTTTAGTTTTCCATGTTGGGTCTAATCCCAGTTGAGGATTTGGAAAAGTCTGCCATATACCTGGCTCAGAAAAATCTGCAGGTATTAGATCGTAATATGTGATAGACTGTAACCAGCTGTGCAGGTTGTGGATAAGAAAAGGAGATTGTGTTTGTACATAACCTGCTAACACAAAAAGGGCTGCTTTCTCAAAGAAAACATTCATTTCCTCTTTTTTTGTGATGCAGTCTGTTGTAAAGCCGTGTGACTGTTTGGACTGTCCGATCACATTCATGCTCCAGGGATATAGACTCACTTTTCTTTTTCCAATTTCAACATGTCTTACTAGGTTATACAGATTGTCCATACAGTACTTTAGAGCAGGGTCCAATTATCATCTATTACTATTTAACTTTTTTCCACATACAGTAGTTTGAAATTTGCCTGTGCAGTTTGACCATTATAGGGGTTTACTTTGCTTTCTGAGATCATCTTGAATGGGATAGTGGAGACAGAGCCTTAGTGGACACATAATGTACACCGGGTCATCTTTTTCACAGTCAGTACATTTATGTGACACTAATTATGGCCTTAATCCGTCTACAACTGGACAACTAAAGTGGATGTAAATGCGTTAGTTCTCCAGATCCAACTAAAGCCCAGATAATGCAATTGACCAATTTTCTGCATGTACAGTATACGCCTTAATCTGGACAACACATGCTTCAACTGCTCAACAGCAGAGACAACACAAAGTGTAGCATAACAGCCAAAACACTTTCTTGGGCTAAACAGGGAACTAAACCATAATTGTATTGTCTCATTATTTAAATCATATTGAAGCTAGTTCTTCAATGACTCTGTATCCCCTTGCACCTTTGTTTTCCTCATTACTCTACTCCTTGTTAACACCTGTCATTTGTCAATAAGCAGTGTAGACAGATTTCTCGGCATTCAGATTGTTTCATTCAGTCATAATTTCCCACGCGACGACAGAGGGCTCAGGGGGCAGGGGGGAGGGGAGGGGACGGCCTAAGGGAGAGGGAGATCTATGAAGGAAATGAGCTCACTGTCCTCAAGTTTTGCAGAGGAGGAATCTGATATTTGAATAAGAAAGTTCCTGAAAGTCAGTTTATATGAGTATATTATTAAAGCAATTTTGATTTTGTTTTTGCTTCAGGACATTTAGACTCAGGAGGAGTGTTTAGACACATAAATGATCAAATTTTATTGGATAATAATGTTATCTTTACAAAGTCTGAGTTCAGTTGAGAAAAAGCTGGATGCAAGTCTGGAAAAGTGTAATATATATACACATTTATATGCAGGCTAATATCAAAACATTTTAACATAAAAGTAAATGACAAAGAATTGCTTTGTATTTTGTGTTTTTTTTTTCTAAATCCTCAATTTGTTGTGTGCTTGTACTTCTCATATTGTACCTCACTTTGTGGTTGTGTTTTGATTCTTGATCATTTTGTAGCTGTTTTGTCTCTTTGTAGAAATTAGTCAATTTTTTGGAGTTGGTTCTTCTTTCACAACTCACTTTGATTCTTCTGTGTCTGTCTGTAGCCATTTCATATTTTGTTTTGTAGTTAAAGCAGAAGTAAGTGATATATTTGTGTTAAAGCAGATATCAGTGGAATGTTTTTGTTAATATAAGTCCTAAATAGTCCTATTTTCCGTCAGCAATCACTTACATGAAGTATTTCAGCCTAAACACGAGTCTCTCCGTCACTCTGCTCTGCTGTAACCCGAGGAGAAAATTTTCCTTGTGGGATACAAGTGTTATCCAATGAGGGGAGAGAACGGCATGAAGGGCTGTGTGTGCAGCCAAGGGATGCGCGTGAATGTGGTGACGTAGCACGAGGACCAATTGATGCCTGACAAGGGCGGGGGCTGCTAACTCATGGTGCGTTCAAGGAAACTCGTACTTTGTGTTTTTCCTTCCTGTGAAGTCATACCAGTTCGATCTGGTACGAGTTCACGGGTCGGAAGTTACGAGTGGCCGTTATAGGGAACTTTCACAGACAACAGGACGGTAAAAACACGAGCTACGGGTTACCTGGAACGCTACCAAGTCGTAGTTGTGACTTGAAGCTGTAACTTACGGTTTCAAAAGCCTGCCTTGAACACAGCATTAGCCGAAACGGCCGTGCCACTGATATCTGCTTTAATATAAGTCTTAAATAGTTATATCTTCCGACAGCAATCACTTACATGGAGTGTTTGGACCGAAACACGGGTCTGTCAGTCACTCTGCTCTGCTCTGAGCCGAGGAGAAAACATTTATCGTATCCTACAGTTTTTATCCAATGAGGAGAGAGAACGGCATGCAGGGCTGTGTGTGCAGCCAAGGGATGCGCCTGAATGTGGCGACGTAGGGACGAGGACTGTTATGGTGCGTTCAAGGAAACTCGTATTTTTCCGACCTGTGAAGTCGTACCAGTTCGATCTGGTACATAGACTGTAAAAAAAGACGTACTGGTACGAGTTCATGGGTCGGAAGTTACGAGTGGCCGTTATAGTGACTTTCACAGGTAAAACAGGTCGGGAAAACACGAGTGGGTTGCCTGGAACGCTACAAAGTCGTAAGTTGTGACTTGAAGCTGTAATTTACGGTTTCAAAAGCCTGCCTGGAACGCAGCATTAGCCAAAACGACCGGATCGCTTACTTCTGCTTTAATCATTTTGTAGTCTATGGATGTAAAAATAAATAAATAAATAACAGAGGCTCTGGGCCTGAGCCCTGTTTAGGATTTCTTCCATGTACAAAACAACAAAATAGTTTTGTCCTACATCCACGGTAAGGCCACAAAAAAAGTTACCAAAAAAGGTGTAGAAGCAAAAGAACATTTGAGGAAGAGTTGAGGTTGAAGCCGAGGATTTTACTTGGAAATCCAAACGTAAACATGACAACAAGTTGTCATTCACACATTGTGGCTCTGTGAAAAGAGAAGCAGGTGTTGAAAGGAGGAGCTGACACATTAGAGGTTTGTCTGCCTACAAACAGAGCAGTGAAGCCAAATAAAACGGAGCACTTGTTCAGCACAGTTTATGTCACCGCAACGTTCACATCCTGATGCACTTTCTGAGCTACACCGACTCCAAATTCCCCACCTGTTGGCAGCGGCACGGATCCACGGCAACAAAAGACGATCCCTGAAATAATTAGATGCTGCAATTAACAAATCATCAATCAAGCAACTTCAAGCTCGGCGACTGAAGACAATCACATGCTGTCACGCTGAGTAAATGTTTCTTAAACACTGATGATGACGAGTTATCATGTTTATACCTCCACCCTCCTCATTGGTAATCAACCTGCAGTGAGCTGATAAAGTCTAATGTGCAAGAATTGCATCAGAGCAGCCTCACCATTATTAGTAGATACTTAATCAGGAGACAAGATGAAAAGACTGAAAAATAAAGCTGTCACTGCTTGATGGTACTATTATTGGCTTATTTTTTAATTTAGAAATAAAATATACCCTACTATCAAGGGACTACAGATGCAAATTAGCTTAAAGCTATAATCTGGTATAGTGCATCAAATGGCAACATTTATGTTTTAACTGTACATTGTCCCTTTTAAATAAATTAAAATTGAAAATTAAAATTGAAATCTTTAAAGGAGACATATTATGCCCCTTTTCCACAAGTTAAAATAGTTCCCAGGTGTCTTAAAGACATGTCTGTGACGTGTTTCGGTCGAAATACTCCAAGGATCAAACATCACAGAACCTTTTTCATCTGCTCAAACAGCCCTGTTCAGAACGGCTGGTTTCAGTGTCTGTCCCTTTAAATGCAAATGAGCCACTGCTCGCCCCACCCCTTTTACCAGTACTCACAGGTGAGATTATACAAATTCGAAAACTATTGACATTATTGTCAAACTACTGAGAGAACAGCTCAGAAAACCACATGGATTTCAACCTAGGGAGACTGCAAATTACAGATTTTTCAATCAATTGTCAATTTTCACATTTTGGGGGCCAGAAGGCAAGCCAGACTTCAAAATATATGTTAAAGAGCCTTTAAAAAGTGATATTACCATAATATGTCCCCTTTAAAAGAAGTCCCTGTCTTACTTTTTCTAGACTAGCTGAAACAATGAAATGAGACATTTTCCTACCGGAAGCAGCTACTCTCCCCTCCTCTAAATGATTTCTTTGAGTACTTCTCAGAGATCTAAACTTGGCCTTGAACCTTTCAGCTGCACCGCTCAACCCCCATGGCTGTCTTAATGCTAAACTCGCTGTCATTTCCAGTCTTCTCAGATCTCCCCCTGGGAGAGAACAGCCTTTGGTTTTGCGTTTCAGCCGGGAGTCCTGGCATCAGGTGCTCGGTGGATGAGCCGACCTGGAGGGAACGATCGTCACCGCTAAAGTGTTGAAGCCATGTGACAGATGAGCAGCAGAGAGGCTGCGGCAGGTCTCAAGCTGGACATTGAAACCCTCTGGGGAATGTATTGCGTGATTATTTTGGAGTTATGGCGGCAGCAGAGTCGCCGGCCAAGCAATCAAGCGGTCAAGAAGAGCAATAGTCGATGACATATACAGGTGTTTGTCATCAGCCAACTGTAGTGTTGTCAGGGAATGTGGCACAAGTCATTGTCGAAAAATCACCAGCAGCAGCAGCTATGCAGACAGAACCAGTTCCGGGGTTGCTGAGCTAAAACCTAGACTTTGTAGCAATGTGGTGTGGCTTGAAATGTTCTTGAAAATCTTAACATGAACAGCACAAAAGTAAAATATCTGGTATAATAACTAAAATAACTACACTCACTTATCTGTGGCTCATCACTCTGGTGATGAGAGCAGCCAAAGAGCAGACACATCATTACCCTGACATTTGTTTTCCTGAAGTTTTCCTGCAGGATATGTGATACAACCAGAGCGCCGGTGTCAGGTACAGGACCTTCACACTGATAGTGATGGGGAGGAATTTTAGAGAAAGTGAAGTTTATGGATGTGTTATCCTTATTAATCAATGTGCTCCAGGCTATCTGGTAATGAAATAACAGTTCATGTGCAGTCTGTATGTCCGGACTGTATGGGACGTAACTGAAATCGCTGTGGGGAAGCGGAGTTAATCAGGCAGTTGTGGAATAATGTTTGGCCTGTATGTGAAAGTCTATGAAAGTTTCTCCGTTGAAAATGTTTTTTAAGAAATGTTGCCAACTCCTAGCACTGAGGAAGTTTCCCAGCGTCTTGAGATCGCATTTGTTCTGCATGTTTAGAATATTTATAGACTAAATATAATGACATAAATAATGCATGGCTGAAAAATGAAAAAAAAAAAAAAAATCCAATAACGCAGAAAGATTCCATTATGAAAAACTAGATGATTCATTATTTTCTCTTTCAAATACAGTTCATCAGTAACTGCTGGCTATTCTATACTTGACTTTATACATTTAATATTCCTGTCAGTCTCATCTCTCAGTGCATTTGTTCTCTCAAGCTTTAACCCAAGGAGGATCAGAAGGGTCAGACTGTACCACAGATAAACTCTCCACCCGATGGTCACATCCCACATCTCTTCTTTCCATTTGTCACTGACCTCCATTTGCTGAGCACTCTCAGAGCCGCACTTCTTTTTTTATTATTATTCATCCACTCATTTGGTCCTGTGGGAAAATTCTTTCAATGCACATCACTTAGCATTATGTAGCGGAAAGAGCCCAAAAGGGACTCTGGAGCAAAGTGCGGGGCAGTGAAGGCAGACTTGTGCCGGAGTTCTGTCTCCAGCAAAGTCGCTTTCTTTTCTTTCTTTTTTTTCTTACCATTCTTGCAAAAATCCGCCTGCTTTTCAGAAGAAATGTCAAAATCTGAACGTACAAGGAATATGAATTTAAATGGATGAGTGGATAGCCATGGACTTAAGGAGGATCAGCCTACAGTAATTACTCTTCAAGTGTTATCCTGTATCATTAGGTCAACAAAGTTTCCACTTGCAAGACATTTTCTCTCTTAACTTCTCTCTTAACAATGACCTCCATGGCCAACATTTTAGTTTTATTATTGAAACACACACATTCAGTATTTAGCAACACAGAAAGATGATCAAGCTAACATTAGCTTTTTACTGAATAACATTTATATTTGCAACTACTTCATTTCAAAACAAAAACCATGCAAACGTCCCATATTATATGGTTTTATTTTACCAACATGTCACAGGTCTGTATAACTCACTTGTTGATCATTGCAAGACATGGAAATAAGTTCATTGCTTTCCCTTTTTATTCATATTAACGTATGATAAAGAAACTGTGAGATCAGTCAATAAGGTGCTACATTACGAGCAAGACAGGGCTCAGCTCCTAACTGCTTCCACTGCACCGATCAGGCACAGCGTTAAAACTTGTTAAGTGTTGTGGCTGGTGATGTGTTCCACAGCCCCGCACACATGACTGGGTGTGTCCACATTAAAACCAGCACTGGACTTACTATTGTGGCTAGTATTCAGTGTGCATTTTGCTGCTGTAGCTCAGCCCCCGCTGCTGAAAAAAAATCCTTAAGAAATACTGTTCCTTGTTTCAGCTCTAATGATAAAGGCTAGATGAGTTTCTTTGTTCTGTCCCTTCCATTTGCCCATCCATTTGTTTTTTCTTTAACAGCACCTCCACCTCCAACACATACTCATCCATGCACTTCATTCATGATTAAACTTACAGATGTCCATGCCTCATTGGATATTTGCCTTATTTTTTTTAGTTACGATATAATATATTTATGTTCTTACTTTAACTTGTGTTTGCAAACACCCTAGATATTTTAAGGAATACTAGTGTAGTGAATAATATCATTGGGTCAATCCTTGTTACAAACACAGGACTGTCCTTCTTTCTACATCTCGACCTGATGACAATCAGACTGGGTTTTTCAGATTTAAAGACAGAATGAATATGTCAGATGGGGGTGTATACCATATAATTATTTATTCTATTAAAAAGTGTAAAGAACAACATAAAGTGTGCCATTCCAGAGTATCTGTATTTACAATTGTATATAAGCCAGTTAGAGGGACTGATAAGATTTGTCCACCAGACTGAGAAGCTGAGGGAGGAGGCAGAGAGTAGGGGGCAAAGATGTGATAACAAAAACAAAGGAGACGAAAGAATAGGCAGCAGAGAAAGAAAGAGAAAGGCAGCGAGGGGGGAAAAAAAGAGAGAAGAAGATACTCGCATAAAATCTGTGTATAACCCCTAGAGATACAGACACACAGATAAACTAGAGGGGGCAAAAGTCCTGCATTAACAGATAAGATAGAGCCAGGATAAATTTAAGCAGGTTCTCTTTTTCATTTTTCCCCTGTCCTTCTTGATAAAAATCATTTTAAAGTGATGCATGCCCACCAATGCCAAGTGTAGTACCCTGAATGTGCCAGCCAGCTGAGCTATGAAGATAAAAAACGCTATATAATAAATGTCTCCTCTGAGACTTGTATCCCCTGAACCACTGTAAGTAAAACACTCTCTGTTTGCTTCAGGGAGGGACTGGTTTAACAAGGAGGAATGCCCTTGGCAGTGACAGGCGATTCAAAAAAAAGGCAGCTGCATCTGCACATTTTCATTTTCTGTTTGGTGGGAAGAACGAGGTGTTTCGATACATATACTTAAAACCAGCAGGCAGTCACGCTGATGAGTACTTTGCATTTATAGTCCACTGATGTGGACACAAACGCAGATTGTGATTCTACCCCACATCATCTTCAAAGACTTTGTTAGGCGATGTATGAGGCAAGAACACGAGGCAAACATTGAGTGAGTGTTGCCGTGTGTTAGATGTGATTCACACACGACGCCACTCCTCAGCCCAAAATACCACCAAGACTCCTCTGCTTTAAATGCCATCATGTCTCCAGTTCATGAGCAGGAACTGAATCATGTCGCCTTGTATAAAAAAAAGTTAAACCATAGTTTATATCTGGAGTGTGGCCTTTGTCTGACAGTAAGAGACCGTGAAAGGATGTTGTGTGTATCCGCAAAGCAGAAAACATGACTGGGCCTGAGTCATCATCAGTGTTGTGGTGAATAGGTTTTTGCTATCCAAACCTCTCCAAACTAACCTTTGATTATTGGCTAAAAGCAATGGAAACCTCTGTTAAGGTGTCACTTTATGTGATAAGTTCCTCAAGAACAGTTCACGCCTGGCAGTTTCAGACATTATATTTAGATTTTAAGCAATTCAACAGAAGAAATAAAAAAAAAATACTTTCAACTTTCAACTGCCCCAAACCTGAAATAATTTAGGGGATTATTTTCACGCCTGCAGCTTTCTTTTCACACACAGGAAAACTTGAGGTCAACCAAAAAAAAAAAGATGATTTCATTTCATGTGAAAGCTGAACTGCTATAATATAGATAGTGAGGAGAACAGACATTGTTAAACATTTCAAAACTCACTCTGGGGGAGGATCATCACTGCACTGTAGAAATACACTAATGACAGTGTGTGAAGTAAAAGTAATCATCAAACTCTCTCCTGTGAGCTTATTAGATTCATTGATGTGTAAGTAACATTTAAGTTTAAAGTTGACCGAGAGTTTATTTGAACTATTTTACAAACTTTTATATTCTATAATGCATCATAGTTAATGCAGCAAGACAATCCTAATTTGTGAAGCAATTTGTAACAATAACTTTGTCAAATGTCCCTTTGAACTGTAGTGGGGACAAATCAGGGGCAAGTACTGCAATTTTGTACTTGAGTGAGTTCCTTACATTCTATTCACAGACATACAGAACAAGAAATCATGTCCCCATTACGCTGCCTTTTCCATGCAGAGTGAAGGTAATATGAGCCCATTTTAGCTGAGCTCAACGCCAATTCATCACAAACAGCAGTCCTGTAAGTGCGTGAGTTCAACTAAAATTACTGCAAACTGGTCTGATTAGAGGAATTCAATAGTTCATTAATGCAGGGATCCAATCAGGATCAATCCCGGATGTAATGAGTATCCTCCAAATCTGATTATGCGAGTGCAGTAGCAGCACTTTAGCTGTGGCACACTGCTCCACGTCTGCTCCCTGTCCACATGTGAAAGGAGAGGATTCAAAGGCTCCCTTACATGAGAAAAATCCACATGTGCCCTCTTATGTGCACTTATGTGCCCAACTTGGACGTGTTTGTTGCAGCGTGTAATGTTTGTTATGCTAGTGGGAAAGAGCAGTGGTGGCGCAGCCTTTGAGTGAAAGAGAGCATCTCTGACTTTCTAAGGAGCGACTTCCCGCTGCAGGCGAAACTGTGAAACACTCAGCTCCACTTACACAACTCCACTCGGATGACATCCCCTGCCAGCGTGCGTCTGAAACTGGCTGCAACTTCGCATTCCCGAGATGAAACGCTCCAAAGACTTTATCAAGGACTAAAACATAAAGTAGAAACTGTTGTAATATGTGGTCCTTTCCTAAAAAGGTGGCATTTCACTTTTAACACGCGAAGCCCACTGCGCTGTCGGGAGTGTACGAGAGCGTGCACACCGGGGAGAGAGACACACTCCCCAGGTAGCTTCATATTTACAAGCAGCGGTGTAGAAGCTGACCTTCAGACGGACTAGTTGAGCTGTCAGTTTGGTTTAAAGCCTGTTAAAAGATGGAGGGAAGTAGACAAGGTGGTGAAAAGGGACATTTTCCAGTGAGCAAGGTGACACAAACGGAACATTTTGGAAAAGGTCACGTCATTTACATCATTACCTCCTGAAGGCGTATTGGAGAAGTGTTCATCGCCCTGCACAGAATGGATGCCTGTGTTCCTTCTTACATCCAAACATATCCATTCCAATGGACAAGTGTGGATGTGTGTGTTTATGTGTGTTGTGTGTGGGTGTGGATGTGATTTTGTGCGTCTGCTCTGGTATCTGACACTCTCAGACAGCCAGTAGCATGGCTCAGTGAGAGAGATGGCGTGATCGCTGGACCGTGGTCTGTCTTATCCTGTCACACACATACACATACACACACACACACACACACACACACACACACTCTAGACAGCCACTGGGGCCACCAAGATAATACACCTCTCCGGTGCTGGTGTTACACCATTAAATTGGAATTTTTGTATAAACTAACCAAGGGTAAAACATAAATCGTACTTTTAAGCCTGTAAATCGCAGCTTCAAAAAATATATATAAAAAAAAATAAAAATGAAAAATCCTAAAAGGTGCCTGGAAAAGGTGATATTCTCACTGGCAAACGAACAAGAAAAAAGAAAAAAAACAGCCAGCAGAAAACCTCTTCCGCTGCTGCGCATCTTGCAGTTAATTTGATTGTAGGAGTTGAACTGTGCTTCATGCACTCCGACGCTGAGCGACTCATTAGAGACAAAGTGAAAGTTTGGGCTTTCTGCGAGCATAAGCAAGACGGATGCGTGGATAGAAGACGAAATGAGAAACTAATTTTAAAAACTAAAGGAAAAGGGAGTCAGTACAGTAGATGGGTCACTGTTTATTGAAATGAAAATAACTTCAATTCAGGCATATAATTCTGTATATGTCTGGTAGCTGTGAATTGTGATCACTGCTCCTGCTCCTTCCTGCCTTCACCAGGAAAACGTCATCATTGGTCATTTGTTGTTGAAATGTTGAAAATGAACTATAATAAACTCTACAGAGGTGAGGTGAAGTGAAATTTTGTCACAGCACCACAAAACTATTTAAAAGGCAGTGTTAAATCAATCAGTAGCTTTTTTCAATAATAAAAAAACATGTCCATAAACAGATGATTTGTATTTTGACCACAACCACAATCATTCCCTCACCGTATCCAAAATGTTCAGTCATAATTGTGGAACTTTCCTACAGAAAACTTTCACCAAATAATATGGTAGTTTAGTGGTTGAGAAAATGTAGCTCCAATGGAAAATACTCCTTAAAGGAGGTTGGAATATTTCAAATTTGACTGATGCTGCCCTTTTTTCAGTGGCTAAAACATATTTTTTCCCCCAGCCTTGTGCACAGCAGTGGACTGGAAGCTCACTGATCCAAATGTACTGCAGGTGATCCACTTATTATAGTTAATACATCACACACAACCTACATGAAATAACCCAAACCACAACTCTAGGCAAGGCTGCTGGTGTTGCTTCTGTTTTGATGGCATCCACAGCTCAAGTGGCATGCAGCCCAGCATGCCCACCTTCATAGTACTATTTTCTACTCTCATACAATTATAATACAGTACAGTGTGTGGCTCATTAAGACTCAGTATACTATTATTTATGGCACTGGTCATATGCTGCTCCTGTCCACAGAGAATTGTGGTCTAGGAGTTTCAAAGAATGTTCAAACCCACTTTAGTCTGAAATCCACGAACTTCTCTTACACCACACACTGGAAAGTAATTTCACTCGGGAGTTTAAAATCAAAGTAGCGACTGCACACTACACCACATACTTATTTGAACATTGAAACATTCACTTCATACTGTTTGTATTGTTTGTTAAGTGGATGTTTGTGTTTTTATTGCGTGGCAAAGCAGTTTCCCCTTGGGGATCAATAAAGTTTTCTAATTCACTCAGTTTCCGATGTCTCTTGAATTGGAATTAGTTTGTAAAAATCTGTAAAAATCCTGGATGGAGTCTTTGTTAGTCGACCACTTGACAGTGTATATATTTGGCAGGCAGGATGACACTAATTATTGGTTAATAATCTTTAACCTGACAGATTGCTACATTAGGCCACTGGTGGCCTTTGGAAACTTAACATACAGAAATCAAAAGATTATTCTTACCCACTAATGTGTATACTGTCCACAGTGTCTCTCAGCTATCTGCCTGAAAGAAATGAAGCACCCAAGATAACAGAGATTATCGACAGACTAAAAATGTTCCTCTAACTCCTCTGCTGTCCTCTGTCACTCCCCTTCTCCCCCTCCCCCTGTTATTTCTTTCCCCCCTTTCCTTTTACTCCCCTCAGATTTCTATCCAACACATCGTTTGAGGGCCAGAGCGGCTTTGTATCCAGAGACGGTCACAGCCAGAATGTCATCTCAGAGGCCCATCACTACATCTGGTCCCTCCAGCTGGACCCCCTCGGCCAGCCAACCTGGACCCGCCTGGGACGCTGGCGCAGGGGGAGGGTTCTGATGGACCAGGGGGCCTGGCCGAGCCACGCGGGTTCAGGGGGCGGAGGCGACTGGCGCCGGCCCACGAGACTGCACATGCGGGTGGTGACGCTGGTGGAGCACCCGTTTGTGTTCACCCGCGAGGTGGACGGGGACGGGATGTGCCCCGCGGGCCAACTGTGCCTCGACCCCCTCACCAATGAATCCTCCGTTTTGAAGGGATATTTCCAAAACCTCGCAGGACCCAACGGATCTGTTCCCACCAAGCTGAAGAAGTGTTGCTATGGATACTGCATCGATCTGCTGGAGAAGCTAGCAGAGGACATGGGCTTCACGTTTGACCTCTATATCGTCGGCGATGGGAAGTATGGGGGGTTTAAAAACGGCCGCTGGACAGGACTCGTGGGTGACCTGCTCAGCGGCGCGGCCCACCTAGCAGTGACTTCTTTTAGCATTAATTCAGCCAGAAGCCAAGTCATTGACTTCACCTCACCCTTCTTCTCCACCAGCCTTGGGATTCTGGTCAGTGCTGCTCCCCTTCCGTTGCCTCACTTCTTTTTCTCCTCATTATATATTGATTTTTCTTTTTTCCTCTCTCTACCTCCTATTACTCACTTCTGCTGCTCTTTGGCCCATCCTTCTCTGCTCGCTGTCATTGACCTCACCTCAACTCTTTCCGCTTGGTATGCTGGTGGTCAGTATCAATATGGCAGACTTTTATTACTGCAAGCCCTACGTTATTGGAATCTAATGCAATTCCCCATATGGGGCTCGACCGGTGAGCAGCGAACAGCTTTGTGAGGTGACCCTATTACTGCAATTACTACAGCTAGTCTCACCAGTTGACAAGCATAGCGAGAGTGGTAATCACTCCGTCCTCTCCTCCTGCTAACATGGCTCTACAGTGGGAGACGTTCTGCTTTATTTAACCTTTGTGTCTGAAACGGACAAAAGTGTCCTTTTGCATTTTTCAACTCTTGATTGTCTTGCAGTGGTTAGAGTTATTGCCATCAAATTTGGTAAACGATCATCATTTATTACAAAAAAAAAAAAAAATGGAACGATACACCTAACTACCCTAACTAAAAAAAGTTACACTCTTACCACTTGAGGACAAAAGTGTCCACGGACAAAACACCATAAAAATAGTATACCTTAATATTTTTTTCCAGTTTTTTTTTGCATAGATCTTCTAGTCTACTTCTCCTCTAATGATCCATACCAGATATTCAATTAATTTCAGACTTTTAACCCCTTAAATGCCAGAATATAGGGTCCTATGAAAAAAAATGGCTAAAAATGCACACAAAAAGGGGGGTATTTTCAAAATACTGAATGCAAACTGGATGGGTGGGGATTTTACCAGGCTTGGACATGTCATTGATTAGTAACACACTTGATTTGAATGGATTTTTAGTTTTTTTGTAATCCCACTTCCTAATTTTTTGTTACACTGGCACCAACTGAGGACAAAAGTGTCCACGGAAATAACGCCATAAAAATAGTATATGTTAATATTTTTTTCCAGTTTTTTTTGCATAGATCTTCTAGTCTACTTCTCCTCTAATGATCCATGACAAATATTCAATTAATTTCAGACTTTTAACCCCCTAAATGCCAGTACATAGGGTCCTATGAAAAAAAATGGCTAAAAACATACACAAAAAGGGGGGTATTTTCAAACTACTGAATGCAAACTGGATATGTTGGGTGGGGATTTTACCAGGCTTGGACATGTCATTGATTAGTAACACACTTGATTTGAATGGATTTTTAGTTTTTTTGTAATCCCACTTCCTAATTTTTTGTTACACTGGCACCAACTGAGGACAAAAGTGTCCACGGAAATAACGCCATAAAAATAGTATATATGAAAAAAAATTTCCAGTTTTTTTTGCATAGATCTTCTATTCTACTTCTCCTCTGATGATCCATACCAAATATTCAATTAATTTCAGACTTTTAACCCCTTAAATGCCCGTGTAAAGGGTGCTAGGAAAAAAAATCGCAAAAAACACACACAAAAAGGGGGGTATTTTCAAAATACTGAATGCAAACTGGATTTGTTGGGTGGGGATTTTACCATGCTTGGACATGTCATTGATTAGTAACAATATTGATTTGGGGGAATTTTTAGTTTTTTGGTAATGTCAGATTAAAAGAAAAGCTCCCATAGACTCCCATTATAATTTATTATAATGGAAGTCTATGGGAGCTTGACGACTATTTCCCCATTATCCTTTTAATGAGGAAATAGTGACATAAAAATACTATGAATCTCAGATAAGGTGGCCTCAGACACACAGTCACGCATGCACGCACGCACGCATGCACGCACGCACACACACACACACACACACACACCCCTCAACAAGACTGCTCCCGTGAGCGACTGTACGTTATTTCTAATTCACTCTGATCCAGGTGTCTGTTTGAAGTAAGGATCAAAGTAATAGTTTAAATGTCCTTGTTTCCATAGAGACCAGTACGGATACCAACATGACCCCCCCTCCCCCACTCCCACCCCCTATGCTCCCATCTAACAACAACAAATCACAAAATGTAAACACACCACCACTGGGTTCATTCAGCTGTGTGTTCAATTGTCATCATTCAGTCGTGGCACACACACACATATACTTGTTTTTACGACATCATGGAGACAGACAGACAGACAGACAGACAGACAGACAGACACACACACACACACACACACACACACAGGTCTTAGATGGGAGCATAGGGGGTGGGAGTGGGGGAGGGGGGGTCATGTTGGTATCTGTACTGGTCTCTATGGAAACAAGGACATTTAAACTATTACTTTGGTCCTTACTTCAAACAGACACCTGGATCAGAGTGAATTAGAAATAACGTACAGTCGCTCACGGGAGCAGTCTTGTTGAGGGGTGTGTGTGTGTGTGTGTGTGTGTGTGTGTGTGCATGTACGTGTGCATGCGTGACTGTGTGTCTGAGGCCACCTTATCTATATATATGAGATTCATAGTATTTTTATGTCACTATTTCCTCATTAAAAGGATAATGGGGAAATAGTCGTCAAGCTCCCATAGACTTCCATTATAATAAATTATAATGGGAGTCTATGGGAGCTTTTCTTTTAATCTGACATTACCAAAAAACTAAAAATTCCCCCAAATCAATATTGTTACTAATCAATGACATGTCCAAGCCTGGTAAAATCCCCACCCAACAAATCCAGTTTGCATTCAGTATTTTGAAAATACCCCCCTTTTTGTGTGTGTTTTTTGCGATTTTTTTTCCTAGCACCCTATACACTGGAATTTAAGGGGTTAAAAGTCTGAAATTAAATGAATATTTGGTATGGATCATCAGAGGAGAAGTAGAATAGAAGATCTATGCAAAAAAAACTGGAAAAAAAATTTCATATATACTATTTTTATGGCGTTATTTCCGTGGACACTTTTGTCCTCAGTTGGTGCCAGTGTAACAAAAAATTAGGAAGTGGGATTACAAAAAAACTAAAAATCCATTCAAATCAAGTGTTTTGCTAATCAATGACATGTCCAAGCCTGGTAAAATCCCCACCCAACATATCCAGTTTGCATTCAGTATTTTGAAAATACCCCCCTTTTTGTGTGCGTTTTTAGCCATTTTTTTTCATAGGACCCTATATTCTGGCATTTAAGGGGTTAAAAGTCTGAAATTAATTGAAATTTTAGTATGGATCAATAGAGGAGAAGTAGACTAGAAGATCTATGCAAAAAAAACTGGAAAAAAATATTAAGGTATACTATTTTTATGGCGTTTTGTCCGTGGACACTTTTGTCCTCAGTTGGTGCCAGTGTAACAAAATGTATCCCAGGTTCAAAGTGCATGTCCTCTATTATCCATTTTATTTGTATTCCCCTCCCCTTTATTTTACCTCAGATACCCTGTCAACAAAAAAATAATGTCACAAAGACCACCTTTACCCCATCACATCTGCATGTGATAACAGCACACCGCTGGATTGTGTAGCTAATTTATGTTCAATTAAGATATGGCTAATGAATGTGTACTTTCTCTGTGTGGACTGATTTCATTCATTGTATAGTTTATAGAGCACAGGGAGAAAGAGGGATTGTTTTCTCATTGTTGCTGGGTCACAGTTTATTTCTTTCCATCCTGCTCTGCTCTTGTCGAGACTCCTGATCCTTTATTATAATTATTTACAGAATTTATGATGAGCAAACAACCACATGCTTTAACCCAACACTGTGGTATAAAACAAACAAAAAGATAACATTGTTTATAGTGCAAAAATGATATTATCCACTCCTGTTTGCCCTGCTATATCACCAGGCACTAATTCTGAGGTTATTGTAAATAAACAACCCGTGAAGGTAAAGAACAGCAATAGAATTAGAAGTTCTTAAACCCTGTGTCCCCCTTCCCACCCAGGTTCGCACTCGTGACACAGCTGCACCCATCGGAGCCTTCATGTGGCCTCTCCACTGGTCCATGTGGCTCGGCATCTTCGTCTCCCTCCACGTCACCGCCGTCTTCCTCACCCTGTACGAGTGGCACAGCCCGTTCGGTATGACGCCGCGTGGACGCAACCGGGACCGGGTGTTCTCCTTCTCCTCCGCGCTCAACGTGTGCTACGCTATTCTCTTCGGGAGGACGGTGGCCATCAAGCCCCCGAAGTGCTGGACCGGTCGCCTGCTGATGAACCTGTGGGCCATCTTCTGTCTGTTCTGTCTGTCCACCTACACGGCAAATCTGGCTGCCGTCATGGTTGGAGAGAAGACCTATGAACAGCTGTCAGGGATTCATGACCCAAAGGTACCAAATTAAGGGCAAAGGTGCAGATTTGTTTCTGAAGTTTAAACACCAAAAAAGAAACATTTTCTTAAGCAATATTTTACACTGAGAGATGGAAACAGGGTCAAATCCAATCAAACATCAGATCGATATCAAGAATTTCTCAGAGAAAATCAGGTTTGGTTTGTTTGGTTTTTTGAATCAGGAAACTAATTTATTTAATTTATATACATGTTATATTTTTCATCAGATTAAGACAGGCAAAAACATTTGGATTTTGAAAGTGGTGGTTTTGAAATTGACTGGATTTAATTTGTTTGTTTCGCTCATGTCTTTCTGGTACACCGTCTGTCATTGCAAACTTGGCTGAGCTTATGATAATTAACAAGCTGTTGAGGAATTTCTCTTTGAAAATGTCCTTGACGTGCACTCGATAAAACTGCAGACCTGAAGTTCAAGTATCTGGATTTCAGAAGAGCCACTCTACTACTTCTTAAAGGGATAGTTCACCCTAGAATGATATTTCGCTCATTATCTACTCACCCTCATGTTGACTAAGGGCTGGAAGAAGTTTCAGATTCCTCCGTGGCTTCTCTGAGTTACAGGGGGTCTCGGCATAGCAGTGCATGTCCATATAACGGTTGCAAAGGGACACCGGAGCTCTTCGTAAAAAAACACACACAAAAAAACATCCAAATACCTCCATGATGCTCGTATGTAATGTCCGTCTTGTGCTGAAGCCCCAAATTGCGTAATTGTCCCGAAAAAAATTAAATAAGTCTATATTTTAAGCTTGTTTGTAGCGGAAGCTTCTCGAAGCTCCTCTTCCTGGTCCGTCCAAATCTCGCGTGATTTGCGCCGGCGTCAGCATGCGTCAGTGCGGTTACTGCGAATCACGCGAGATTTGGACGGACCAGGAAGAGGAGCTTCGAGAAGCTTCCGCTACAAACAAGCTTAAAATATAGACTTATTTAATTTTTTTCGGGACAATTACGCAATTTGGGGCTTCAGCACAAGACGGACATTACATACGAGCATCATGGAGGTATTTGGATGTTTTTTTGTGTGTGTTTTTTTACGAAGAGCTCCGGTGTCCCTTTGCAACCGTTATATGGACATGCACTGCTATGCCGAGACCCCCTGTAACTCAGAGAAGCCACGGAGGAATCTGAAACTTCTTCCAGCCCTTAGTCAACATGAGGGTGAGTAGATAATGAGCGAAATATCATTCTAGGGTGAACTATCCCTTTAAGTCTGTAAATAGATTCTTTAATTTACTTTCATATCATCTACATATATTTTTTTGAAAAGTCTATTGATGTGCGGTCCTTTTTTTGCCAACTCAACTACTCTCTCATTCACAAAAGCTCAGAAATATTTGAGTTGAAGAAAAGTAAAGTTTTGTATGAGTTTTTCTTTTACATCTGGGAATTCCAAAAATTCATACCCCTCACCAAAAAAAGAGAAACAACAAATTGAAATTGAAAATACCGATATTAATATTAATACTTTTGGACATCAATTTTAGAAGAACCACCTCAGTTTCTTCCTGCTTTCCTGCAGTTGCACCATCCCTCTCAGGGATTCCGCTTTGCCACAGTGAGGGAGAGCAGCGCAGAGGACTACGTCAAGAAGAGTTTCCCTGAGATGCACGAGTACATGAGAAGATACAACGTCCCGGCAACACCAGATGGAATACACAATCTTAAGTAAGCCAATGCCACACACACACACACACACATAGCCCACATACATTAGGAGACACACAAATATGCAGGTGTGCAGACGGTGCTCCTCTCTGAACCAGGTTCCACTATTGTTGCTCCTCCAATATATCTTACTGTCATTGTTCCTTTAAAATCTAATTTCTCTCTGGTTGCACAAATGGAAACAAAAGGAAGTGTACCACCAGCCCTGCTGCTTTGGTTCCCCCCACTGCAAGCCTGCCTGCTCACATTCAGATCTCACCCTCCTCCTTACCCTGCCATTGCTGTCATCCTAAGCTGCTTCGACATTCAACTGGCATCCCTGTGGAGCAAAGCAAGAATATAGTGAGAGGAGGCAGCTGGAATGCCGGCCTAGGCTGGTTAGGACAGAATTTGAATGGATGAAACATGATTTTTTTTTCTTCTGTGAGCTTGTAATATGCTGATTAGAGAGTTCAAGGGAAAATGTCATTTTTTAGAAAATTACAACCAGGGGAACAAGACAGCCATAAAAGTGAGCTGAGATGCAACGGTGAATAATCAGGACACTCTGGGTTTACACCACAAGGAGCCAGGCATTACTTATCAGTCACATTATCATAGTCACAGCTGTATTCAGTTTCAACAGCTGGATGGAACTACATTCTTATTAAAGTGGAGCAGGAAAAATTGGAAGTTCTGACCTTATATTCTTCAGTGCAATCTCATTTGTGAATGATTTTCACAAAACGCAGCTGAGCCTTGAACACGAAGCAAAACAATTTATTAGAGGACTTTCAACCTGGTCTTACTTACTCGATCCCAGCAATGCACCACTAATAGAAAGTGTTGTGTCTCACGCTTCGTATCAAATAAAGCCGTGCCGCAGAAATGGCCCCCTGTCAGCAGTGGTGTTTTCCATTCATGACACTGGGAAACACGTGTATGCCGGGGTGTCAGATTGATGTTGGGGTCATGCTACTGTCAAAAAATACCTCACATCAGTTTTGTTCTGTGGCGGAAACACCAAGGACATAAGCTGCGAGCTAATTCAGCCTGTGATAACGAACAGGCCGCTCATGGGTAGAAGATAGTGGAGGATTTCAAACACGTCTGTCCGTCCTGGGTGAGGGATCCCTCCTCTGTTGCTCACCCTGAGGTTTCTCCGATTTTTCCCTGGTAAAAGGGTTTCCATGGAGTTTTTCCTCAGTCGATGTGAGGGTCTAAGGACAGAGGATGTTGTTACGATGCCATGTAAAGCCCTTTGAGACAAACTGTTTGTAAAAACGGGCTATACAAATAAAATTGCCTTGCCTTGCCTTGCCTTGCCTTGCCTTGCCTTGCCTTGCCTTGCCTTGCCTTGCCTTGCCTTGCCTTGCCTTGCCTTGCCTTGCCTTGCCTTGCCTTGCCTTGCCTTGCCTGTCCTTGATAACAGACAAAAAACTGAGTTCATCTCGAAAAGTACTGCTATGTAGCACTTGCATCCCAAGAGGCTTTAGCTGTCTGTTGACATTTTGAGTTGATTTGTAAAAGCTTTACAGAGTCTTGTAACTAATACCTCACCTGTAAAACAGGTCTGGAGTGTGGAAGACAAATACAAGTCGTGATTTTTGTGCCATATGATCGGATAAAGTATTGAAAGGTCCTGGACGAGGTAAAAAGGTTGAGAGAAAAATCTGTAGAATCATTAACATCTCATTTTCAGTAATGGTTGCAAACTGCCCAGTGATTAATCGCCCACAAGCTCGGAGCCAAACATTCGATTCTCACATGCTGTTAATGTCTAATTCATTGCTTCACTTCTTATTGTTGTGTCAAGTAGCGTTACATGTTTAGGAAGGGGAAAGCTCATTGAAAAAGACCTAGCGAAACAGACAGAGGAGTGACGTGGGGACAAAAGCAGAGATAATGAGTCTTAGTGTCATCTTCCTTCTCATCTGCTGCTCTAAGTGAGAGGGTTCATTCGAGTTCGTGTCTCAGGGCCAGGGGGTGTGAGGTTAATTTTTCATGGGAATTTCAGAGGGCTGTCTGTAAGCTTCTGTGCTTCATTGCCAGAGGATGAGATTTTTATAACGGCTTGGGTCGCATTTGTCACCACAACGAAACTAAATCCCTAATCCATCAATAATATCTGAAATGAATTTGAAAATCCCTACAGTTTCTGTCTGGAGCAACAGTGTGTTGTTATCTCACG
Source organism: Trachurus japonicus (assembly GCF_045865225.1). Classification (NCBI taxonomy): domain Eukaryota; kingdom Metazoa; phylum Chordata; class Actinopteri; order Carangiformes; family Carangidae; genus Trachurus; species Trachurus japonicus. The sequence goes on along the minus strand of NC_140918.1, from coordinate 20,476,934 downwards.
AGGCAAGAAAGTGAGACTTCTTCTTTTTGCTACATCTGAACTTGTGTGGCATTCAAAGGTTTCCTTTTGTGCTGTGTTCACAGGGCTGACCCTCAGAAACTGGATGCATTCATCATGGACAAAGCTCTGCTGGACTACGAGGTCTCCATAGATGCAGACTGTAAAACACTCACAGTTGGAAAACCCTTTGCAATAGAAGGTAACACATGGGAGCTTCTTTTGATCATTTATGCTCTCAGAAAAAATAATATTTTACACTTTTGTGGACATGTTTGGTTATTGGTTAAGAATTACACAACTATGCTTTGGTTTTTAATTGTCACTTGATTTTAAGAGGTCTTTGTGCCTGAATGCAGACCAAGTGACCATAAGCGTTTTAAGGACATTTAACAATATCAGCCACTCAACGCTTGAACAGCAGTTAATCTTATGGCTTTCAAAAGCTTACATTATCCACTGTCTTTTGTTAATCTCTGGTCCATTTAGCAAGCTTCTTCCTCCCACTGTGAAAATGTTCCCATGGTGGTTGCCTCCATTACAGGCCACCGCAGTTCCACATTCCAGTGTTGTTGTTAATTACTTAATGCACCCTTAAGCCTTCAGGATATAATACAGATCAATCAGCGCCTTTCCTACCAAGACGAGGTACTTCTGTAATTGGCCGTCGCAGGATTCGTCACACTTTCCTGGCGTGCTATGGAATTCAGAGATATACCGACATAGTCAAGTACCTGCAAAATTGTCAAGGCTGCCTTCTTTCTGCTCAGCTGCTATTTTTCTTATCCTTGTGCACTACTATAAGCCAGAAAAATAATATAATAGCTGCACAGAGTTGTGAAGTGAAAATGATTTTGTTGTGACAGAGGAGTCTGTGCTGAGTGTTTCTGTTTGTGTTTTTGTTCTGTGTCCGATGGCAGGCTACGGCATCGGCCTCCCTCAGAACTCTCCGCTCACCTCCAACATCTCAGAGCTTGTTAGTCAGTACAAGTCAGATGGCTTCATGGACACGCTGCATGACAAATGGTACAAGGTTGTGCCCTGCGGGAAGCGCAGCTTCGCTGTGACTGAGGTAAAGCCTGCAACACCTGCTACATACAACAACAACACATCATTGTTCTTGTTGATGGAGACACACTGAGTTTTGACTCAACAGTATCTTCTTACCAAAGCCAGTGATTGTGGTTCTAATATGAAAGTAATACTGTGTCAATAAACTGTGGTCATTTCAGATATGCCCTAATTAAATAGAGTCAGATCTCTTGTCTGTCTACTGCCATGATGTATTTCACAAAGCCTTTCCGACACATCCTAACCAAGGACTCAGCTGCTGGTTTCTGGCTCTACTGTCAGATTACTTTCCCCACACTCCCTCCACAACCTCTATGAACAGTAATTGCCCCCCTCTAATTCGGACCCTGGCCCCTGACCCTCCAGCTGCCGACCAAGCTGTGTCGTCCACATAACTTCAGTCCTAAGCAGTCCCAGGCCCCCATGGTCCATGTTGTTGTTCTGCTATTACAAAGCACTTAGCTCTCTTAGCAGCCTGGCCATCTCTCCTCCCAGCTGCGACTTTGGAATCCCTAAAAGCTTCTCCTCGCTCCGACCGGTCTTCACACGCCCAATTTTCAAGCCTGAATTAAAAACTAACACACTGTCCCTCCCCTGCGTCTTCCTCCGGTGTACTCTTCATTATTCATTCTCTGTTTCGTACTGTGTGACAGACGATATAATAATCAGATAGCTGTTCATAATTAAGAAGCACTCACGATGCCTTTGAATGACAGTGTCACCAATACCAAACACATGAATGTAAATTACTGTCTAATGAGGCTGGTACGAGCAGCAGAAGTGCTACACTGCAGTGGCACAGATTCAGTGTCACTGAAGTGAACCGTTTTCCACTGTGCACACAGCTAGACTTGTTATAGATGCTATCTACGGTTGCAGTCATTTAAATTGCTCCAGGTACATTTCATTTTGCAGCATCATGCCTTCCTCGGCCTGTCTACGGTGACGGCAGAGAAAGCAGCTCACCTAGTATTCTCTTACATCTGTGTGTGATTTAATGTTACACACAACTACAGCAGACAGTTGACACGCGGAAACTGAAGGATGATAATCATGTCCCCCTTTTCTAATGTTATGGATATTGAATGCCGTAGAATATGATCCATCACAAAACGAAAATCCACCCTAGCTGATGTTTTAAACTCACGTGTGACAGTGCTGTGTAGCAAAAGTGGGATGTTTTGGCACAGTCACAGTGAGCTGTCACAATGGACACTGGACAACATCAGCGGGAAATTCATGTAAAATAGGCAGTATATGAATTACTGACAAGGTTGGCTCACTTAGGTCCTGCTCAGCATTTTTCTTTTTTTTGCAATCTTTTATTCCGATGAATGAGTGCTACACCAGCAGCAGCAGCAGCAACAGGCCGGGGATCCTGAAAAGATGAAAAATCTGATGGATTGGCTTCAGTGAGTCAAGCCAAACTCTCTGGCATCCTGCCAGCTCCCTGTCACCCCAAAGAAGTTGATCCCATTTGAAGTAATAAAATCAATACTAATAAATGACATATTTTTCAATTAGCTAACATTAAGAGGGCCAAGCTTAACATTACCAAGAATAAATTGTGACCAAAGGGATGCAGATTATGAGCGCTACGTGCATTATTGAAGATATTTGCAGGTTTTTGTAGCAAATCTTTTGCAATTAATCAATGGGAGTAGTGAACAAAAGACGGTGGAAAACACAGTGGAGCTGTGAATTATCACTGTAATTAATGATTGGTCTATATGGCTGCAAGAGACAGGAAGAGCGTGTGCAGCCGAGAGTATGTGTTTGAATGTGCAAAATCCAATAGCACAACTATATCTGAGGAACGTTGAAGCTGGTTAATGCACTCCAACTTCCACTGCTTCTTATTCAATTGAGTGTATAAGATTAATGTCATGTATGTTCAGCGAGCTTGTCTTACTTGTAAAAGGATAACGCCACTGTAATAATGTTTCCCTTGCCGGTACAGTTTGAAATGTGCTCCCCTGCAGTCAGATGCCACTACTGTCTTTATTGCCCAGCTTCCCAGGAATCATCAGCTCCCACTCTCCAAAAAATGTCATTACAGCCAGCTCGCCAAGTCACAATACTGCAATGACGAATTTAATCCATCATGTATTCCTTTCCAACATGACTTTATAATGCAATCATTGCAACTGCTGCTGTATCGTGAACAGCTCCATACTCTGCGGTAAAATATGAGAATGTGCATCTGCAGTCAAAGCAACAAGTGCTCAATTAGCAAAGTGTGATTTGCAGATTGATACATTTGCAGATGGCTACACATGCAGACTGCTAAAGCATTTCTGGGAGGCTGCTCTGCACTGAGAACTAGAATTAAGATGCGAAGAGAAAAAAAAAAGGTCATCATCTCAGTAATAGGTGTGATATCCCAGATTGAGACAATATGTCCAGGAGGAGTAAATGAAACTTTATTTTACATTTCTCTATAATGGCCATCTACTCCCCTTCAGCAGACAGCACTGCATTGCCTGATGCAGTGCTGTACACATGCATTAGAGTTTTTAAAGTACTTTAGTGAGTTTGTAAGGCTGATTATTCAATTGGAGGACTTACAGTCTCCGTTTTAAACAAAGCTTTTACAGCTGCAGTGATTGTGGAGTTAAGTTATGGGCAAAAAAATACACGGTGCATTACATCTGTCATTGCAGTGTATCGTCTATGCAAGCTGTTTTTAAATGGGATTTTCAAAACAAAAAGGGAAAGAGCCGATGACTCTCAGGAGGTCGTGAAAAACTTGCTGTAATTGAGACGGTGGGAACGTCTGACTGCGGTGAATACATCAGTGGGTTTACACCTTTCATGGCTTATAATGGCAAAATAACAAGAAAATTACACTCGGTGTTATCATTAAAGTGTTGGCTGTATACACCAACTGAAACCTACGGCCACACTTCCTACTGAAAACATCTGTTTCAATAAGATAAGGCTGCTCGTGCATGCCGTTTCCATATTGTTTTCCGTTGTTGTTGTTTTTTATTACACTGCACAAAAAAAGTCTTTGACATAGTAGACTCATTGACCTTAAACTTCTGTATGCAAAAATACCTGGAGTATATACATTGTATATTGTATGATGAGGTTTGCATAAAGCAATATAGGCTACACACATACCCTGGGGGTTTCAAAATAAAGGGTGTGATCATAATTAAACATGTTGAAGTTGTAAAAGTGGAATTGTGTCTTATCTTGTAATGTGACTCTTATCGCTGTGCAGCAAAACCTGAGAGACTTTTTATTGTCGTGCTTCCTAGATAGAATTTACCGCCAGACAACTACTCCTCCATTAGAGACAGTAGATGTGAATCTTCCCATCTCTCTGCCTTCCTCTGTCGCTCATTAAAAAACTCCTGTCTCCCCTCCAGACGCTGCAGATGGGCATAAAGCACTTCTCTGGGCTGTTTGTGATGCTGTGCGTGGGCGTGGCCTTATCTCTGCTGACCACGATAGCGGAACACATTGTGTACAAGCTGGTGATCCCGAGGGTCAAGGAGCCTCGCTACAAATACTGGCTGCACACAAGCCAGGTACAAACACTCACATATACACACACACACACACACCATGCCACGGGAAAGCACACTTTCAAACATCGTCGCAACACAACTAAAAAGCAGCCAGAAGGTAGGTACTGACTACTTTAAGTACTCATAAGGACGCAGCTATAGCAGGAATATGTACGAGTGAGCTCCATATGGATTTAGACAGCGAGAAGGTTTTGATTGCTGCTATCATTGACACACAACACACACTCACACACACACCAGAATAATCACAGAAAAACAGACAAATCGCTTCCACTACGCATTTGACAGCCCATGTGTTTCTTGTTTTCCAGAGATTACACCGGGCCCTCAACTCAGTCTTCACTGATGACAAACTACCAACTGTTACGAAGCCAGAGAAGAGGTACTGTACCCCATCATTAAAAGGCTGATCTCAGTTCAGTCGAATGAATCCAGAAGACAAGTACTGCAGTAAACTGATGCTTGATGTAATGCTGTTTTATCAATTTGATTTACAGGTCCGATATTTTACTCTTCTTTAGGTGTTTCATTTGAAGTTATGAGAATATGTGGTTTTAAGTACAAAATAACATCTCAGTGAAGTTGAGCTTTGACACCTCCTTCTGGAGCTCTATAGCAAACAGGGTGTTTTGTGTGCTGTGAGTGACTGTTAATAGATTGATAGATTGAAGTGACAGATTGCAGCGTACACAGCATAATGAAACTCAGCAGTAAAAACAAATGGTGGTGAATGTACAATTTCTAAAATGCTTTGGTGATTCAAAAAAAAAAAAAACTTTAGCTGCTGGTCTCTAATATTATTATCCTTGGCAAGGCTGTGCAGTGAGATTGTGGCTTCCTGGGGATAGGCAATTCTTTGGGCATGGCTGAGGGCAACGCCTGCAGAGTAGTCTGAGCTGAAGGAAGTGCTGCGATTAGCCTCTCACTGGCCGGAAGGAACCCGGCACACGGTAGAACCCGGCAGAAGTCCCGCCTTCTTGTTGCAGTTTTCACAGTCTCCTCAGAGAAAGGGAACATCAACAGGAACAACAGATATTTCGATACAACTGAAAAGATATTCAAAGAGTATGTTTACGCCATTTGCTATGCAAGAAGGACGTTCTGGCTTGTTTGCCGACCGGCTACGGCAAAAGTTTTATCTATCAAGCTTGGCCCATCGTCTTCAGTGAGCGAGCGAGGCTAATGCCAACTCCCCAGGCAATATTTTGCAAGTGCACCGCTGCTGTGGCACCGCCCACAACAATTGTGATTGGTTAAAAGAAATCCAAACAGTCGGGGCGTTTTTTTTTTTCTTCCGATCTCAGAATCTGAGTCGGCCCAGCCAGACCTTTCTACTCTGGAGAAAGGTCTGGTGAGCGAGACTAGCAGAGTTGTGACATCACAGAATAACATAAGTCCTGATAGCTTGTTTCAAGGCACAGTTTCTGAATAGTTTCCACAATATCTATGCAACACCTTGGCCTGCTACCTGCAACTCAACAATTTTATAGTGAAGAGATTCAACTCTGACAAAAAGTGCAGCGCAGTCTCCGCCCACCCTCCAGAGGTGTATTGCTAATGTGCATTGCTAATGAGCTGGTTTTAAAATGACCAAAAAGGGTCGCGGGAGGGGGACTTTAAATCACAGAACACAATGTGTCTGCAACTTACAAATGCATTTACTCACATGTCAAGCAATTTGCCGTGTCCATAGCAAAAATGGTTATACAGTTAGATTAAGTGAAAAGGGCTCAGCTGTTCCAGGGAGCTCTCTGTGAACCCGAGCAGCAATGTGGAGTCTGCTGAGAGAGCTAATCCCCCCCAAAACAAAATATTGCTCCCTGCTTAATAAGTCTAAGCACAGGGGCACATGAAAAAGAGCCACTGTGATCTACCATCCTGCAATATGCAACAAACACATTTAAAATTACACTTGAATGTCAACAAAGCCCTTTGTATCTGAGAAGTAGCTCCTGGCTGTCCTCAGATAAATACTGTACATGTCAGGATACTAACAGGATCCTGATTCAATGGAAAGCAAAAGCAAAATGTACCCAAGCCTTGAAGCTACAGTTTCTCTTGAATGCTACCAAGCGCTTCTCATATTGAGTTGTAAGTCAATATTATTGACTACTCTCAAAAGAAAATACCCAACAACTAAAATGAATAACCATAACTAAGTTTGATTGAAGACACCAAAAGCACAAGCCAAAAGAAAACCACCAGAAACAACTTGAAACCGCACAGGTCAATATGCTCCAGACTGTCACCAGCAACAAATAGCAGAGATACATGTGCCGCATTTGAACAACAGCCATACAAATAAATACACTTAGATTGCTTGTGAATACAGCAAATAAATGCACACACCTTGTACACTACCAGTCAAAAGTTTGGACACACCTACTCATTAAATGCTTTTTCTTTATTTTCATTACATTCTACATTGTAGATTCAAAGTGAAGACATTAAACTATTAAGGAACACATAAGGAATAATGTAGTTAACAAAAAAATGTTAAACGAAGCAGTAGTATTAGATTATATTATAGATTTTTATAAGTAGCCAGCTTTTGTAGCTTTTGGGCTGTTCTAACTTCACTCTGTGGTCCAACTCATCCCAAACCAGCTCAGTTGGGTAAAGGTCATGCAAGGTCAGATTTTGGTTTTCATTAACACGTTTGTGTTTATGACATTATTCCATGTGTGTTCCTTCATAGTTTTGATGTCTTCAGTATGAAGAGAGTAATAAAAATAAGGAAAGACCATTGAATGTGAAGGTGTGTCCAAATCTTTTACTGTTAGTGTAAGTGAAACACAGAGATTGAGCAGCACAACAAACCAACTTCAGCAGCAAGCAGCACAACATCACCTGTGAGCACGCAGAGGCCAGAAGAGAAAGTGATTATTGCTTATCACTTAATCAAAACAAACAGTGGGTAGTGTAGCTCAACAGATAAACAGCCAGAATAAAACATTGCAGCCAGAGTTATCCCACTGGCACGGAGCAGGAAACACAGTCTGCACCAGCCAACACATGCCATGTCCCTGGCACCGCATGAAAGTGTCAGCAGCACAGCGGCAGATATTTAGCTTACCCACGGGTGTGAGGGCGAGTTGAAGTCCGGTGAAAGCCTCTGGCAGAGTAGGACGCGGGTTGACAGCAAACAGAGGGAAACTCGGCCTCTGTCCGGCGGGTGACATGAACTCTGGTGAAGTCTGAGTGACAACCGGTTGACCACTGGCAGTGGCAGCCCGGGTGAACCTTAACTTTTTTTGTTTTACAAATAATCCGAAATGATAAGGGCAGGTGAGCTCAGACGAACTACAGCGTCTCTAGGCGACTGGTTCGGACTTCCGCGCGGTGCGCACCTGGATGTTACTAATTAGCTACGTCGCTGTAAATAAGCCAATCGGCGCAGACCCGGAAGTGTTCTGCCTGATTTTTTTTTTTTTTTTTTTAAGTATATTTTTGGGGGCTTTTTGCCTGATAGGATAGTTGGGAGATATATCAAATGAGGTGGCAGAGAGTGGGGGAATGACATGCAGCAAGGGGGGCCACCTGATTCGGGATTCGAACCGGGCCCGCTGCAGCAAAGACTTATAGCCTCTGCATATGGGGTGCCTGCTCAACCCACTGACTCCCCATTCTGGCTGAACTTGCCTATTTAGTCAACTACTTTTATTAACAATGCCACACATTTTCTTAGATTAAATATAGGCTAGATATTATGCTGAATTACAGGGTATGAGTCCACATGATGTAACCTTAATTCACTTTACACATACCACAGAAGCCTCTCCAGTGGGCCACTGGCCACATTATCAGGCTGAGAATAAGTGACATCAATTAACATCCAAGTGGCAGTTAGGGGACCCATTTTTAATCAGAAGCTAAATAGAACGGTCAGTCTGTTGGAAGTTAATTATCAGTAAAGGATATTGAGGAAATAATCTCACGTTGACGTCACAGAGTATTGTTTGGCACAGCAGGCCAGAGAGGGAGTTTTAGAAGCCTATTTCATGAAAGCTTCTTTTTTGGGCAGCTTCAGTGTCTTTTCAAATGTTGCATGTGTACATTTTGTTCAGATTAGTTACATAAACCTTCACTGTCGTTTCTGCCACTGCTGTGTCACTGTGTATCCCGCTTTTACTCATGTTTGATTTCTGCTCATGTTGTCATTTCACACAAGCATATCAGATGTGGAGAGGAATTTACTCTCTTTAAAGCCTCCACAGAAAGATCAAAACAATCCTTAACCTTTTTGCTGAGCAAAAGATTTTATTATACCCTGCTGTTTGCTATTTCACATCCATCCCTGCTTAGCGACGCACTCTGAGGGGACACTCAGGTGGAGCGCTCAAAGTGGGGATTAAGTACACGTAATAATTGTGGAGCCAAGGCCATGTGACGGATGCCTGCGGTAATGAGGATAGATTACCTACTCCTGCATAATTACGCTCATTCAGTCAAGCTCTTCAGCATCATGGCTGCACGATGTCTAAGAGTTAGAACTTATTACTGTCATATTGTCCGTGTCCTGCAAAACCTTGGGTGTCAATACTGTCTGTTTTAGAAGCACTGTACTGGAATAGGAGATGTTGTGCTGCGCATGCTTCCAGCTTGGAGCCAGTAACAAGAAAATATACAAACAAAACCCCTCTGAGTGTTTTTACTGCAGTGCGCTTTAAAAAAAAAAAAAAATCTACTGTGTATCCACCTCTTTTTTCAGTGGAATAAAACCACAGTACTGCATAACCAAATGGAGCAGTTGAATAAAAGTTAAATAGTTTAAAACAACTATTTAGGATGGAACTATAATATATATTTCACTTCCTAACTGTGCTAACAAGGATGTAGAAAAACCCAAAGGCATCAGAGAACTGTCTGACTGAGCGAATTAGGAGCAATGTCTGTAATAGTCTGAAACACTCTCTGATGGCCAATTAAGATCCTGTGATTTCGTATCAAACGCAGTGTTAAGGTCATGTAGTTCTAGAAAAGGCCTTTCACTTCTACTAGATCAATAATATCAGTTACGAGTTCACTGCTATGTTCTTTTCAATTAAGAATTTGAATGGGGATGGGACCATTGCTTCCTCTGTTTATATGCATTATCACTAAACGCCTTTACAGTACAATGGCATTTATTGTAGTGGCCAATTTATACAAAGTAGATTTCATTATTTTTGCTATAGTCACTTATCTCACAAAATGTCCCATGCCCTCTTTGAATTACTCGAAACATACAAAGAGATTAAGAGTTCCCTATCCTCTTTTCTATTGCTATTATAAAGCAGGTCTAAGTGCTATTTTGACACTGTGAAAGTATTAACGCAAAGAGAAACGCACACAGCCTCTATTCAGAGAGGCTATGCCTTAAAATGAGCCCTTGGCATTTCTGTCACTTTGTGGTGTCACAGCTATACAGTCACCACTCTCTGATATGCTCCAAATCCAGCCCAGCCCACTCAGGGAGTTTTCAGACATGGTTCTGGTTCTGGTTCTGGCTCTGGCTCTGTTACCGAGTCTCAACGAACCAGCCTGCGTTCACTTCACACCAGTTTAAGGAAAACCAAAGTGAGCGTACGTTACTCTGCATTACTCAGGTGGAAGTAACACAACAGTGGCAACATTTTTTGCTGTCTCTGCAATTCTTATTCAGTTTTTTTAAGTTAATTAATTATTTGGAATGGCATTCCAGTGAACTCACCCTTGACCATCTCTTTCCCAAATTCAAAGATAAGAATTACTTAATTTATTAAGACCCAAAGGAAAAATCATACAACTTGTTCTTTCTTGTCCTGCTTTCTAGCTTTTCTTGAAGATTCTTGAAAACTTTTGTTTCATTAGCAGGCCACTGCAAATATTTTTTCTGTAGTCAGTTGCTTCCTCCTCCTTCCTGCTTGTCTTCACAGCCAACACGCTCACTGATGATCTCACCGTTCACAGCGAAGAACCAACAATTTTTTGGTTCCCTTGAGAACCGACTTTCCAGTTTCCGAACCTGTTGTTTTTTCTGTCTGAACGCACCAACTGTTTCAAAATTGAGTTCGGGAACTCAACAAGACCCACCAGCACGAGAGCTCCAAAAAAAAGAAGCCAGAGAAACGAGGTGTACAACTACACCAAAATGCTTTTTGGTTCTTAAAACCACACATATCTACTGATGGATCAACACTTGATAAACAAGAAAAGTGCAAAACATGGGACCTTTAATCCAATAGGCTTTATGCACAGCTCCACTACTTCCTGAAATAAGCCAGCTCGTTTATTTCCTGTCTTACATTATTGGACCAACTGATTAATCCAGGTGTGTCTGACCATTGTTGTAAGGGCAGACACACCTGGATTAATCAGTTGGTCCAATAATGTAAGACAGGAAATAAACAAGCTGGCTTATTTCAGGAAGTAGTGGAGCTGTGCATAAAGCCCATTCAGTGTGGTTCTGCAGGTTACCAACATAGAATTAAATGTATGGAAAATTATGCTCCTTCGATGTACTTTAAGAAACAATTTGTATTTTGCTTTTTATTCTTCACCTTCACAGCCACCACAGCAGCTGTACGGAGTCTATCTGACTGGGCAGAGACTGTATTTCTCACTCTTACTCCTGATGGGTGATTCTATTGTAGTGCTCTTCTATTTCAAATAAGTGTAATCACAACAGATAAGAGTCTGTGTGCAACGATCTCATACAAGAGGGACAAATTTGACGGTAATGTTCTGACGCTCCACAGTATGATCAAGAGGTCATTCAAAGCTGTACAGAAACTGCAGCTGGTAGGGATTCAATATCCTGCTCAAGGACACTTCAGCAGGATTCATATCTTTATGCTGCACCTGCGTCCTGCTTGTTGACAGCACACTATTCACAATGCTCCAAGCTGTGCCTATATGTCTTGTTGTGAGCTGTGGTGGTAACATCTGTGCTGACATATGTGTTGGGAAATAGCGGTCTGCGGTGAAATATTGTGGCGTGGAGAGCTGCTGCAGGTAAATATGAATTAACACTGAGCTGTCCTCTTTTCATAAGCCAGAGTGGTTGACATGTGACTTCAGAGTATCTGTGATTATTGGAGGTTTTTTGGAGTAGTAAAAGCCTTAGATTTTGTATTTGGTTCATGCATCAAACAACTTTGGATCCGCAGTAGGTTGCAAGAACACACAGAAAGTCACTGCATATGGAGGAAATCAATATTTATGGAAATGTAAATGAAGGATTGGGCATATCTAACAGAGGAATCTGGCAAACCCTGCAAATTGGGAGTATGGGACACCAGATATATGTGGAGGAATGTGAGAGCTGGAATTGGGGGAGTGATGTGGCCTCTGTGAAAAACAGGAGTCGGGGTATCAAACCCTCAGCAGTTGGAATACTGAATGGATTGTCTCAGGAAGCAGTTGTGTGTCTGTAAGTCTCTGGCCACTCCATACACAGAACTCAACACACTGAGCGACATCTGTTTTGTGAGTGAGAAATGGAGGAGCCCTCTGATGTTAATGAGAGGAACACAATGAGCTCTCCAGCTCTCACATTTTAAACCTTACATTTGTCATTTTTCATTCGATGCACATAATCCTTCACACAAATACTTTAGTATGGATTGACTGACCATTGAACACTGCACTATGTTACACAACAATCCGAATATTGAGGGAAAAAAACCCTCTAAACTTATATCATATTTCAGCATGCTATTTATCTGCTAAACGATATTGCCTCCACTGCATGGTGCACAAATTCCCTTTCTGACCTTGATATGATTATTTCTTGTGGGACACTGAATTGTGGTCATATCAGCCAAGCAAGTTAGTGGTTATATATTTTCCAGTGAAATTATGTAAACATTGTGTTCATCATATGCCATATTCATATCAAGAAGTTGAGTAGAGGTGACACCTGAACTCCTAAAGCATGAGGCAATGAAGTTAGAGACCGGACAGATAAAAATAAATAAAAAATAAACAGAGTTAAGTAAAAATAGCGTGAAAGGGCTAGTATTTCTTTTTTACCAGTTTTAAGAATTGTCTTTATTTGCATAGTATTTTTCAGAGTAGCCATGAGGTCTTTCAAAATAAGTGCATGAAAGCTATGTTAAATGAATCAATTAAACCCACTTCAGTGTATTCAAAAGATGATAAAAGCATGTTTATAAAGGTGGTTTTAATTTAAAAGTTTTTTTACATTCAAGTCAGCATCTGTTTTCAAACAAATTGTTGTACGTGCGAGCTGCTGTGATATGGCTTAGTTAGTTACTGAACATCTTTGCTACAAAGGCAATTTTAGCAGCCATGAGCAGTTCTTCTAAAGGTGCTAAAATTGTGGATGATTATCCTAAGATTTAAGGCTTAAGAGAACTGATAACATTCAGCACATGGCAGAAAAAAGGAGCTCTCTTTTATTGCAGATATGATGTCAGCACAGCTGCCTCACTGTCAAAAGGTGCATATATCATTTTTTTTAAAGATGGAATTCTTTTTATGTTCTTATATAGTCTGATGTCTCATCCTTCAGTTTAAGGTCTCTTTTGATGTCAGGAGTATCTCATTAGATTCATCTTGTCACTTTTTTATCGTCGGCAGAAATACCTTTGATTCCGAGAGTTAGGCGTTAGGCAGCAATGCAAGTGTTCGGGGTTCTCTCCTCTCTTCTCTGCCCCTTTAATTAAACCATGGTTGTTTTTCTGCTCATAGATCTGGTCCAATTGATTTGGGAAAAAAGTTTCTGTTTGAGAGAGAAAACCACATTTTTCTCTTCTCCAAGACTCCAGCAAGTCAGAGCTATCCTTGAAATGACTGCAGGAACCATTAGAGTTGACAGGGAGAACAGTATGTATTATATCGTATCTGCATTTCATGCACTGGGGTCATGTACTCATTCTCAGTGATAGGCAGCACAAAGTCATCTCAGGAGCTCTGGACTCATATAAAGTTTTTTAAAGTTTATATTTCTGGCTATTATGCTATAACTCTACCATTAAAATCCAATAGTAATCTGTTTGCCCCACGTCCTATGAATGTAAATTTATGAAATACAGTTTTGTTTGTTTTTATGTTCGTCACTCAGAATATAAAGTCTAAAGCTTGCCCCAGAGTCATATTTTAGTCTACTAACACACCAAAACAACTTATAAAGTCGATATTTAATAAAGGTATGAAAAACTCTTAAGTAGCTGATGTATCCTTGGAATAAACGCGTCAGTATTAGCTATATATTCTGAATCAAAGTGAACTTTTCCATGGGTGGGTGAAGCAAGGACACACATCGGCTACTTTCTCTAAACCTAAGATGGCACCAGCCTCATGTAATAATATTGCAAATGCCACTTTCTTTTCTGGATTCTTTCAACCATGTGCTGATGCTGTGTAAAAAAAAAAAAAAAAGAGAGAGAAAAAAAAGGGAAAAGCTTTGGGCAAAGGTCCAGGGTGACTTCATGTTGCAGTTTTTTCATGGTCAGTGCAATCAAAGCTACTGTTACATCACCATGGAGAGCCATAGCTGACTATTTTTATTAAGTTCTGTGTGTGGCTCTAAAGTTCCAGTGAAGTAACTTTGCGATTATATTCTTCTTTTGCTGTTTGTGGGGCTTCCACAAGGACACAGAACATGCTTATGCAGAGTAGGCAGGACAAACTCAATGTAAGTACTCAGCTCCTCCATCACTCCCTGGAGTTTTAGCACGTACATAAAGGGTGTGTTATGATCCCAAGTGTCAGCCGGTTCGTGTTTCAGTCTGGATAGAACATGACATTCATGATGTTGTGTCAAACCTGCACACATTACCCGTTCAACTCACGCTTACTGCTGCTAGCGCTCATTAGCTTAAAGATGAAGGCAGACCTCCAGGTTGGGGGGATCGCTACAGGCGCCGCAGGAAATAAATTAGACATGAATTTGATTTCTAACAGTTGACAGTTAAGTTCTTTTTTCTTTTTCTTTTTTTGTCATGAATGACTGTGTGGAGGCCTGTTCGCTACACAAAAGTGAAAGATAAATGAAAGTTTTGTGGTTTCCTGACATATATCTCAACAATGACCTGAATATGACATTTTTAAGAATGAATCTAGGCTTCAGATCATGAATATATTGCAAGTGGCCGCTGTATCTGTGGCATCACAAACACCTGTTTGACCATGTTTATTGGATGAACTGGATTTTTCTCTCTAAACTATGATGCCATGGTCAAATGAAATCGGTTGTGCAAGCCAGGGGAGGTATCAGGCAGAATTTAAACCCAATCTATCCCACAAAACAGAGGACACTTAAACTGTTTGGAAAGCAATCTGCAATACTAGCCTAGATTTTCACATACTATATGATCTTGGTATGACTTGATATATGAGCCTTGTCCAAACAGAATCTACACAAACTTTACAAATAGATAGATAGATAGATAGATAGATAGATAGATAGATAGATAGATAGATAGATAGATAGATAGATAGATAGATAGATAGATAGATAGATAGATAGATAGATTTACTTTATTAATCCCGAAGGAAATTCAGGTGTGGTCAACTGCTCACAAAATGATCGTATACACTCCAGGTGCTCAATTCATCACCAAAACTAGTGCTATGTGGAGCTGTACTGAAGCAATCTGTTGTGAGTGTATTATCAAATTTAGCTTTTTATTCTAATGTTTAAATCAAATTGTAAGGCAGTTTTAAATTTTGCAGTATGGTGAAACATTGAGGTTTCACATTCCTAACCCAAGAGGAACTGCATTGATTTTTATAGCAAATGCATGAATAGTTCTGATATGCCAATGTACAACAGATTAAAGGACCAAACATTGCTAAAAAAAAAAAAAAGAGAGAGAAAAAAAGTAAACAATAAAGCAGAACAATGTCAGAATAATATACCCAGGGACACATACAATAAGGCATTTTTTCTTTTAATGGGACATTTAGGGGGAACACTTGTAGGCTACTATTTCTTGGCAAGCATTCATGGTGGTTGTTGTATTCCTCCAAGAATCTCGACGTGAGACTCTTAACAATAATGTCAGGAACTTTCCGACAGGAATTCAGAGGCCTTTTTATCTACTTTACTTCTTCGTGATCTGCTCCTATGTGCCTGCAGTTTGTTGTACACGTGTAGAATTATACCAGTGTATAGCGAAACCAGTGTAAGCACATCATGTGTATGTCTGTATACCAGGAAGAGAGATTCCTCTGAGAGAACGTTTGCTGTTGGATTCAGCCTGTAAACATCCAGTCAGATGATAAATCTCTCCTCCATTTGTATTCTTATGAGTTTGCTCACTTTCATTTCTCTCTGCGTCTTATCTCCAGGTGCAACGAGGGAAACAACCAGTCAGCATCTTGGAACCCTGTGGAGGTTGCCCACTGTAACAGACGCAGGGTCCTTCCACAGGAGATGCAGAACGACCTGGAACGTCCGTCGTCCCAGGATCTTCCTCCTCCGCCTCCCCCTTCTCCCCTGCCTCATCCACATTCCATCCCCCTACTGGAGAAACACCTTCCCATAGTGACCACCTCTAACGGTCGCTCTGATCTATTAGGGCGAGGATTGGGTCAAGGACTGGGGCCGGGGGGCTCCGTACCGGGGCTAACACAGTGCCGGGCTTTGGGTGTGGGCGACTGCGGCCCCGGCCTCGGTGTGGGCCGGAACCCTCTGGTTCAGGAGCTGTCAGAACTCGAGGGTCAGATCCTCGTAATCAAGCAGCAGCTCCAGTCAGCCATGAGGAGGAAGAGAGAGCTAGAACAATACCAATCAGAAAACCAGCAAGCCAACCAGACTGCACCCAGTCAGCCCTCCACTCTCCAGTCCAACCAGTTTGCTCAGTACACCCAGTCCCACCAGCAGACTAACCAACACACAAACACACTCCCAGAGTTCTGAAGCTCCTCGCCTCTGTTTTTGCCCAGAGAAACCTGATGAGACAATGTGGAGGGACAAGTTTCCTAAAAAACCCTCCTGCAGGTTCTGGAAAAGGATCCTCGCCTGAGTTCTGGAGCAGGAACCTTCACAGATATCTGGAAGCTGAATCCTCCCTTAGGCTCAGGAGTTCCCCTCAACACCAGACTGACACTTTCTCCATGGGTCACATCCTGTTCTGTAATTGCAGGGGGACGTTTCCTGACCCCTGGAACACGTGTTTTGAATAAAATAAGGAGGCAAAGGCGAACCAGGGATCCTGCACCAAATCTGTTCTCACTAGCTTGTTGCCATCACTGAAGAGCTGTGCAATCCCTTCCCTTTCTTAACGTTCCTTCGCCGCCTTTTTCTTCACCTCTTTTTCACCCTTTTTCCGATCCCTCCATTTTTTCCTATTATTTCCCATTCCGTCTCCTCTCCACTTTCGTCCCCCTCATCCCTTTCCCCCTTAAGCCTTGTCTCTTCAAGGTTACAGATTTGCTTGCCACAACGATAAGCTTGATCATAGATATGACGAGTCTTTGGTATTTAAGCTTAATGGCCTAATTCACCTGAGTCTTACGTTGAGAGTCATTGAGAGTGTAAAATGACCTGAGGTTGAACCCAGCCAGTTAAGTCTTTATGTCCCTGTGTCTTGCTGAAACCTTGTATCTTTGATGGGGTAAGAGAGGAACTACTACTGCTGGTGATTAGTTGATTTTTTGCCACTGACTGCGTTTACATGCACTTCAGTACCCCGATTTCAATCGGGTTTTTTAAGTACCCCGATTATTGATCAAATTCGGGGTATGGTGTTTACATGAAGTTAGAGAACCCCGGTTATTCAGTATCCCTGTATACATGATAAATACAGTATCCCGGTTTCTGATTACTGCGTCTTACGTGCGTATGTGTGTTTCATTCATATTTATTATTTACAACAGGAAGCGCAACTACTAGGAAATATGTAGGTCTGAAAATTTACAAATTAAAAATGCTGCCATGTTATATAACTTAATAAAAGAATGAAAATGTAATGTAGACTGATCGGTCCATTGTAAAACATGCATTTATTGATGTAAAAGTGGTGATTTCTGTACACACGTTAGGCGACAGAGCCTCCAGGCAGCGCTGCTCCTCCAATACACACATGAAGCTTCACTTTTCATTCAAACAAACTAAGGCAACTGACACAATTATTAGATTTCATCAATGAAACCAGCATTTATCTCCTAAAAATAATATAACCAGCCGGCTGTTAACCTCTAAAAACCTACTGGTAAGTTAATTAACGACCGTCTTCTCTCCCGAGGTGACGGAGTAGTCTGGCCGGCCGAGCACGTCAGGAGACGGGGTTGCTGTCTCTGTGATGTCCCGGTCACAGCTCACACGGGGAGCTTCACTCCTCCGGAAAACGTCGTAGCAAACTTGTAAACAGCCGTCGTTTGGATAAACCGACCGCACATTGGGGATCTAAACAGTGACTTTCTCGCATGAAAAAAAACAAACAAAAAAACTTAATAGTCTCCTCATCGCTCCAGAATGCGCTCTTGTTGTCGCCGCCATTTTGTTACGTAACGTATGGTAACGGTTACGTCAGCTGGCTGAGCAGCTTTCAGATATCGGGGTACTGTGTTTACATGCTCCAGTAGGCTATCCTGATTTCTTTCGGAGTTCTCCGGGCAGCAAAATCGGGTTTCTCAAAATCGGGATATGAGCTTATCCCGATTTCTGGAATCGGGAAATGGTGTTTACATGCGCAAACACAAATTCGGGGTACTTAAAAAACCCGATTGAAATCGGGGTACTGAAGTGCATGTAAACGCAGTCAATGATGCCAAATGTTTCTGGCCTTTGATAGTGCATTTAACTGGGCTAAGGGCATTTTTCTCTTGTTAAGTCTTTTCAGGGTTGTCTGGGGTGTTATTATATAAAGATATAAAGTTATGGCAAGACACCTCTATATTCATCAAGAACAGATTCTAGGACTATACAAAATCTTATTAATGGATCACTGTATAATGTTGTCCTGCACTTCACTGATGCACTTCTAGTTTCTTAAGGAAAGCTGCACCTACATCATCGTTTAACTTGTCAGAGTTTGAGTTATGGTCTACAGGCGCCTTTTTTTTTTTCCTTTTTCATAATGGCTTCCGGGCTATAATAATAATAATAATAATAATATGGTAAACTTATGATGGCTTCTCTAGTAACAGACCCAAAACAAAACCTTTTTGTTTTTTGCCCAGTCTCTTTATGACATAGCGGTGCTCTTGTAATTTCGTGACACAAACAAAATACAGCTTTACCAGAGGGATATTGGTACAAAACCAGGAAAAGGCAAATGGGTAAAAAACGTCAACAAACATCATAGACCACCTCCCCGAACTCTGACATGTTATATAATTCAATGATGAACGATTCACAACTGAACACACTGAAACAGTCCCTCTGTGATGAGACCTGTTTTCTTGCATCTTTTCTGTTTGGGTTTGGATGTGTTCTGTTATTAAAAATTACCTCTCTTCTTTGCACTTGATTTAATTACCTTTCTTCTTCTGACACCTCTGTTGATGGTTTTCAGTGTTTTATTTGAGAGCAGATTGTGGCACAGTTGCACTAGGGTTCAGTTCTTTAATTGTTACACTTCTGCAACCTTGAAAGTGCCGGGAACAAAGTGTCTCTCCTTCAAAATGCATTAACTGTGAATTGAGTCAAATGAGGACCAGAGGCTTGATGATTTCAACTGACACTATCCTGCAATTATTATTTTTATTCTGAGGATTTAGGGGCTTTAGATTCCATTATGGTTTTAAGAAAAAGACAAAAAAAACCTGCAGCAATTCATAACCAACCCACTCAGCTTTGCTGCTACCTTGAAACGATTTGGATGGGGAGTTGTACTCTGAACAGCCAAGGATGACATTTTATAAACACATGGCATGGTCAAATACTGTCACACACACACACACACACACACACACACACACACACACACACACACACACACAGAGCCGCTATCTATTTAGACAATGTGTCTGCAGGGTAAGCGCAGGCTGTCACAGCTGAAATGAATACCTGACAGAGCAAAAGAGCAAGTGCACCGGCTGAGCCGTCAGCTTTCTTTGTGTCTCCGTGTGTGCATGCTTTGCTTAGCGGTGGCATAAACATCACCAAAGTCAAGGCGGCCCTAACAGGATGAATCAACAGAAAAACCTAAATAAGAGCCTATTTTTTAGCATATCTATGCTCATTCTAATCGCCTGCCTTGGGTGGCTTGCAGCGGTTGGACAGGGGTGAGGTGTGAAGAGGAGAGGATAGGGCTGCCTCACAAAACGTCACAGAATATAGTTTTAGTTTTTGAAAATGTACATTTCCAGAAACAAAGTGTTTTTTCCCTTTGAATGTCCCCATCTAGATTTTTACTTAAAAATTTCAAATTAAAAGTCTATCAGTGAAATTGTTCTGTGATGATCCTCTCTAAAGATTTACTTTTAGTTCAAGCATAATGCATGACTACATATCTGAAGAACATGTAAGGAAAGATATTTTTTCCTCCCTGAAGTCAGCTTTCACAGAAGCGTGTCCCCCCAGGCTGCATAATGCCCACTGCACCCTCTATCAGGCAAATGTTCAAAGACGTGATCACATTCCACCTCCATCTTGCAAGTATCCGCTCCATCTCCCATTCACTTCCACTGAAGCCTGCGCCAGGAACACGTTCAAACACATGTGCCATGTTCTGCACCCCACACCCCTTAGCTGACTCTGGTGGGTTCACAGGTCAGAGTTCACTTTTGTTCCTGTTTAACTATGGGGGTGTGCACAATACAAAGGCTGATGCACTGTTACACCACCAGACTACAAACCACAGCTAAAATTTATTTATTATCTACCTGACATGACATCCTTTTCCAGAGCTGAGTGTTGGGCAGTTTTTATTTCTGTACAAAAGTCCAATGTAACCAATGTAATCACACCTTGAAGCTGTAGATGAGCCATAGCTCATGTTGGGGCCAAGCGCTGCCAAAAGGGAGGGATTTGTATGCAGCAGTGAAGACTGAATGTACTGTACTGTATGACTGACTGCAAGGCTCAAAGGCTCATGTTCTTTCGTAATATTCAAACAAACACAAGGACAGACACATTTCCCACTTCCTCAAGCACGGTATGGTTCAGAGACCGACTGCTTCCTTTCTCCAGCTCCTCCTCTTGGTCATGTCAGTTTGAAATTTAAATAGGAGAGTACAGACACTACAGATATTTCTATGTTCTTACCTTCATATCATCCTGCTTGGTTTTGGCTACATTTGTTTACAATACAACCACTTTTCATTTGAGCATTTCATTGACACAATGAAAACCACAAGAGAATGCATAGTTGCTACTGACTATTTAATTCGTGGACAAACCAAGAAAAAAAAATATATGCAGCATTTCGAATGAAACACTTTTCTTTTGTTCCCAAAGTAAAAGACGATTATAATCACAATGATAATGAGTATAATTCAAATCATGAATATTTATAAAACATCTTGACTTCTCTCTTCATGCTGGGCGTTATCTTCCAATAGGAAATGGAGTCACAACATTGCATCACAATCCACTGGTGGCTCGGGGAAGGGGAGGGGTGCCTCAAGGAGGAAAAGTGAAGCAGGAGTCATTAGCCTGGTTTCCATGAAAAGGGCTAGCCAGGCCTTAAGTCAGTCAGTCACTCACTCAGTTTCACTCCAAAGAGCATTTCTGTCTCTTTTTTTTTCTCTTTTTATCCACATATTTTAGAAGGACGTCCTCCTTTGGGGTTTCAGTTTAGATTTAATTGTAAAGCCGTACCAGCGAAATCTTCAGGTAGATCTGGCACAGGCTAGCCCCACTGGACCTCTCTGTCCAAAACATTTCTATTAACATCACAGTGAATCAGGAAATTGGGGTGAAACACACTCATAGTGAGAATACATTGCAGCTGATAACGTGGCACAGAAAAGCGCCCAAACCCCATTTTCTGACCCGGAGGATGTCACTGACTCTTCCTTGTCATTTCCTCCAAAGGGAAGAGGGGGTCGTTTCCCAAAACACTTAAACTGATACCAAAACATATCCAGGTTTACAGCAGGCAAACAGGTCCAAACGGATCATAATAGTCATACAGATTAACAAAAATCTTTACAAAATATGACCTGACATGGTCAATTAATGTACAGAAAGAGATAATAAAAAGAAGGATTCTGTCTTTTTTTCTGTACAAATGACAAACATCACAGAACAACAACATCAATATGTATTTTTTTCCATAGCAGATTTTTCAGACTGAGGGGGGATTAGATGTGGTGATCGATGAGGCTTTTCACCTGGCAGGATGTGATGTAAGACAGAGTGATTCAGCTGACAGGAAGTGTGCAGGTTTAACACCATCAGGATAGGCTACAGCACTCGCTCATACAAAAATGTACAAAACACCGTCCTCTAACTACAAACAGCACACACCTTGGAGGAGAAAAATGTCCCATGTTTCAAATGGTTTTTGAAATATCTGGAGAAACAATCTGTGCTTAGGTTTGCCTTGTGATATATTTGCCATTGATGCGGTCTGCGTGCCACGGCAGGTTGAACTGAGCATAGCCCAACTAGATGAGAACCATCGCAAACATGGTGTATTTTGTCCCCCAGGTGAATGAAACAGATATATCAAGAGTGTAGACTTTTTTTTGTTAAGCATTCGGCGCCACGTGGCATGCGTCCTCGTCATTGTGTCTGGAAGTGCTGTGGAGACGCAAACGTGACCCGGTGCTGCCCCCTTAGTCATGTGACCTCCGTCATCGATGCCGAGTGGTTCTGAAAACGGACGTGGGTGGAAGGGGGGGGGGGCAGAGAAAGAAGTGGAAGGGTAAAGAGAGATAAAGGGAAACAAAAGCAAATGGAAGGAGACATGAAAAGGAAAAAAAAAATAAAGGTGTGGAGAGGAGAGGTAGAGGAAGTTATCGTCAAGCAGTGTCAGGAGTGCTCCGTGTGAGGTTCTGTGTGTGTTGTTTAGAAAAGGAGGGCGGGGGCGTAGTGCAAAATGTCATGCTGCTATGTTCCTCTGAACATGTGTCATTGCTTTGTGAGTAAAGAAAGAAAGAAAGAAAGAAAGAACGAAAGAAAGAAAGAAAGAAAGAAAGAAAGAAAGAAAGAAAGAAAGAAAGAAAGAAAGAAAGAAAGAAAAAGAGAAAGAAAGAAAGAAAGAAAGAAAGAAAGAAAGAAAGAAAGAAAGAAAGAAAGAAAGAAAGAAAGAAAGAAAGAAAGAACACATTGTGAACCAAGTATGTGACTGACATCGACCTCTCTCTTTAGATGAGAAGGGACATTCCAACACATCACAGTAACAGTCATTTACTGTATAAACTAAACTCCAGGAGACTAAATTAGGAGAAGGAGAAGGGATTTTTGTTTTAATCTCAAAGCCTTGAGGGAGCTCTACCAATTAATGGGGAAAGATAATGCACATCCTACAGATTAAAGATTTTGGGATTCCAGGTTAAGTGTTTTTAGCTACCTGTGCGCTGAGGGTCTCCAGAGGACTCTCTACGCGGGGGAAAGTCATTAGAGGCAGACCGCGGTAGTCTTCAGTCTTCTGTTTGGCTGCTGCGCTGTGGACGCCTTTGAAGTTGTTCACAACACATATACCCTGTGAAGTGTGAAGACAGTTCAGCATGAATAGAGAGACGGGTTGACAGTGACACAGGCCGACGTGGAACTGATTCAGTCTTCAGTTTCAGCCGTGACACTGTCACACTGTGACTGGTGTTATGAAGCCTCCCAGGCTCTATTCACATTAGGTTGATACACATCATGTTTAATGAATCTATGACAATTGTTTCATTTAACATTGGACAAAATAGTTTTCCAATTTAACTAAGTATCATAAGTGTTATGGTAAGGTGTAGTCTACAGTCATGCTAGCAGTTATGACAGGATTAACTGTGATTGATGCTACAGTAACTCACGACTTCGGGTTAGCATAAATGCTAGTGTCAGCATACTGACATGCTCCCAATAACAATGCTAATACTGCAATGCATAGCAGGTTTTATATTATCTATACAATATAAAAACATAATTAGTTCAGTTTAATGTCTTACTGTACTACAATTGGCTACTTATCCGATGGGTCATAGTCTAAAAAGACTCAAGCTATTGTATAAATTAAAGCGTGATTTCTCAAAACTTAAATCCAAGTGCCTCCCAGCCCTGGTGCCAATGAGATCTTAAACTCCAATTATAGAGAGTTAACAGCACCCAATTTTCTTTGGAGAGATGTAGCCATATTCTCAGCTTCATAACTTTTGTTGTTGCTAGTGTGGTAGTAATATAAAGTTTATATGGGCATAAAGACTCAATGAAAAGTATCCACAAAAGTCAGTCATCATTTAACGCAGTCAGGAGATGCTCTGGGATCTTTATCTTTGTGGCATGGCGTCATGCCCAGCAGGCCCTGATACCTTGTTTTCTACATTTATATGTCTGTTAAAAAAATTCTTGTAAATTACATTTTGCCCTCTTAAAAAGTCTAGTTTTTGTCCATCAGTCGGGTTCTTTTAACAGAAGAGATACACTGCTGCATCTTTGAACTGCTTCATAGACTGGTTAATCAAAGAAGGCAGTCTTGGGGAGATCCCAACCCCCAGGCCACCGTGCCCTCAGGCAGTGGCAAAGGAGAAAATGAAGCAGGCCAGATCACGGCAGGAGGATGCTCAAGGTTTCCTTGTTTGTGGCGCTTCATGGACGGTGCTTCTCTATTGCTATCCCCACAGAAACGGATGAATCACTGAGGCTTGGCATCACTGTTCCACAAAACAATATGACTTCTTTACAGCGACGTTTGTCACAGTGAATCTAAACTCCAAACTGATTAGGCTGACTCATGGGCAAGTGAGAAAATGCAGGCGTTTGTGCACAAGCTCTGCACTGACACTGATTTCCATGACATCTTATCGACTCCTGGAACCTTTTTTTAAGATGTAACCTCCTTGTCTGTTTTGAACATGTTTCAGTATGGTATCCATTTGTTTTTTTTTGTTTTTTTTCACTCAATTGCATCCCCTGAGGTCGTGGATGACTGCTTTCCCTCCATTTTTGCATCTCGTCATCCGTGCTAAAAACAAAGTCTCTGTCAAGCTGCAATCTATTGTCTCAGGTGAGGAAAGTGACATCTGCTTAAGGCCATGAACATATTGAAAAATAAAATGTTTTGGGGTTTTCAAATAAACAACTACTGTACATATTGGGCCCTAGTTTGCTGGCGCAGCGCAGGTGGCGCAAGGTAGCGCAGCCGGTCTAATGCAAGTTTCGACCAGCGCAGCCTAGCGCAAAGTCAGATTGGAAGATTGGCAGATCGCGCTGCGCTGAGATAGGCGTGGCCGCGCAGCAGGGGGAGGCGTCACAGATTCAGCTTGGTGCAGTGGAAGTTTTGTGCGAAAATGTCCCGCCGAGGTTGCGCTGAAAGCTCGCCACGTCCAACCAGGTCTAATCTCAGCGCAGGGCGAAGCGCAGCAGGTGCAGTGGAAGTTTGGCTGACTGACCTGCAGTGCACACACGTCACCAAGACCTCACAGGCAGATCTCCACAGTTCCAGACACATTTCAATGCAATAAATATCCACAATAACCACTATTTAATGCAACTAACGGAATCAACACGTGAATTTATATCTATATAGATTGTCCTGTCACATCTGACGTTAGATCAAAGCAGAGATCAAAGGCTGTGGCACGCGTAATGGAAACTCCACCTGAATTAACACAGCAGGGACGAACTGGCACTGAAAAGCAGCTGTGGATGTCCCAAAAGCAGGACTGTGAGGGTGGATGACTGCATGTCGCTGCCATACCACTCTGCCCTTGTGATGATCCCCTTTATTTATTTATTTATTTACTTATTAATTCATAAGCGCATGCGACCGCATCACGCAGCCGTAATGAAAAACAAAACACAAATCATTATCTCTCTTAGTCCACCACAACAGCCTCGGTATCAGATAGTCAGTATATAGCCTACTACAGTATACTCAGCATCTCTATCACAGAAAAAAAAGAGAAAAAAAGAGACGGACAGAGAGAGAGAGAGAGAGGAGGACAGAGAGAGAGAGAGAGCGAGAGAGAGAGAGAGAGAGCATCCTTTACGCTGATTTCATGGTGTTTGTTCATGTTGTGATTAGTGTAGCCTACACCTCTCATCTTATACACAGGGTTTGAATAAATGTGAGTTTCTTTATTAGTTTATTAGTTGTTGTTTCTTACATTGGGCAGCCGTTCTCAGTGTATCAGATCAATCCTGGTTAAGTATATTAGTAAACTCATTATTGGTCACTCTGAGCTCGGACCTCCGGACCAAAACAGCTGTTTCCTCCTGGGAGAGGTTCGGCCTCTGGCGTTGCTGTTTCCTCCGCCCATGTCCAAGTATAAAATGACAAACTTGCAGCGCGCATCACCCGCAGCGCAGTTAAAGGTGAGGAGAGGAGCTCCTTTGATTGGTGAAGATCTGACTCGGCTGTGTCAAACCCACTCCACGCCTTTCTCTCCTCCTCCTGTCTCCCTCCCGCCCTGTCTCCTCCCTCTTCACCGTTTGCGCCGGTGGGAGGGACGAGGGGAGGGGCTGCGCTGGTCTAAGTCTGACTGCGCGGCCCACCAATCTTGCGAAATGGACCTGGGCCACACCCCGTTGGCGTGGCGAAGCTGCGCTGCACTTAGACTTCGCTCGGTCTAGGAAACTAGGGCCCATTGTCTTCGCCACAGGATCCAATTTTGGGATGGGAAATCAGCTCCAGACTTCGCTGACCACATTTATGTTCTGCCTCTGATTTTTCAGATTATCGGAAAACCCCAGACCTGCAGAAAATCAGACAGGATTTGGTCTATTTCAGTCTCAGCAGGTGTTGGCTTGGACCTCGAGTTTGTCTCGGATCCAGCTAACACCTCTGTCTACTATGTTAGGATTTTACCAACATTATCCTGGAGTTCCACATCTAAGTGATTAACACTGATCCCACAATCTGCAGCCAGAGGACAAACCTCTTGTAGGACTAACAGCAGTTGCTGTTTGATGAGCTCGTACATCTCCTCCTGCACGAGCGCTGGTTGAACAGGGGTTTTAAGCTATACCTCCTTTCAACTTTGTGCCAATTAATTTCCCTCAAGATAGCAGTCTATCAAACAGCATGGGTTCTAAGATGACAAGACCTTGATAGGCTCAGTCAGGACCATAGGTCCACCCGCGGGTAGGGGACAGGCAGCACTCCTCGGTTCATGGTTTGCTGATTATTAGGTGGAAATGAGCAGGTTCAAAACTGCTGAGATGATGATTGACTTTCTTGTCTTCATCTTTCCCTGGAGATCACTGATTCAGTACATGTCAATTTTTATAGGTCAATCATTGAAAGCTTATATCTTTCATTGAAGAGTGGGGTGCAGTGGCTCCACCTCCTCATGTTCCAAGGACAAAAGCTGCTCCAGGTTGACCTCGCTGAAGATCAGCAGCTTCTAGCTTCCATAAACCGATGATGTACAAAATAAATTGGCAAAGACAAGAGCAGGAATGACTGCCACCAACCTTACTCACCAGTTCAACCTGGGAGCATCTGTCACAACCTAAATCTACCAATATCTGAACATCTTCTACTGCATTTTATAATCTACCCTTCTTAAGCTCACCCTGAGGAAACCTCACACATCATCTGCAGCCCTGCTCCCTCCGCCTTCCCTCAAGACCTGTGTGTAAATCTTACAGCTGCTGTTATTTATGGCCCCACACTCTAAACATCCACCTGGGCTTTCACCGAGCATCCTTCCTGCCTTACTACCGCATCCACACATACATGTAATATGTGCAGGTGGGTTTTTCAATACAAATGTATCTTCTGTTTCTTAAAATAACTAAATTCTCTCAGCAACCATTTGATGGGTTGCCATGGAATTTGGTTGAGACATTCATGATCTCCAGATGAGGAAACCCATTGATTTAGCCAATTCATGGACAGGTCACACTTTTCTTAAAGGGATAGTTCAACATTTTGGCAAATTGGCCCATTTGCCATAATCCACATAGTCGTAGCAGTTGGTTCGTTATCTTTGATTGTCGGTGCAAGCTATTTTTAGAACGGCGGAGCAGAGCTGCCAGCTGCTCAGAGCTACGCTCCCTCATCAAACTCATCAAATACACAATCCAGCAACTCCAAAACGCTCTCGTGGACAAGTTGTGACCTGCACATTCACCATATTTAACATCATAGTCAATGGATTACCACAAACATTAGTGGCATTCACTGTCTCCAGTGGATATATTCAATGGCCAAGCACCATGTCAGGCTTGATAGGGTGTATTTTCAATTTGTGGCATTTTGGTCTTAACAGCTGAATTGTACTGTGGTTATTATCAGTAGAAGTTCCAGCTGCTTCGAAGTGTGAAAAGAAACTAATTTCAATGCTAAAATGATACGTAACATGTCGTATTCAATATCAATGTGAAATGTGGTTTTCTCACCAGAGGCTGGTTAAATTACTTACAGTAGTTTTACTTGCTGTTGTTATGTAACCTTAGTGAGTGAGTTTACCATGTTTGATGACAACTGAGAGTCAGATCTTGGAGAGCTTCCCTATCAAGTCCTCATTTCCTCTATGCAGACTCTTCCCTCCCTGTCTCCTCCTCCCTCTCTTCCCTGTCACACTCCTTCCTGCTTTGACGCTCAGGGCCCATTGGCAATTACAAGTAATGAAGCCTCTGAGACTGTTAAATAAATCTTTTTTGATTTGTGGGGGTAGGGTTCCCGTCACCTTCCTGCCTCCTCAGTGGGTCTTTCCGTCTCAACCCGAAAACAACTTGAGGGTTTCAGCTGTAATCACAACTCTGCCTTTCAACACTTAGCATAAGATGTTGACAAAGTGTTTTGGATTTTTTTGGAAGTGTGGCTGCCTGTTAACACATCACAGAAGATTTATCTTGCTTTTAAAATAAGTTTTGGACATGTAGAAAACTAGTTCTGTCTATTTATTATTTTTTATCATAAGAAGACAAACATGATTCCTTAGCTTTTGATTACAGAACCAGAAAGAATCAGATCACTGGTTCCCCATCTTCTCTGAATTAAACACAACCACCAATTAAAACTAATGTGTCTGCCAAACTTCTTCTGTTTTGTGGTTCTTCCACTTCTTCCTCACCGAGCTCTTTCAAAAACAGGACGACTGCTGATCTCAGTAAAAATCCAGGTGCCACCTCAGTATTTTCTCTCCTTTCTTCTCTTCTATTCAGTCCCTCACAATCAGCAAGTGTGTCCTCAACTTCCCTCTATCCCTCTATCCAAATTCACCTGCATCTGAACCTCCTCCGAGCCCATTATAAAACCCAGTTTTGCATCCTCTCGCCCATCACCTCTCCATGAACTGCTCCGTCTAACTTCTTTACCAAAACAGTGTTTGGGAACTCATTATTCCTGACTGAAATACTGAGTGAAACCTGTTTAAATGCACCACATACTGTAGCCTCTCCAGTTTACATTAAACATTTATAGATGGATGACAAATTAAAGAGAACATCTGAAAATGAGTCGAAAAACAAGATGACAATGCCCCAAATCCAGGGGGAAAGAGAGGTCACTGAGTAGGAAAGTGATGCTACAGCCTATACAGCCACCACACTGCAATCCAGTCTGAAACCTATGGGAGATTTTAGACAGCGAGAAAATATATTTTGGAAGAATGTTGTTCTTCCCTCTATTAGAGTTTAGAGACTCATAGAATCAATGCCAAGCTGCACTGAGGCTGTTCTGGCAGTGTGCAGTGCCCCAACACCTTACTAAGACACTTTATGTTGGTTGTTCCTTTAATTTCTCACCCATCTGTACATAATAATAAAAAAATCTGCTGCGCATGGGAACTTTCGGGCATAAATAAGCATCAAGTCTGGCTACAAAATGGCACCCAACCCGCATTAAAGCTGCACCCTGAATTAATCATTTAATTACTGGTTTGGGTCAGTTCCAAAATTAAGCTGAAAATTATTATTATAATTAGAAAATAACTCGGGACCAGAATCCACCTCAGGATAATCATCCTCCTTTTTCTCACCACTCCCTCCTTTATTCTCATTTCTGTACTTCAACCCAAACCTTTCATCTGTGCATTGTTCTCACCAGAAACAGAGCGACGGCTGATCCCAGTATAAATCCAGCCACTACATCAGAACAGTGGTTTCGGTACTCCGAGACTCGATTGAGGCCGGTGAGAAAGGCTGAACAGAGCGTGCCCAAACAGAGCACAGGCTTGGCCAGGCGGCTGGACTTGGTCTTGATGGTGCTGGTGATGTACATCTGGAAAAGAGGAGAGTAGAGGGATAAGATCAAACCAGAGATGTGAAAATACAAGACATAAGGTCTTGTTTCTGTGCCCCAAAGGATGAGCAGTAGCCCCAGTTCCTCTCTTTAACTAGACAAGAACAGAAGCAAGACTCATGCAGAGCAACTGGAGGCGTTCCCACAGAAATTGAGTCAAATATTTTACCATTTCATGACAGCACAAAGCCTGCATTGCACCGCAAAACAGTTCAGGAAAGATGTCAAAAACTTACATCATGAGAGTGAAATAACTTTCCAAAACAAAGAGTTTTTTTCCATAGAGAATAAAAGATGAATCTAATAAAGGAATCTCTTACTGGGAGTGAAAGATCTCAGCATTTAAAATCACTCATCCTATATAGTGTATGTTCTTACTTTTTGAACTTTTACCTACTCTCATGCTACCTGAGGAGCTGTACATATCAAATGATCTTTTCATCAGATACTGTATCTGTCCTTGTATCCCTTTCATTAAAATCTGCACTTCTGTCCCTCTCTTTTCCGAGCCTCTACAACAGGCCGACGTCAAATAGCAGCTCTTTAGAAAGTCCTTCAAAGGGCCTTTGACAGTTTTCTTAATTTGCCTGAACCCCTTACCAAGTGTCACAGCAGTGGGAATACTACTTTATCATATTTTTCTTTTAAACATCTGCTAAATTTCTTAAATTCTGTTTTCACTTCATCGTTATATATTTTTGAATAAACGGGTTGGGTAAAGGTGTTTTTTTCTATTTTACCATAAAGTTGCAGCATGACTAAAGGTGAAAATGCACCTTCTGAATGAACTGCATTCTTCCACAAAAAAATCTCAGGAAATATGAATCCCCTCCCTCCCTTGCCAGTTCCTCCACCGAAGAACCAAAGGTGTTATGTTGCACCTCTTTAGAGCAAATAATCCGTTTAATTCAGCTCCTTTGTCAAACTGCAGATCTAGTGTATAATTTTAATCAGCCCAGGCTAAAAGGATCTATTCTTGTGATTGTTTGGGCATGATTTTTTTTTAAACATTCTATTATTTGTTTCCACCAAGATGTAAAATAAATACCATTCAGTCCCAAATGAGTAACTCTGGTGCCACAAGTACATTCGATAGTGATTTTTAATTAACGTGCTTCGGCTGTGTTGAAGAAAATCTATCCAGAAATCTGGTGGAGGAATTGCAGCATTTGTTTTGGTCCACATTCTATTGTGGGGGCACTGATTTAAACAAACAGAAATAAATCTACAACAACAACAAAGGAAATAATTGTCGGTTCAGTAAGCTCAGTAAGTACCTACAGTACGTCACAAAGGGAGAATGAAAACCCAGAGGTGAGTATACCAGGAAAGTCTTTGTTCAAATGAGCAGTGCTCAGGAGGTAAATAATTAATTAGAGGGTTGGGTTTGAATCCCGCTCTCTCTGGAAAGACACCTTACCCATCTTGCCTTATGTGAATGCAGCTGTGGCTATAGACGTAGCATACACCACTGGTGTGAATGTGTATAAACGAATTATGCTTTCTGTAACGCGCTTTGGGTATCGATAAAAAAATATTATTATTAAATTATACTGCAGCTATTGTTGTTGTAAACTTCATTCACCAATAACACAAACTGAGATTTGCAGCAAAGAAGCATCTAAACAACACACGATTTAGGTTGTGTCTTTTGGTGCAGAAGCTAAATAGATCTCAGCAGTTCAGAAGAACTGATACTGTAGTCTTGAATATCTTCCTTTATACAGTTTCATGTATGGCATTTTCAAAATAATACAAGTTTGCAGCAACACAGAGAAGAGTTCCTGAAATTTAAATATATTCAGCTTTGCATTCTTGTAACATTGTTGGACTCACAGAGTACAAAGAAAGGATATTAAAATAGATGCAGCAGAGATAGAGATGATGTGTTTTATATTCCTTGTCAAAATCTGGCACCAACATTACTTACAATGCAACTTGACCATTGACATTTGGGCTTGGCTGTGTTATACAAATAGCAGCTAATGTAGCCTCCAGCTACGAGTCTCAGAGACGAGGAGGAGGCTACAGAGGTCCGGTAAGCTCACTTCTTGCTGACTCCACAGCCCCCAGATTGTGCTCCTTGTCAAATTTGTAGTCTTCACATCCAACCGACGCTGACTCAAGTGGCAAATTTTTCACACAGTGTATCAGATGTTGCGCAACTCCTACCGAAACCACAAAAAGCTTTTCACAACTTTTTCTAGCAGTGCTCCCCAGATTGGACACGGACTTTGATGTTTCAAATCAGTGAAATTGCTCTTGATCTCTTCTGATAACATGGACGGTGAACTATATACTGTACACCAGTCAGCATTAGCAACAACAGTAAAGTCGCTGTGGCTGACTGGTGCATATCCACGGACTGCTTGAAGAGTTCATTTGGAATAGTTTTTAATTGGATTTTTAAAAATTAATTTGTAGTTTCAATTATTTTCCACCAGTCAATGGCTTTTAAAAGGTACCGGTACACAGATGAGTCACAAGGTTAATTCCTGTCACCTATTTTTATGTTGTGACTAATCAGTGTATGTCGAAACAATACAGTATATAGGCCAATGAGTAATGAGCTGTTCTAAAGTCTACAAGGGAAAGCAAATTTTTAAGGGGTTATTCTTATCTTTCACTATTGCTACATAGCCACCTAAGGATTAAACGTCAGGTCTAGAAAAAAGAAGTTTAGAGGAAGTAGGTTCTGTAAAAAAAACAAAAAAAAACAAGATCAATAACTCTTGTTTAGTTTGTCACTTTCCGATACCGAGTCACTGTCCGTCCTATCGCCCCAGAAAAAGTAGCACTGCTCAGAGGATGTAAAACCCTTTTGATTTGTAAGCATAATCACAACTGAAGCTCTTTGTCTCAAAACTGGTGAGTCAAGAGCTGGTAATGCTAACACTGGCTATTTAGCAGTAGTAAAATGTGCAGATGGCTTACAAAGAAAGCACCATGAGAAAGAGTTAACTTTTCTAGAGAAGACAGGTCAGGTGACCACATCCTGATCCTTCCAATTAAATAGTAATAACACTTGTTAAACTACATCTACAAGTTGAATGATTTTTAAAACAAACTTCATGATAGTGCAAGTCTGTTGTTCTCACCGTCAGGTAAACAGCCGAGTAAACACTCAGCGAGGCGTCCTTGGATGGGAACGACCGGCGGGCGTTCTCCACCACGACAGGGTTCCCGGTGCAGATGTTGCCGTTGACGATAAACTGATGATTAAAGCGACACTCTGTGCCAGTGTAGTTGGGCTTGCAGACAGACAGGAAGTAGGGTGAGAGACCGCCCGTCACCACCTGGCCCGCGTTGACGAAGATGTCTGTGGCAAACAGACCGAATGCAAACACACCTGTAGCAAACAGAGACAGACACAGCACTCTGAGAACTAGCATGAAAGTTGTTTTTTTTTAAACTGTAAAGAAAAATTAACAAAAGCTCTGCCATATCTTGATAGTAACATTATCATGATCTAGAATAAATATATATATGAATATATATAGGCCTATATGATGCTATTGGTCAAATTGTATCTTCAAATACAAGTGTAGGGATGTGGAGCCAGTCTGTAATATTATCTCAGCTGGGATATTAACACGTTATTCAACACCAATGCCTGTGTGTTGCAAGACCCCTACAGTAATTAACACATAAACACAAAGTCTTAAAGGCCTCACCCACTCACATATCCACCTTACATCATGATGAACCACCTTCTATCTTGGGTTAAATTGGCCTGTGAATGTCTGGCTCCCAGTGCTTGCACATAAGCTCCCTACTGCCATTAGACTGAGTTATGCCCAGAATGTAATGTTAATATTTCATACATCACTTAAATATTTTTACGGGTAAGTGAGTATTAAAGTCACTACAGATATCTCTTGTATGGTCAAACGTAGGAGCTGAGTTGTACAGTATTGATTCTGTACTATTACAGATAACTTTACTGCATGTTTTCCATCATAAAACAGGTTTTTGTTGTTTGGATTTTGTCTGTTTTGCAGCATGTATGACTCAAACTGAAATATTGGAGTTAAACTGGAAAGAAAGGGGGGGGGGGGGGGGGGGGGGACGAGCGGACAACAGGCAGGGAAAGAAACATAAACACAGGAAAAACAGCATCTAATATGAATGATTGCACTGACACTTTGAGTGCACCAACCCTGACCAGTGTCTGCGTCTGCATTCCTTTTGCTGTGAAATATGACTGTTGATTATCTGGCCTGCTTAGCCATGAAATTACTCTGCTTTGTATTCTCATCCAAAAGAGGGGTGGGTGCAGAGGGCCGGGGCATAGGGGGGATGAGAGGGTTCTGGGTGCCTGTGAGGGGCACAGGGACATGATTGTGTGAAGGGCAATGCGGGAAATAGAGAAGAGAGGGGGGAATTAGGGTGAGCTGGGAGGGGAGCCATAGAGCGGGAAACGAAAAGCCTCGGTGATCCTACAAATTTGAGAGATTGTTCGGGAACAGACGGAAATATAAATCATCTGAATTGCCTAATGAATTTCTGATGAGTGTTCCATAAACTGCAGGGGTTACTTAAAAATGAACAATACAATTCCGATTATGCCAGAAAGCGACCACCTTTACTGGAACAATCAAAGGGGGTCTGTCAGTTTGCCCAATTATATTCAAGCTTTGTGGCCGTAAAGTAATTGCACTTCAAAGAATCTACCTGGAGGTCTTGTTACCGCATAAAGAAAAGTGACCCAGGTGTGGAAAAAAAAAAAAAAACATACCTGTAACTGTGCTGGAGTGTAGCTTTGTTGTATGAATGAAAATCTGTCTATGCAGAACCTATACAGTAGATAACCCAACAAGTTTAAAGATTCTTTAAAAAAAAAATCTATTATGTGATTAAAAAGCCACAACCAGCGAGTTTACCTGCTTTAAACAAAAACATCTAGTGTGGTCAGCCAGTCAGACCAGTCCAACCAGGATGGTTCGGGGCTGAAAATGGATCCAACATGGAAGTGTGGAAAAAAACAAAAGCAGTTGTTGGAATGACCACTTGTAGCTTGGTCCAAAACAAATCCACCCTCTTTGTCTTCCATGTTAAAATGCCCAAATGTTTATGGTATTGGTCTTTACAGCTCAAATTTCCTCCTTCACGACCACTGCATGTGGTGTGAATTGTGATACAACTTGCCCATTTAAATTCTATTATAGTTTAAGTTCTGTATAATAGAGGGTTTTTGCCAAAAACCAGCATTCACATTCATGTCTCTGCTCTCTCCCTCCCTTTCCCATTTTTGGATAACCTGGGAGTTGGGGGCGGAGTCAGGCACTGCCAAGAAGACAACAGTGAGCAGCTCACTGTGAGCTCCAAAACCGCCCTTCAGAGACCTGTGGGTGACCTACATCCATCTTTATTTACAGTCCGTGGATACAACCAGTGCCAATTAAGCCACACATGTCAAGTGTAGGCCCAAGAGAAATACACAACAGCCTATCATGTGCGTGACTGGTGGTGTGAAGTGATTTTATTTACACATGAGGACTGTGGTGTTTGCAGCTGCTGTCAGACCATGCTCGATGTGGTAAACATCATTAAAAGAATGCCTGCTGAATACTATAATGACATTGATTCAAATTTATTTGACTCAAATTTTCTATCCATGACTCTGTGAGGATGATCAAAGTTTAAGTTTGGGCGTTTAACATTCGAAAACTGTGCTTAGTCAGGGCTGTGTGGTTTCATCAGGTTTGATTGAACGTAGCCTGCCATATAAGAACAAGCAAACAACTGCACAACTGTCATGACATAGCGATTCAAATGATGCTTAGTTCTCGCCGCCTTTGGCAGAACATTTTGTGTTCTTGCGCTCTATACGACCAAATCTATCATCATAAGAACCTGACTGAGAAAATGGATTTTCACACAGCGGCAGGATCTGGAGCCCATCACCACGTCAGGATACACCACCGTCCTATTTCCTAGTGTCAATGAGCATCAGTGCCTCAGAAAAGCAGCAAATGTATCACATTTGCTCCACAAGATCAGATCCCCAGATCCCATACCTTCAACTCTTTCTGTCTGCCTGGCACGTCAGGTGTGTGATACGTGCATCAAATGTGACACAGCCAGTATATGCTGCACCTTTTTCTCAAGTAATGAACTTTAAGATCAAAGCTGTTAAGTGTGTCAGGTGTAAACTGTGGTTTACATGCATGGGCACCTGTAAGACGGACTGATTGGGGCTGGGCAGGCAGCAGCTATACTGACGTGTGAGAGAATAAAAGTGCAAACGCGTCTGTGATGGTCTGCTGCTGCCAACCGATGACCCACTTTATTTCTCATTTTTCATCCCTGTCACCTCATCCGTCACCGCTGTGCATCCACCTGTGTCTGACAACAGGGAGACGGCTGATCCCATTGACTAGCATGTTATTCAGAGGTCACTGGTACTGTGTTTGCTTGATGACCGTGTTGGTTCTAAACTGCTCACTCCCTATCTTCTCCTTTTTTTTAATAAGGATTACGCCAGAAGTGTTTGGAATGTGAACAAACTAATCTTCAACACCAAATCCTAAAGCTCTGAATCAACAGAGCTACTGTTGGAATCAGTGGCTTTTTTGCATTGGAGCTCCCCTCACAGGTGACTGACAGCACTCACATACAACTGTCAGCTCAGCCATGCTATACACTACAGCATGCTGCTTCCTGATTAAAAGCTTACTGAAAGACTGTGAAAGTCACACAAACGAGTCTGATGTTGCAGATGCACGGGTGCCTGAGCTATTAACCCGCTTGCTTAAAGAGTGTTGTGCTAAAATAAACAGCAGAAGACTGAATCCCAAACCCAATATAATCCGAAACCGAGCTGCAGAAAGTCAAAATCAACACCTTGACGTGATGGCGATGTGACCGCCGAGGTGCCTATTTGAATAATGATGTGATCTCTTTGCTACAAAATAAAACAAACTACACAGCTGGTGAGTGTGAGTCTTTGGACTGAGCTGAGTGAAATGATCTGAATCAGTGAAATGATCCATCAATTTACTTGGTTTTGCTCCAGTGCAGCTGCACTGAGGTGATGCACGAGGCAAACACTGTGGAGGCTTTACAGGATCAAAAAATATTTGCACATTCCCCCTCTCTCTGTCTCCCCCTTTCCTGTCTATCTATACTGTGTGCTATCAAATAAAGGCAAAAATGCAAAAAAAAAAAAATATATATATATATATATATATATATATATATATTTGCACCTTCCATCAGATCAGTCACAATCTTCATGTAAGTAACAGGCTGAACATGAGGGGTCATTGAGCAAAGCCTGCAGATGACATGAGGTATGAGGAGATCAAGTGGCAGATTTAGTTTCTCCTATGGTCAGGGATTCACCATGTTCTCTATGAAATGAAATATTGCAACTCCACGTCCTAACCCTGCACTTCCAAACTTAATTCAATTAATATTTTTCTCTTTGAATTATATAAAATATTATATAAATTACATAAAAATTCTATAAATATCAGTGTATCCAACAAAATTCAACTGTAAAACTTAACTTACTTGTATTTTACTACAGCTGTTTTTGGAGATAGGAACCCACTTCCTGAGGGACGTCCCACTGAGTATATTATTGTAAACCTAACTAATAGGCACTGAACGTACTTCTGTGGTTGTAACAAATGCAAAAAGAAAACTTGTTCTTTTTTATAACAGTGTCATTAGGCAAATGGCACAGAGAGAACAGAGGTGGCCACAGACAGACAGACAGACAGGGAGGTCAGGGACAGTCAATCAGTCTGTAGTCTCAGTTAAAGTTTGTTCGGCTTTAGTTTATCAGTGTTTTTTTTAAGTAGTCTAATAAGCCTTTCCAGTATTTCCACTTCAAGCAATTACAGTACACAGGGGTTAAAGTGGACTTAAACGATCCAGAACAGCACTGACACCTTTGATTAATAAGTAAATAAATCTGAGTGTAAACAGAGTGAGAGAGAGGAGCAGACACACACACACACACTGAGGGAGATCAGCACACGGGCCAGGGTGATGATGGATGATTTTAACACTGCTGCAACAGAAGCAACTTATCCAGGAACACATAGGTCACACAACCTAGACATTATAAATATATGCGATCATAGTGCAAATGAGGAGAGTTGCTTGTCAAAAGATACATGTATATGTGGTTAATGCAATGTTTCAGAGTTGTCCGGATAAAGATGAACAGTCTCGGGGTAGTTTGGGGACTCTGAGGTGAAAACCTTCCTACCTATGAAGCGTATGATGCGCCGGATAAGAGGGTTGAGGTAACAACAGTCTCCTGTCACAATGGTTTTCTCCTGGGCCAGGAGAGCTTCCCTCGTCGACTTCATCACATACATGGACACCTCTCCAATGAAAATCTACACACAAGAGAGGGACGGAAAAATCAGCAAATAAAAAATATGAACAGAGGCAACAAAAGAAACACATACAGAGGAGGAAGGAAGGGAGAAAAAAAAGTGAGACACCCCATTATAGGGTGGAGGAAACATTTCGCCCCTGTCTGGCCTGTGTACATAAACCACTGTGTCTTAATGCAGCCTTTCTTCAGCTCCATTATAGTGTGGACATTACATCAGCTCTAATGGAAAAACTGCTGCTGGACACACAGAATGAAACTCATTCCCAGCTGCCTTGGGTGATGCAGGCTGCCACAAAAAAAAAAAAACATGTGTGTGTTTATGACAGAGTGAGTGTGTGCATATATGTGCACACATCTGGTTTTTGCCTTTGGTATGTGTGTGTGTTTGTGTTCACAAAAAGAGTTTGTTTTGTGCCCCAGGACAGGTAACAAAACTCCTGTGTTTCCCTCCCTTGTGAAGTTTTTTCATGTTTTTTTTTTTTTTTCATTCTCATGAATGCAACTCTACCCTATTTATTTCTTTGTGAGTACCAGCAGTGAGAACAACCAATGTTGTGATGTTTTTTTTGGGGGGGGGTCTGACAGCACTCACATAAAATGGGCATGGGCATGTTTTTAAAGCTTTGCACTAGATCCATTCCTGTCTGGATTTGTCAGCATGACGAAGGCTGAATTAATATTTTCAAACACTTTTTTTCCCTCCTTCCTCTGGATGATGAGTGACATAAAGCATGCAAATACTGAATCAAACTATCATCAAATGCAGGATGACAGATAATCCATATTTTGATGTATAATGACCCAGAAACATCTGTCTTCAAATGCAATAGGCTTTTTTATCTTCAAATAGAGTGTAACAGTAAAAAAGAAAATAACGGCAACTTGTAGCATGAGATTCGGTGCGGCTGGGGCCGGTCTGAGCATCACGACCACACACTTTCCCTACAGGCTGTGAATCCTGGGTTGTTTAAAGGAAACCCGCCGCCTAAATGCAAACAAAATTATTCATTACTCTTCTTTAGGTCTCATGTGAGTAACAGTCAAGAAATTATTTAGGTTGATTTTTTTCTTCTTGTTTCACACATATGCAAATACAGTAGTCCACCATGTCACACAGACATAGCAATGCTGCATCAGAAATATGGGCCAGTTTTGCTGAAGCTTTACCTTCATCTCTGGTAAATAAACAAAATTCAAATTTGTTAGCAATCACTTCATTTCCATCCAGCTCCTTGAAACTCTGCTAATCAGTGAGTCACTTCTTGATACTTCTTCTTTTTTCTTTCTAAACGATGACATTAACATTTTCGAGCATCTACAGCCACCGCCTCAAGGTATTTGTCTCACTAGAGTCTGCCTCAACGGTGAAAAGGTTAGTTACCACTGACTGATCGCCTCGTTTCAACTCGTGTTACACCCCGCCCTCCTGTCTACAAATGTCATGAAAAGTGACTAGAAACAAATGTGCCATGTTCGAAAAGTGAGAAACAATGTGGCATTCAGCTGACGCAGAGATGTCTGAGCTGAAAATGAAAAGGTTAAACAAACAGACGTGAAAAAGAACATGCAAATCTTTCACAGGATGTCTCATTAGTAACAGAACTTCAGTTGGAACTCAAACCCCAAAAAACAAAGTTCTAGTTCATGTATAATTTAAATAACACTGCCCTATCCACCACTGTAACATGTTTATAGGAGCTCAGGTTCACAACCCCCTTGAAAGTCTATATAACACCTTACCTGTTGCCTACAGTATTTAAATTAAGCATTCTAAATGCATTTCACCCCTTTTTCTTTTTTGTAGTTACATATTAGATGTGAGTGCTGAACACTGTGGAGGACCATAAATAATTCATGGTGCGGTTTGTTCCACCGTACTGACGGCCAAAAGTGGAGAATTTTCGATCAGAAAAAAAATCAAGTGCGTAGCCTGAGGCAGCGAGAAACTTCTATTGATTGTAGTGGTTTAGAAACTGTTTATATTGTTTGATAAGATTTTCAAATTCTAATAAAAACAAATCTTCACTGTAGGAGTTGAGCATTCGTTAGGAAATATGCAATAACCAGCAAAAGCTGCCAAACAGAT
The DNA here is from genome assembly GCF_045865225.1 of Trachurus japonicus. NCBI lineage: Eukaryota > Metazoa > Chordata > Actinopteri > Carangiformes > Carangidae > Trachurus > Trachurus japonicus. The sequence goes on along the minus strand of NC_140918.1, from coordinate 20,436,656 downwards.
CATACAACTATACGATCAGAGCTGTGGAGGGAATAATTCATTTCTTTCCCCCGACATTTCTTAATTATTATTAATTCATAATCAATCCAGTTATAGTTGTGGGAGTTCCACTACAAACTACATCAATACATTATAAAGAATCAGACAAAGGTTTCTGAAGGCCATTTTATTTTCATTGATGATTTGCTGATGACAAATGCTCATTACAAGTTCCTTAAGCTTGATGAGACATTACCAAACCTCTTGCTCTGATCCAAATATATTTAATCCATAACTAGATAAAAGAATAAAATATAGAATTTTACTTACTTACTTTTTTTTTTGATTAACCCCGTAAAATCCACTGGCCATGCATTTGAAGCACTGCAATCCACAGGCAGGTGGGTTTTAAGGGGTTAACATTATCATAATCTTCCTGACAAAAAAAAAAGCTGCATATTAATATCAATGTAATGTGCATATTTATGGAACATTTTTGCACCTCAGCTCATTGTTTTGCTCTTCCACAACAATGTTTCCTGTTTGGTTGAGTCTCTCTGTATTAATCAAGATCAGAGATCATCAAACAGTGAAAAAATGAAACCTGACCCTGAATAAAAAACAATTAAAGCTATTTTAATTTATTTTTAATGAGCTGATAATCCTCAGTATTGCTACTGTACCAAGATACATATAATGTTGTAGAATTATTCATCAAGCAGCTAAATTAGTTTAGTTTTTTTGTTCTTTTAAAGCATTGGAGTTGCAGGTTTCTTATTTAGGTTACTACAATACAACACTGATGTTGTTCAGATGTTAAAGTTAGTTTATGAGTGACTGTAGTAGCTAACATTAGGCAGCCAGTTGTTTCTGTTGGAAGCACACTTGAGTGGAACAGCGTCATGCTTTCATTCCCTTGGCTCTGAGGGCGGAGGGTGACTGATGCCTTGTCAGCGGCTGAGCAGGTTTATGGGCCGACGAACGGGTACGACCCATCTAACCTCCACAGCCTCCCAATGGTCCGGCCATGTGGAACAATCTGCATAAATTACTGCCTCCCTGCTAATTGGCCAACATCCCAGCCTTGTCATCATTAATTCTAACCGGCCACCTCGCTGGTTTATGACGCATGCGGAGATGGAGCGATATACAGTGTCAAGCATAACCTCAGCACCTGACACAGCACTATCAAAGGGCACAATTAAAAAGTTGGGGATGGCACGCAGATGGATAAAGAGACTGTGAAACACAAAGGCCACATTCTGTATATCCAGGGGAGAGAAATGGATGGATGGAAGTTTGGGAAATGACCGGCAGTGTTGAACCAAACTTTAACAGCTGACACAGCACACTGCAAGGAGGAAGTCTGTGATCAGGGGAAAGCAAGATTAAGGAAAAAAAGTTTTAATCTTAAAAGGATTTAATGAGTTTTATGTAAAACTACGTCACCATAAGAAACAAAAGAAAATAACTACCCTGATATACAAAAAGCATAAAGGCAGGAACCAGACTTGAGCTTTCATTTTCTGAAAGTAAACTAATTTTATTTACATAATTTTCTACATTAAGACTCACTCTTAAATTAGTTTATTAAGTTAGGTTGTAGTTTTCTTTGATTCCTCCTATTTATTTAGTGGAGTAATCAGTGCAGAAAGAGTCTTGTCACAACTGCACACAGATGCACTCTCACCAAATCAGCTGGAAATAATATCGTCTGTCACATTTCCCGGCCAATCGGAGCACTCTTCCAGATTTTAAACCAATTTATTCTATTTCGCAGAGTGTGTGTCAAAGCGCGTGCATGTTTGTGCGTGTGTGTGCAGGTGGACCGCTGATGCATCTCCCCACCAATTAGTTACGGGGAAGGGAACGCGAGCAACAGGATGCGTTTTATTTGTTCAATAAAAGTAGCAATAATTCAGGGCTTACTTCTCCATAACAGGCCAGTAACAGCACTCGCTGTTTAGAGCCTGGGAGCAGGGGAACCAAATGCCCCAGATAATAAACAAGTGAAAGAGGAGGCAGCACAACAGTGATATCTCATTACAAATAAAATGGGTGGCGTGCGTCCAGGAATGACACATCTTTACAGTAGCAATCACCTCCGTGATTAAGTGCCTCCGGAAATCACAATAGAAAAAAGAAGCTGTCTATTCGGAAAGATGTTTAAAGCTGCGATATGGAAATGAAACACATACGCTACACCGCTAAAAGCCTCCTCACTGCACTTTGCGGTCTATAAATTCTGACTAAACTTTTGGATTTGCAGCAGACGGGTAGCCGCCTGACACACATCTGAAAGCATAATGATGGAGAGATAGCGAAACGTACATTAAAGTACAAGAAACTCCACTGATGTAGAGGCCATTAAAGGTGTGAGTAAAACTGTTGTCCTATCTGCTGGAAAAAGTACAGCTATTTGAAATTAATGTGAGCACGGTTTCCCATAAAACAGAATGAGAGGATGACTTTATCTCTGCAGTTTTGTGACTTATTATTTTCTTACAGGAAATAATATGACTGTGATATGTACTGTTTTTATGTTATGGGACTCCGGATGGAAATTAACATTGCCGCTATAATCCGGCACATTTACATGTTTTTATATGTTCATTAATGTGCACTGTCCGAGTTAGAGAGCTCAACACACATATGAATTTTCACAGATTTGTGCACCACCGCAGAAAGAAAGCTGTAAAAAAAGAGAAAAAAAATCAAAAATGGGAAACATCACCAGTTGCAGCACAACTAAACATCCTAAATACAAACACACACCACAAACATAGAAATGCACTGTACTAGCAAACAGTGTAGAAAAATGAGCTAAAAACCTCAGCTTGAGGTATTACTGAAATATTATTACAAACATATAAAGTGTTTATTGTGTAGACTAGGATAACACACATCCTGTGTCATTTAATAACTTATTTAAAGGTGCCCAGGTGTGTCCTGTTTTGTGACTGAGAACACTTATTTCAACTCGCAGCCTTTCTGCAACTGGTGAAGGTGTTTTCTTCATTTGTCTATTTACATGTGTTTTCTTCATTTGCAGTGGGACAAGCTCTCACTACACAAAAACAGATTAGAGTTATATACATAAAAAAAAAAACACAGGATTGTAGTGGGAGAGAATTGTGTGTGCTGTATACAACAACAACACAGTGAGGAGAGACTGTGGAGGGATTGCAGATTCAGATGATTGGTTCTGGTTGCTTCTTTCTTCAGAAGACACAGATCACAAGAACTAAGGCTCTCCTTTGTCGCACCGTTTCTCTCTTTGTGACTCGGCGTTGCAGCAGGTATTTGCGTCAGTGAAAATGATTCATACATACAGACAGTATAGAAAAAAGAAGAGGAGGCTACAGTGCATACTTTTACTGTAGCACCACAACACCAGCCAAAAGCCTTAATTCTTTCTGTTTTAGTTAAAATGCTTAATGGACTCAGCGTCCACTCTTTGGCTACAACTAGATGGCAGCTAATAAGTCTGGGCTCTATAGATCATCACTGTGGAATCAGTTTCAAATGTAAAACAAGGCATTATTATATTACGCACAGACCTGCAAACACTAATCAGGAGATGTTCAGAAAATATTTGACATGGGTTTATTAATGAACTGGCTCAAGGGCCCAGAGGCATTTGATGCCTGGTCTGGCGTGGAGTCACGATGCACAGAGCACAACTGACACCTAGTGGCTGTGTGAGGCTACTTCATCATAAGGTGTCTCAGTTGTATATTTAGCCACTGTCCTACATTCATCTTAAATCATTCAGCAGCTTTACAAATTAAAAGCTTGGACACACAATGGGTGTTTTGACTCTTTTGCTGGAAACACTGGTGTAATGAATGAGGGCTGCACTCCACTTAGCTTTACTAGTGTCACGGCCCTGCCACTGTGTGCTGTATGCTGGCTGACACTTCTATGGAACAGAGCCATTGATAACAGTAGTAATTACACCAGTGCCTTTCCTTATATGACAGGTCATGAATGAGGGTTATGTCACGTCTGCCATGAAAAAGGCCTCTACAGGTAATGCTTATAAAGAGTAAGAAAAAGAAATCATCAAATCTAACTGTTTTGTCCAAACAGATGACTATGGAACCGCAGACATGAAATACTGCCAGATACGCTCCACAGAAAAGAAACAGGAGTTTTAAAAAGATAATTCTGAAAGTCAAAAATTCAGACTCTCCCTTTGTGAATACAACATAAACAAACCTGTTTAGACTTAGTGTGCATCATGGATTAGGGACTTATCTTTTGTTGCTCCGTAAAGGGACAGAGACTATTTACAGGAACTGAGCCAAAGACGACTAGACTGGACTCTGCTTATGTTGAAGACTCAGCATGGTGTTTTTTTTAGTGCCAGACAGAAACCGACAACTGAAAGTGACACTGTATACAGTTCAAAATACAGAGCCAAAAATCTGTGCCAAACCTTCAGCTAAGCTATAGAACTACGATCTGAATAGTCTTCAGACATGACTTCCTTCCATTCTTTGACAAAGAAACTCAAAGGGAAAGAGTGACAATCATTATTATTATTGTACTCTAAGGATATATTAGTCTAATTTAACAGCATATGTCAAGTCTAACATTAAGATACTAGTGTAGTGACATTTTTGGTTAGTATGATATTATTTGATAAAGGAAACAAAGAGGAAGAAGGAAAGGTCTCAGATGTGTAACAAATGGCTGCTGTAACAGAGAAAAGCAGGGAGTGATGGAGGTGGAAAAGAGCAACAACTATTTCCACCTATGCTCCAGAATATGGTGCCAATGTAAGTCGCCAGTTTACCACACATACATGTATAATGGGTTTATACTCACTATAGCTGTGGGAGCAGCAGCCACCACGCAGTACAGGATGAGTGGGGGGATGAAGCCGGACTCCTCCGTGCCAGGGTACGGCTTCATGAGCTCAGCGTCATTACAGAAGAAGCCCTGCACATGCACGCTGAACAGGTCCGTGCACTCCATGTAGTAGGCCAACAACACCGTGCCGGACATGATGACGAGCTGGAAGAAAAACATATTGGAGCCAGAGAGCGAGAGAGGTGGAGGAAGAAGAAGAAGAAGGAGAAGAGGAAGGTGGGAAGAGGAAAAGAGAGTCGTTAAGTTGTATATCCAAGTAGGACCTCCGGCTGTCCTCGCTGATTCACAGTCAGTAGTTTTAAAAGTGGATTTTCTTCAAACGAGCCGCTGTACGGCCGCTCTCTGCACGTTACTCCGCTCCTCTATCAGCTGTGACAGGTTTTAATACAAAACAACTGCACAAATCCTTTAAAACCACATCTCCTTCTCCCTCTCTCTCTCTTTCTCTCTCATGCAAACTCTTGTTGTGCACAAGCACCCCCCACCACCACAACCACCACCACCACCACCGGCACCACCGGCAGCAGCACCACCATCACTTACCACCTCCTCTCCACCCTCAGCCCCTCATCCTTTTATCCCTCCAACATCATCCTTTGTCTCTGGCCTCCTTTCACTCTCTTTCTAGAATCAGCTGCAGGCAATGCTTTTATATATATATATATATATATATATATATATATAAAAATATATATGTAGTATCTTTAGTCACTGATAACGAAGCTACATTGGAATAGCAAGGCTTTTAATGTGGTTCCTGAATATCATCTGCAATTCATATCACTCAGCCCCGGATGTGCATGTAATGCTGCCAATCTAGGCTCCCTGCTGTCACCATGCTGCTGTTTCATAATCGAGGAAAAGTAATGAGATGTTTTCATATTTTAATGTTTGGGAGACACTGCCAAAGAGAAGAAAAGCCCCACGACGTCACCGAAACTGGAAGACGTAGGATATCTGAGTCAGGCAAACATGTTGCCAGTTCATTTAAATATCGGTCACAGTTTCCCTCTAGGAAAAGGAGGACAGAGCAGAATAACAAGAAGCTTTATTTATGTGGAAGAAATAAATACAAGATCAGATTATTTCAGCTTGGTAGAACATGTTACAAGTAGTAGTGTCTTTCAACTTTGTTTGCCGAGAGGATGCAAACTGTGAAATAATTGATATTATGAACGTTTCCTGGGATTCTTGCTGTGTAATACCTCTTATTCAACACCAGGTGTCAGTACGCCACTGCAGAGAGATCAGCATTGCTTCAACACAAATCTACACTCAGAAGTTTATACAATAGACTCATAAACTATTCTGATCGTGACTGACTTTTATTATGAAAAACTAAAACTATCTGACATAACTGAATTTTCTGACATTCTGAACAATGTCAACACTGTCCTTAGACGTGAAAGGAATCAACAAGAATGTATACTTGTTTTAAATCTAGTGTTTAAGGTAAGGTGGTGCTTATAAGACCTCCCCTTTCACTGAGCACACAACAACCACAATATTATAAACGGCAGCACTGAGCAGTCACCTTTAATGCCAGCAAATCCCACACACACATCTTCAGACTCAGTGCAAGTAAAGTAAAGAACAACTTCAAACTGAAACAGTACAGCCTTGTGTGTACCTAGATGCTCTGAATGCAAAATTGAAAATTCAGGATTCCTGAAACCTGTTTAACAGAGCAATCTCACCTTAAAAAAGTAAGCTACATGTAAAGTTACATGCTAACATAAGCAACAGAACAGCCCACTATATTACTACCCACTTGCTATAGCTCAAGACTGTTTTTAGATTAGGCCTGCACTTGGTAACAGTCAGTGATGGGAATAATGTTACAAAATAACGGAGCTACTTTTTCCTGTAACAGATACCTTAATCAAAAAAGTTACTGTTTCCGGCGTCAAAATGCCATTATTGTCAATAAAATCCGCCATTACTTGAATCAAGAAATCCCGTGTGCGCAGGAACAGGCCCACTGAGTGAGTTAGTTCAAGATAAACGGGAGGTTCGGGTTTTGGTAATGAAAGGCTAAGTAATTTGACATATTTGAGCATTTTATCTCGCCTAATAAAAAAAAGAGAGAAGAAAAAAGGTAATGCAATAGTAGCATTGATTTTCCTGGTAATTGGTTACTTTTATAATGTAGAAACTATAACTAATTACTTTTTTTTAAAGTAACGTGCCCAACACTAGTAACAGTCTGCTGTTGCACTCCCCAGTATTTGAAAAAAATAATTTCATCATCAGACTGTTCAGTTTTTGTTTTTCCCTCAGCAATTCTTCAGTTGTCTGTGTATGGAGTAAATCAAATTGAGTTTGGAGAAAACTTTGGTAAACACATTATTTTTTATGTCAAAAGAAGATAGAAACTGTATGTCATTGATGGTGACATAGCATTAGCATCCATTATCCAGTAACATGACCTTAGCTGTAGAAAACCACAAATCTTACAAAGAGCCCAAACGAAAAAACTCAGCCACTTTCAAATCCCAGGTTTTCAGGCAAGTTTCCACTGAGGTCCAACACCAGTATACATGTTTTAACAAGGAAAAATGTGATTTCCGGGTGATGACTCCTTTAAAGAGTAAAATGTGACTGAGTTCATAAATATCAGGCAGCTCAGTTCACCTGAGGCCGTTAGTTCCTGTGGGTCTACAGATCAGTCTCCATGTAGAGTCTGTACAGTCCAAGAAGAAGTGTAAGTCAGCTGTCAATCAGAAAGGACTCACTTTTCAGAGCAACAGCTTGACAGCACAGTTGGTTTTTTTTTTTTACCAGCACAGCACTTTTTATGTTGCCATAGGCTACGACCCACACTGAGCTGTACATGGATTTTTCTGAATCAGTCACCAAAATAAAAATAAAACATTACAAGTGCTATTTTACTGATTATTCTGTCTAATCAAATCAGCTGACCAGAACTAGCTGTTCCAAAAATATGGAGGGCGTGTGTGAAGCAGACTGGACAATATGGCCGGTGGGATTCAGACCGCGAAGGCACTGACGAAGGCAAACTGGAGAGAAACGGGAGAGAAACGCTGGCACGGTCTGGTCCGGTGACAGATGGCGACGCAGAGATGTCCAGGTGTGAGCGCCTGTGTTTGTGTTTGAGTGTGTGCGCTGTATTTGTTTCCGAGCCAACTGTCAGAGTTACACTAAGATAGTTAGCAATATCTTTTACTTTCTCCTGTCGTTTAAAAAAAGGGTTTTCGGCACGCTTCTCATGCATGGACGGCATTGACTACTAGGAGGACCATCATCCCTGTCTGCCACACTGTGATAATCATAACTAAGTAAAGCCACTAGAGTAAAAAGAAATCCTCTTGCCCCTCTGTCTTTAAGCAGATTGTCCACACGCAGCTCCCAAATGACTAAAACAGACAGAGATGGGTTAATTTTGTGTGTTCATGTTGTTCCACAGACGAGTTCCAGCGGGGTAATCGGCTACAAAATTATTCATAGGTCTCATCTGAAAATATGTAAATTCCTCCGCTTGTAGAAATGCCATGTAATACCTTGTGTGATCACAAACCTAAGGATGTCAGGTTTACAAGGAAAACACCTGGGAAGGGGATTGGGCATATCATCTAGAGGCGGTTGTACACTGGGGATGAACTTTTACTATTACTACTATGGTTTCATTTTACTTTGACCTGAACCTTATTTGCATTTCACAAAAAAAAGAAAAAGAGAGCAAAGCTGCCTCAAGCTCATTTACAAATGCAAGAGCAGAGTTTCTGGAAATTCACCAGCGTGGGTTCAGCAGCGGCACTAAAAAGTCAAAGCTGCTAGTAGAAAGAACTGAGCTTATAGTTTGGAGGATCAAGAAGCCCTTGAGGAAGTTGTGGACCATTTTCTTCCTCACTTCATTCCTCCTAATCACACTCTCTCTTCCAGCTCACACTTTCCCCTCTATCACTCTGGCCCACCTAGCTTCTACTTCACTACACCATAAATCAGAGCGAGCAATAAACAACCGGCGAGCCGTTGGACATCACGAGAGTCAGCGGGCAGTGGCAAATGACCAAAACAGGCCATGAGAGACAAGCAATTTCAGCTTGTTCGGCCTGATCTGACTCCTCTCTCCGGTCTGTTCTGCAGTCTGTAGCGGACCTGACTCGGTTTGCGAGTCAGCCCTATAATTACCTTTTGATGAAGATGTCGAAGCGTGCCAACTGAGGAGAAAATAAAATAGTGTTGCAGAGGTCGGATCCCCCCGGAAAGCCACTCGCCAATTTTCGTAAAAAAAAAAAAAAATCCTCATGAGCTGGCTTTTTCTGTGACAGTGGCTCAACACCTGGACAAGTGTCCCCTTTCTCTGTGTGGCCTAACTTGTGTCTCCATTATATTCACTGCACAGCCAAGCAGTCACGCTGCATTAGCCGTGTGAAGGGCAGACTGATGAGAGTGGCTGTCGTAAAATGGGCAATACAAAGTTACTGCAGCACGCCATTATCCTTCTCCCTCGGAGGAGACAATTCACCTCTTTTACCCAAGAGTGTGGCAGGACGTTTTGGTGGTGCGGCCACCTTCCTCTGTTAGATTTTAACAGACCACCTTTCTCTGAAGAACAGTATTTCAGAGGGGAGGACAAGGATTTCCTACCGCTACCGTTCATAATTAAATGACTTGAAGGTCTCCAACAATGTACTGTAATCATTTCCTAATCCTTTTTGTCGACTCAAGACTTGTCCAATCAATACTTTCAGCTGCTTATCATGTAACCGAGACATTATACATCACTGGCACATCAATGTGTAGACTACAGAACAAGACATATTCTGAAAGGTATTGTGAATTTGTTTTGATGTTACTTGTTTATGAAATATGTCTTATATGTATTTGTAATTACCTTCTGTACCGTCAATGTCATCACATAAAAACCCAAACTTAATTACTTTTTTTTTTTACCCATCCCTCCCCTTCCTCAACCCCCTCAAATCTTTTCTCCTCTTTGTTTCCTTCACTCAAGAATCTTTTTACTGTCAATCCCACTGCACATCTCCTCCCTCCTCACAACGGAAACAACCAGGAAAATGTTATATAAATCCAACACCAAGTCCTAGATTTTCAGTTCACTGTCATGTTGTGTTAGTAGACTGAAAGAAACAGACTGACAGGCACTGGCATCTTCGCCTGACTCACCCCGTGGTTTTACAACATGATATTACACTATCAAACTTGTCTTAAAGAGTGACGTCAAAGAAAGCTACTCATTCCTGTTTAATCTAACATATATTCAGCGTACTGTGATAATAGATATGCTAATGATGATGATGAATAATGTTAGCTGGGAGCACAGGCCCAAAAACGAGACAGAGATTCTGTCCCCATGCTGAGTCTCCAAAGAAATTATGAGCCTCTCTTCATCTGAGCTCATTAATATGTAAAGTCCAGCATCTTGTGTCATTCAGGGTTTCATCAAGGGTCATCCAGTCTTTGTGGGGTCTCTCTAAGAATTCAGGGACGGACTTTAAAGGGCCTTTTATGGCTGCTGTTCAGGCACACATTCATGAGATGTATTAATCAAAGGGGGCAAACCAGGCCTGACTTACAGCCTTGGTTCTTTTACACTTCTCATAAAGATGCCCTGGCTCCTATTGGACCAGTCACCAGTCCCAGCTGTAATGTTACTTTTTTAGTAATAATCTTCTTTTGTGTGTAGAGTTCAACCGTGATGGGAGAAAAAGTGTCAAGATGACCATATTATCTAAACTTCTGAACTGTGCCTGTGTGAGCTCTGCCACTGCTGCCTGTGAATCAGGAACTAAACACACATTCTGTGACAACAATAAAAAACACAGTGCAGATGAAGTATTTTTGGCCCTTAAAGTGATTGGTAATACAGCTTCAAATACCAGCCTCTACTATGCATGCAGTGGTGGTTACAGCACTGAAATGGCACTTTGATGTGGGAATTACTCGTCGCTGTCACTGACCATTGCTCAGAACCTGAAGATTAGGATTGTGAAAGCTACAAAATGAACTAACATCAGACAAATATGTGTGAAGAACCAATCTTTGGTCATTTACTCCAGACAAAGGTGATGGGAAAATAATATGTTTGTCATAACAGTGGAAAATCAGCTCTAACCTCTGCCAAGTCTATATTTGAGCTGTTTATTCTGGGTCTCAGAGGCGAAAACGACCAGTGTTGCTCCTCAAATGACATTTTTCCTTCACTAATTCCTTTGGTGGATCCCAAGAGGCCCCAGAGCAGCTAGAAGATCCAATCTCTCTTCGATGTCCTCGCTCTACCCTTGGGTCTCCTTACAGTCAGCTGCTTATAAAAACACCAGCAGATGTTCCCATCAGGGTTGCAACTATCAATCACTGGCATTATCAAATAATAAGCTTATTATCTTTCATACTATAAATTGTCAGAAAATTGTGATGACACACATCACAACTTGCCAAAAGTTCAAGATACTTTTTTTCTCCACCAAATTTTCCTGCTGTTTTGTATGAAGCCAGTTACTCAATTTGCAATTATGTGAAACAGAAACTCCTCATATTTGCTATTTCATAAATGACTCAAGTGATTAATCTCATTATTCAAAATGATGGGCAATTCATTTTCTGCCATCTGAGTGATTTACTAATCAACTACAGAGCCCGCGGGGTTGACCACCTGCAAGGCCAAAAGCAGTTTACATGAAGTTACATGAACTACCTCATTTACCACAATGTTCCCACTTACAATAACTGCATTTATTGCCATATATCATAAATGCTTTCTTTAATGTATTACACATTTATTGGTGCAGTCGCTCTTCTATAATATTTAACCAGGTTTGTAGCTCCAGACTTTTTCAGGTCTCTGCTTATCAACAGAGCAAAGCTTCATATATTTCTACCACAGTAGCCAAAACATGTATAACTTTGCACTTGTTCCACAGAGCAATGCTACACTAGCTGCCATCAGACTGCATATTTTATTTCCTGTCCTGTCTGTTCAAGGACTCTTCACTTCTGGGACTCAAAGACCAACAAAGTTTAATGTGCTCATGGCCTGTAATTCCCACTTGTACCCTCAAAGGCTGCGCCAGCTAAAGTCACATGGCCTTGGTCGTCTTTTGGTATAATTTTAATCACCATCTTAAAAAAGAAAAGAGTGCATACATCCTCTCTCTCCCCTTGCCTTTCCTATCTCAGTTTCACTGTGCTGTCCTGATAGCTAGTTTTATTTGCTAATCTTGCTCCAATGGTATTTTCAGGCAGACAGCTGTTTATCATTAGGTAGCTAATATTCCTCCTCCCTTGGGACATAACACTGCTCATACTGTCATACAAGCTGAATGCTACGTAGCTATTTTCACTATGTTCAGGGAAGAAGAAAAAAAACACATGAAATGATGACATGATTCAGACCAAATCTGATGCCTATGACATGTTTCCCGTCTAATCTGCATAAACTGAACTAGCAGGTTTAATTAGGCTGAGCGCTGTTTCAAAACTAAATTTAACATGTGATTCCCCAGATAAAAGCCCCCCCTCTTTTTTAGAAGAAGAAGAAAATCATATTGCGTCAGCGCAGTCATGAGAGAGACAGAGCCACATCAAAAACAAACGGTCCCTGAGGGGAAATAATGACAGCCTCCAAAATTATTACACCATACTGGTGGAGGAGATTGAAGGAGATGAAAGAAAGAAATTATCTTGGAGGCTGACAGAGGTTAGTCAGGAGATTGGTTTCTTCCTCACAGCCTGGTGTCGCCGATGTGAACACGGGGGGAAGTTTTCATTTTTGTACACAACACCTGGAAAGTCTTGGTGATCCTAGTTAGATTTTATAAAAGCTTGGGGCTCTGCGCATTACATAATCTCATCTGGGGGGAGGGTACGGAATATATCTGCTCTCTCCTCATTCTTCACTGCTCACCTTTACAGCCCTGCCTTTAATTAATCACTCACCCTTTTTTGCAACCTTTCATGTCTTTACCTCCTGCTTTATTGAACCTTCCTCATCCTCCACATCTCCTCTTTTCTTTCCTCTCCTCCTCCTCCCATGTGTCCCACCTTCCTGTTGCACTCTCTCCCAGTCCTCTCATCCTATTCTTATTTTTATCCCCTTTCATCTCGCAGCCCTGCTTTCCATCTCCTAGTTACTCCCACAGTAATGGCAAACAGCCACAACAAATGATGCTCTTGAGGTTAAGTATAGGATGAAAGAAATGCAACAAGTTACATGACTAAATAAACAAATCACCATAAATAAACATCCTCTTTGTCACAATGCCTCTGGCAGAGCTGAGCTGCTCCAATCGGTACGCTGTGTTTCCGTCATGTGACGGCACTGTCCCTCTGCCGTGCTCTGTTCGTGACAGGCAGGGTGAGTAAGAGAAATTTAGAAAAGAAAGGGGCAGAGAGAGAAAGAAACAAAGGAGCAGGAAAAGAGCAAGAGGAGCAGAGAAGGAGTCATACAGGGGAGGATATAGGAGGTGGGAATGGGGGCCAGTGGAGGAGAGATGAAGGGAGAGACGAATGAAGAAGCAGGTTCAACAGAGTGAGGAGGGGCGAGAGAGAAATGAGGCTGTGAGGATGTGAGAGAGGCATCAAAGAGGGAGGAAAAGAGAAAACAGGGACGGGCAGAGTGAGAAGGAAAGATAGATGCCAGGATGAGGATGGTGTGAAGAAGAAAGGGAGCACGTGATAGGAGCGACGTAAATCAAAGAAAGCTCTCAGTGAGCTATCAGCCTTGTCCCTATGCTGCAGCATGAGATGCAAAATGTGATGTAAAACTTAAAAAAAGAAAAAAAATACGGATAATGAGGTGAGTGGTGACAAATCAATATTATAATAAATTAGTTTTTATTTTTCATACAATTATGTGTTATAATTCCACATAAATGTACAAATAAATGACCAAAAACTGGGTATGTCTACATATTGCGGTATAATCTATCATACAATTATTAAAAAAAAGAAAAAAGTAATATTTAAACTGCACTCCAGTAATTCAGTATTGTACTTCCCCAAAGTTGGCGAGAGACCGATTAAAAAATACCTGAGTAATCAAAGCAAAAAAAGATCTACCGGTAATCTGGAGTCGAAGACGAGCTCCCCCCAAAACATTGCACCCTAAATTTCCCATAATGCAACGTATCTTTCGCCCTTAGTTGCCTGTTAAATGAAAGTGTCTTTCAAAAAACATACTGATGGTTTGTAACACATGTCCAAGCCCGAGCTGAGATTCACCTGGTGCCTTATTCCTTTCCATGTCACACAGACCGAGTCATTTGTCCTCAACTCAAGTGAACCTGATAAATCCAATTGTTGGAGTCAGTGCCCCTTTAACAACAGATTTGACCCGAACTTTTCTGGTTGTCAGCACAGATCTCCAGCTGATGTCTGACTGCAGACATCAGTGTGGTGAGTGGTGACCAGGGTTGATGTTTTTTTGAGAGGGAGCCATTTTCAGATCTAATGATGAATTCTGAACAACGCTGTCAACAATTTCATCTCTCTCCTGATCTTGAGCAGTGACACTAACTGATGTATTAAACCAATAAAACATCCATTACTGGGAACTATAATGGTTTTAATTTCCTCATCCTCGAATCATAAGACAAGACAAATCTTGGTGGAGCCTCATCAATAACCAATAACACTTGCTTGCTAATCTGTTTGAGTCGGGTTGAGCTAGTAGCAATGAAGAGCTTTGAAGAGATTTATGTTTCTATGGTAACTGATGACAACAAGCTAAAGTACATGAGGCAGCATCTAACAGCATCCCTCGAGGAAAACTGATTTGACATCTGATCATTAAAACAGACAGATAAAGACATCTCACATTCTCCCAGTCTCACTGTCACACTATTTCTAATTATATAAAAGTACAAATCCCAAACGAGAAGAATTGTTAAAAGTTAAAGCCTGAGGTCAAAGGTCACATTCAAACCAACCTCTATTTCCCATGACAGCATGTTGTTTGAGCGTGAAGCTCTCATTACTGATCAGCAATGTCCAGCAGAGCATTTCACACTGAGCACCAGCCGAGAGACTTGAAAGCTGTAAATGAACAAATTGCTATACAATGATGACAGGCTGTCCACCAGAAGGACCTTCTACAGACTTTGTGATGATTAATTATGTGTCACAATTCAGAAAAGCATTTTACAGAGAGGACAGTGCTTGCAGTGTGTATATGTGTGTGTGTTTTTTAAACGGTAATAAGTGCTGTGCAGGGCCATTTATACCTAGGTCTTCAAGTCTGGCTGCGTGGGAGTAAAGTTGGTGTTTTAAATGACTATACTGTATGTGATCTAATATTGTGGCTAGGGATGCACATGATTAACTGTTTAACCGATAACAAGAACTTTGACCGATTAATACTATCGGTTATTTTTTTAATTATTACCTAATGTCGTCAACTCATGGGGGCGTGTCGACACGTGCAGAGTTCACGTCCCTTAAGTCATATTTCGCAGCAAAAAGTTACACAGGAGGGCTGACAGTAGGGATGAGCGAGTACAGCATTATCTGTATCTGTATCTGTATCTGTTAACCATATGAATTATCTGTATCTGTATCTGTACTCGGAGTGGGCGGGGCCTAAACCGGAAGTGGGCGGGGTTTAACCCAGAAGTGGGTCGGGTTGTCTTGAAATGGGCGAGGCTTTAACCGGTATGTTATTTTAAGCATGCAATTGATATGGATTGATCAGAAATTGTTATATTTATTGCTGATTAGAAAACTGTTTCCAGGACAGCATCAGCATTGAGCTTCAGATCAATGGTTTTGATCATGATAGCAAACAAACTATTTACACAACAAGTTTTGCAACAATGAATACAACACATGTGGTTGCAATTATTAAGTAAAATGTAATGAACAAGAGTTTTCATACTCAACATAACTTTCTTTTTTTTACTTTAATTTTTTTTTTTTAATGATCAGTGTGATTTTTAATTTTTAACTTTATTTTATTTCCACACCGTGTGTGTGTGTGTGTGTGTGTGTGTGTGTGTGTGTGTGTGTGTAAGAGAGAGACAGCGACAGCTGAATGTCAGCTACTCTCTCTGTATCACTCATTATTCTGTATCACTGAGAGAGAGAGGAGGGGGGAGAGAGAGAGTGTGTGTGTGTGTTTTGTAATAGGCCTATTATTTATACCACTACTATTTTTTTTAAAGAAATACAGAAAGAAAGTGTCAGACACTCAGTGCGTGAACTGATTAGCGCCAGCTGACGGTTTAAAAAAAAAAAACTCCGACGAACGGCGGAGGGAGAGAGAGCGTGTGTGAAAAAAAAAAAAAAAATCTCCGACAGGCAGAGACGCAACGCGAGTCGGCACCACGTCTGAACGAACCCACGTTTACCAGAACTCTACTGGTGTAAGTGACTGAAGAAGTAATAACAAAGCTGAAGCTGAAGAAACCCTAAACGTTAAGGGAGAAGACCTGAGTGACTGAGGGAGAGACAGAGAGAGACAGAGAGAGACAGAGCTGTCAGCTGTTCTGTGTGAGTGATCAGAGCGGGACACAGCAACTCACCTGCATGTGTGTAGGGGAGGGGCTGTAGCCTATCACACAACGCTGACACAGCCAGCTACCCAATGAGGATTTTCATTCAATCTTCCTTTTTCTTTTTTTTCCGAGCACAGATATTGACTCGTATTACTCGTATAATACTCATACTCGGCAAAAGTGCTTTATCCGTACCGGATACTCGTTTCAGCCGAGTATCCGGCTCAACTCTAGCTGACAGTATGTGCAGCAGCCCCCATGAAGGAAGGTCAGACAATAAATGTAGCCTACACGGACATAGATGTGAATCACCTGTAGCGACCACGCTGAAAAAAAAAAAAAGAGGACGAGGACGTCGCTGCTCTCCAGCCTGTTCACCTGCAGCTCTCCTGCAGCTCCACAGAGGAGCTGTCAGAGGAGCTCTGCTGCTCCTTCAGCCTGGTGTTTGGCTGCACTTTGTATAAAAACTAGTGTTGCACCAATACCATTTTTTGGCCCCCGATACCGCTTCCGATTCCCGGCTGTGCAGTATCTGCCGATACCGATACCGTTCCGATACCACACAGTTTGGAAAAAAAAATATATAAGAGCTTTTTTTCTTCTAATACTATAATCCAGTAGAACTTTTTTATTGCCTACCTGGTAAAAATGTTTAAGTAACACGTTATTTAAACTTTAAATAATGTTGAGGGTCAAATGTAACGCATTTTTACATTTAGGAACAGTAAACACACCCCAAACATTTTTCCTCTGACTTGACCAACACAATAGATTTGATACATGAAATGGTCTTTCCTGCCACTACACTAATGATTACTGTATATACATAAATAACAGTAGCATAAACTGATTGGTTGAACGCAGCCTGATGTAAACATTAATAAACTCAGTAACCAATCACACAGGCAACTCCATGCTGTCCATGTGTGATGTTCAGGGACAGGTCTGAAGACAGAGCTCTGAGGTTGAAGTCCTATGAGATGAGATGAGAGACACCTGTGACAGTGACAGGTCTACTCTGTAGCTTCGTCTTGACCACATGTCAGCTGATCAGCTGCAGCAGAGGAAACTCCGCTGCTCTCAGCTGCACCGCAACGAGCGCTTTTTAAAAATTTTTTAAATTAAGCTCCGGTAGCGACCGCGCTGACATAACGTAGCGGGATCTCTATTTACATGTGTGCGCACCGCACACGGAGAGAGGAGGTGAAAAGAGACAACACTGTTACCTGCTGTATAGGCTACTGGCTACAGACGAGTGTGTAACGAGTGAAAAAGCCGCCGTCACTGCAGCCTGAACGCAGCTCAAATCGACCGGTGTCTGAGCACGGCGAACAAGCTTTGATAAACACACCGGACCCGCGTCGGTTTGGCAGCTCAGTGACGGCGGCTTTTTGACTCGTTACACACTGGTCTCTGTGTTTTAGCGATGGTACAGGCTGAGGCCAGTATACAGCAGGTAACAGTGTTGTTGTCTCTTTTCACCTCTCTCCCCTGTGTGTGCTCAGTGCGCTGCTCAGTGCGGTGTGCACACATTTAAATAGAGATCCTGCTACTTTATGTCGGCTTTGCTTGTTTACATTTCACAAAAAACTCCTTGAAAAGGATTAACTGCAATTGAATTGTTTACATCCTTACTTGGCTTGGCATGCACTGAACACGTGTGATCACACAGCAGTGAGTGTCGGGCGAGAGAAGACACAAGGCGCAGCGTTCATATCAGTAAATGGCATCGGTGCGTCATTTGTTTTACTCGTCGATACCGATGCCAGCATTTTAGTGCGGTATCGGGCCCCCTACCGATACTAGTATCGGTATCGGTGCAACACTAATAAAAACAGTTCTACATTGGACGATGTAACCTCCATATGAGCGCGATCAGCTGAGACAGAGCACAGTGGATGTGGCGCTGTCGGAGCGCACGTGTCACGGCAAAAAAAAATAAAAAATTGGAGCGATAAATTTTTTTTTTTTGGCCGTGCGCCGCAAGCATCTTATTGGTTAATTAAGCAATATCACACGAGAGGGAGTGCTGTTGTACTGTATATCAGCACGGCTGTGATTCGGTCTAGGCACGAGGCCGCAGGCCGAGTGCCACAGATAATCACACCGTGCTGATATACAGTACAACAGCACGACCTCGAGTGTGATATTGCTTTTATACAACAGTGCTACGAGCGCATTTTAGAACAGTAATAAACTACAAGAGATTATGATTTGTTTGTTTATTTAATCATTTATTTGGCTCCGCCAACAGAAATAGTTCCGCAACTGGAAGGGAGACAAGGCTGTTGCCAGGCAACACATAAACATTTACTAGCTTGCTACTAGCTACAAGCTTTTCCACCGAGCTGCTTCCAGTGCTGGTTCTGGTTCGGAGCCCGTGTCTGATTAGCACCGGAGCAACAGGACCAGCGTGAAGACATACAGAGACGTTATCGATACCGTATTACATTTGTTTATCTGCTATGTAATCAATATAAACACAGTTGAAGCTAAGTAGCTGAGCTACGTGGCTAACAACAGCTAACGCTAATATCAAAACACATCGCTGTCAAAACGTAGTTGCCCCCGCTGCGATTTTTTTCCAGCCGGGTTTAGTAGAGATTTATCGCCAATTAGACGGACCAGGTCAGGTTCGGGTTTTAATGTTCAGGTCCATTTCTAACTGTAGTAGCAGCAGAGAGATGGGGCAGCTCCTGTATGGGGAGCCTGGCTCTCACTTAGCTCCTGTCCAGCTGAACAGCGGAGTGATAATGTCTGTAAAAAGTCGCAGTGCTGTTATACTGTATATCAGCACTCATGGAACGTCTCTTGTACAATCAAATTGCTTGGTTGGGACCGGTCGGAACTAACTGTTGTATAACGGTTAATAATCGGTTAACGAGCGTCGGTTATCGGTCAGAAAATTTTTTCAAAATGTGCATCCCTAATTGTGGCAGAGGCCAAATATAGTCTGTTCTGTTCTTTTCCAATATAGCATTTTAACCACAGTGGTTTTGAAGTACTGAGACTAATAAGTGTTAAAGGGATACGCCAACATTTTTTTTTTCGTGTCTTGCCTCACTCCCGAGTCCATGACAAGCAGATAGACACCATCCTTTCGACTGTGCATGCGGGAGAGCCCGTATCGCCCGTAATTAGCTTAGCTCAAATGCTGGAAGTGTATAGGAAGTGTTAGCCTGCCTCCACCTAAAGTCATCAGAGACACTCTTCAGCAACTCTAAACGGACCGATCTTCATCTCAGAGCTGAAAAACTCTCCGGTAATGCATCTTGAGCGGTCAAATGCCGGTAACGGGACGAGATCGGTCAAAACGGAGGGTTCAAGCAAAGACGGTTTATTTTGGTTCAAGCTAGCTACAATAGGTGTTTTATTTTGCGAAAGAACCGGAAGTGCGTTGGTCACAACGGCTAGCTTGAGTAGCACCGAATTTGTCCGAACAAAATTGTAAACAGCTGGTATTTAGACAAATTAACGACACACTGCTGATCTAAACGGCTACTTTCTCGCCTAAAAATGTTTGAAATGTCGATAAAGTGATATATTTATATAGTTTAGAACTAAAATGAAATCAGCTTCTGACTGCTAATTTTGGCTGGGGTAGGAGGCAGGCTAACACTTCATATACACTTCCAGCGTTTGAGCTAAGCTAATTACGGGCGATACGGGCTCTGTCTCCCTTGTGACTGCACGCACAGTCAAAAGGATGGTGTCTATCTGCTGGTCATGGACACAGGAGTGAGGCAAGACACGAAAAAAAATGTTGGCGTATCACTTTAAAATATCCCATATGACTGCCCTAAGAGCAGCAAGGTAGAAACATCATCAATCAAAGGGGAAATGATCATAATAGTCACATTCCACATATTTTATTTCCAAATTCCCATATCTTAGAGAACACACCACCATTTCTCTATATACTGTAACACTCATGTGGATGGTATGAGATAAAGGCAGAGGCAGAGAGAGAAGAGGGTGACAGTAAACTCATCTGAGACTGCCATGCAGGATGTTTCCTTGGAGAAGTGTGTGTGTGCAAGGGAGAGAGAGAGAGTGGGAGAGTGTGAAAGAGAGAGAGTAATGCAAAGCATCCTGAGACATCTCTCTGATTAAGGACTTTCAGCTGACGTGGTAATTAAATATGGAGGAGCATTACCACACACACACACACACACACACACACACACACACACACACACACACACACACACACACTTGATGCTCTGGTTAACTGTGTATAATTTACTAGAAGAGGTCATCTGCTAATGGTTAAAGCAGATATCAGTGGAATGTTTTTGTTAATATAAGTCCTAAATAGTCCTATTTTCCGTCAGCAATCACTTACATGAAGTATTTCAGCCTAAACACGAGTCTCTCCGTCACTCTGCTCTGCTGTAACCCGAGGAGAAAATTTTCCTTGTGGGATACAAGTGTTATCCAATGAGGGGAGAGAACGGCATGAAGGGCTGTGTGTGCAGCCAAGGGATGCGCGTGAATGTGGTGACGTAGCACGAGGACCAATTGATGCCTGACAAGGGCGGGGGCTGCTAACTCATGGTGCGTTCAAGGAAACTCGTACTTTGTGTTTTTCCTTCCTGTGAAGTCATACCAGTTCGATCTGGTACGAGTTCACGGGTCGGAAGTTACGAGTGGCCGTTATAGGGAACTTTCACAGACAACAGGACGGTAAAAACACGAGCTACGGGTTACCTGGAACGCTACCAAGTCGTAGTTGTGACTTGAAGCTGTAACTTACGGTTTCAAAAGCCTGCCTTGAACACAGCATTAGCCGAAACGGCCGTGCCGCTGTTATCTGCTTTAAATCACCGCACACACGTGCATACGCATACACACGCATACTGTACTGTACACACACTTTCTTAATAGTTAAGCTGTCACTCACACACATACACACTCACACAGTCTCTATGCAGGTTAAAAATGCACACATGCATGAATTTTACAGGACAGACGAAGGCAGATTATCACACACACCCACACACGAGTCTCTCACCTCTACGAAGATGAAACATGGGATGATGGAGTAGCTGCGCAGGGTGTTGTTGGACGCCATCTTGCCTTCCGTCGGGAGACTTCTTCTCCTCCGTCAGGATTCGGGGCAGATCACTCTGCAAAGAGAGGAACACCAAGTGTCAGCGCTCGTTCTCTGATACTGACACAAATGCACCAATACCATGTGTAAGTGTTACAGTGATGTTATCAGTGGTACTCAATGATATAGTCTATTGGGAACCAATCACCTGCAGCTAGAGAGTCTATTTGCTTTATTCCATAATATGACATTTCAAAGATTGTTAATTGAATTTTCTATTGTCTGCTCATATATCTGCAACATAATAAAGAGAAAACAATGAGTGTATTGCTGCTGTCATTTACTCTGCAAGAAAAGCTTTATATTTGCCCAAAAACGCCACATTTAAGAAATCAGCTCTAACCACTGCAACATATTCTCTGCATTTGAGCTGTAATATGCTGCATCTCAGAGGGAAAAAGGTTGAGACTAACACAGCTCGAATGACCTTTTTCCTCCACTAATTCCTTCTGTTGGATCCCAAGAAGCCCCAGAGCAGCTAAATTCAACCACTCTGACATGTCCTCAGCCTACCCCTGGGTCTTCTCCCAGTCAATGGTGCCCATAACACCTCCCCAAAAAAGGTGGACCAGACATTTGGTTAATAGCTGCCACTGGGTATGGAAGTGACAACTGGAGATTTTCCATTTAGGGTTGCAACTAATATTCATTGTCATTATCAATTAATTTGTCACAGAGAGCAGCAACGTGTGAGGATGTGTTTTCTCAGAGCACTGAGCACTTTTGATTGGACCCCGTCTCCCCACTCCAAAACATATGGATAGACTCTCAGTGAACTGTTCATTGTGTCAAATAATCTCAGTGCACAAAACAAAATCTCCAGTCAGTGCTGTTGCTAAGCATGCAACATGGATTATCAGCCTTGAGGAGGAAGTGAACAGCAACTCAGATTTGGTTGCTAAACATTAAAGTCCCCCTCCCGCGACCCTTTTTGGTTATTTTAAAACATTCTCTGTGGTCTTTGAATTGTGATTAGGAAGTTTTTAGCCAAAATCACAAAACGTGTGCCATTTCTCAGGGCTCTCCTTCTGCACAGCACCAGCAGCTCATTAGCAATGCACCTCTGGAGGGTGGGCGGAGACTGCGCTGCTCTGCACCCGCCCAGCCACCCCCTCGCACCACCCCACAGGCCACACATCACATACACATGCACGCATGCAAGCTATGAGGTGAAATCAAAGCCAAAACAACCGGAAAGACGCGCAGCGACGTGTGTGTGCACGCACGGTTACTTTGTTACGCGTGCGTGCGTGCGTTGTTACGTATGAGGGGTGGATAGTGCCACGGTTACCCAGCCAAAGGAGACTGTCGTGTGGAATTGACGTCTGAACTACGTCGCCTCACCTACGTGTTGATAAGTACGTCGCCTCACCTACGCCGCCGCCCCCATCCCTCCTCCCATCCCTCCTCCCCACCACACACACACACCTGCAGTTTGTAAAAAGTAGCTACTACTGCCTAAGCTGCACAAAGCACCGTCAGTACATATAAAACACAGCTTAGGCCTAAGAAAAACAAAAAGTGAATCCAATATTGAAAGACTGGAATTCACTCAATTACTGTAAATTGGGGAAAGTGACAATGAGGGGATCGACGTAGCCTACTTTTTTTTCTTCCAACTTTATTGAACAACAGACAATTCAGACATTCCAGGTGTCAGTACAATAGCTAGATTTACACATGACAGCATAAGAGTTAACTAAAGAGAGAACAATAGAATTAACAATAAAAAAAAATACATTTCTTGGTGACAGAGCTTGTAATCAATAATGTTCTTGTTATGATGTTTAAGTTCTATGATTTCAGCCCAGAGGAGTGCAATTGTTTTAATGGAGAGAGTATGAGCGATATAAAAAAAAGCACGATCGCAGCCTGAAGCAACAGTGTTGCTGCGAGAGGAGGCTGCTTTTAATTTTTCTGACAGCTCTTGCGCTACTTTTAAATATGAAGCTTTATCCATTTAAACTAGGAGCAACATCAACTGTCATTTTAAATTGTGTTTTATATTGTTAAATATTTCACTGATCGCAATTATAACACGAGTGTGTGTTTTATTGGAAGCGAGGCTGGATAGGTTACAGTGAGGTTTTTTTTAGGTGCTGCAGCTAGGTACAAGCAAATCTCATAAACAAAGACCTTTTTAAATGTGAAAACAGTGGAAACTTATTCAAGATTTGAGTTTGGGCAACACTGAAATATAACAGGCGACACATCGGAATTAATTTATTCACGGCCACATTAAGTGAAATTATTAACTTTACCGATTATCCATCTGATTATCCGTCCTGCTGCGAGCGAACAACTTCTATCAGTGGTGACTGTATATAAAAGTAAAATATAGGCTATAGCTAATGACCTCCTGACGCTCAGCTCAACGGGTGAGGAGAGCATCTGTAGGCGGAGACAACTCTCGGCGGAGACGCTCAGAGAGAAAGTCAACAGCAGCGGATCAGCTGATCTCTCCCTCCGTACAAACGCTCCGTTCTGATCCAGCTCCACTGGACTTTCAAAGTAAAGGTGACGCAGCTGTAAATGAGTTAAATGGTGAAAGAGCGGCGCCCTTATCCGATTTTATGATTAAACTCTGAACATAACAGGTTATGAGCTAAGCATAAGTTACCTGTAGTTTATAGTCACACAGTAGGTTATGTTAATAGACAAGCATCTATGGGACGCTTTTAGCTATTTCATTTAAAACATCAGCTCAGCAAAGATGGGAAATAATATCTAATCATAATTAATTCGAGAATGGACGAGAATTAATGCACGTGAGTCTGGCCGCAATAGCGGATCAGATCGGACCATCAGGTCTTTAAGAACTGTAGCAGGAATTAAGCACTTTCAGAGGTTTTGTTCATTCACTAGAACTTGTACAAAACAGACCCGGCTTCTAATTGAGACCGGCTTTTATTTGCTGAAACCTGGAGACAGACCTGACCCAGTGCAACCGGCATCTCCCTTTTCGCCTTTTTTTTCCCCTCCTTTTTGAGAATTTACAGTAGGCTACATATGATGGTCTGGGAGACGCTGTGCGCTAGCCTACTGTAGGGGGATGAGAAGGCTCGTGGTTCAAATGATACTTGATCTAAAGAAGCTCTGTCTGACCAGATGGGGGGGTTACAATAGCCTATCCTCCAGTATTTAGGAGCATCATTAAAAAAAAAAGAAAAAAAAAGCGCTGGTCACGGTGGAGCTGAGAAGAGCGGAGTTGCACTGCTGCAGCTGATCAGCTAACATGTGGTCAAGACACAGACTTGTCCAGGACTTCAAACTCAGAGCTTTCTGTCTTCAGACTGTCCTGACCTGTCCCTCGACATCACACAGGGACAAATCACTTTATGCTGTGATTTAAGTAGGCTATTAAATACAGTAGCCTAGGCTAATCATCATAATAGTGTAGGCTACTGGCACGAAAAACCATTTCTATTCTCACTGTTCTCAGGTCAAATATGCTTAATTTCCATTAATTAGCCTAATTACAAAGCCTCTAATTAATTAGATTAAATCGAGTCCAGGCCCTATAATATTGTCCTATAATTCCTACTGACGACGACTGCAGTGAAGTTAGTTTGAAGTTGGATATTTGACAGACATTCGCTCACTCACTCGCTTCTCAATACATTAAAAATCCATATAAATATAAGATGTGTTCAAATGCAATAAAAACAGGTGGGTGTCATAGAGGAGGCTTAGCTCTACCATCCTGTGTTGATTTTGAGTCAACAGGTCACATGACCTGGAGTTATTGAGCTCTAATGCTCATATTTACAGTATAAAATAAATCAAAAATCCATATAAAATATTACATTTGTTTAAATGCAATAAAAACAGGTGGGTGTCATCGAGGAGGCTTAGCTCTACCATCCTGTGTTGATTTTGAGCCAACAGGTCACATGACCTGGGAGTTATTGAGCTATAATGCTCATATTTACTGTATAAAATATATTAAAAATTCATTTAAAATAGTAAATGTGTTTAAATGCAATAAAAACAGGTGTGTGTCATATAGGAGGCTCACCTCTGCCATTCTGTGTTGATTTTGAGCCAACAGGTCACATGAATTTTTTATATATTTTATACAGTAAATATGGGCGTTAGAGCTCAATAACTCCTAGGTCATGTGACCTGTTCTCAAAATCAACACAGGACAGAAGATCCAAGTCTCCTCTATGACACTCACCTGTTTTAATAGCATTTAAACACAAATAATATTTTATATGAATTTTGTATGTATTTTATACAGTAAATATGAGCATTATAGCACAATAACTCCTAGGTCATGTGACCTGTTGACTCAAAATCAACACAGGATGGTAGAGCTAAGCCTCCTCTATGACACCCACCTGTTTTTATTGTATTTGAACACATCTTATATTTTCTATGAATTTTTAATGTATTGAGAAGGAGCGAATGTCTGTCAAATATCCAACTTAAAACTAACTTCACTGCAGTCTGACGACGGCGTAGTAGCGACGACGTGTTTCACACGTCAATGGTGGCGACGTTAGTTTCACACGTCGTTTCACACGTTTGTGGTGACGACGTACTTAGTTCAGACGTCCAGAGCAGGCGTAAATTTGTTGGTAATTCTAACATACGCCGCCGTCACGTCGCCGCCGTCACACGTTCCTTCAGTGCACTCGCCGTGACGTCGCCGCCGGTCTCTCATCTGCTGTCCCATCCACTCCCATTCAAAAATCCACACGTTCTGACGGCGACGGGAGGGGAGGTTGCTCCTTCTCCTTCTCCTGGTAATCCTTGATTTGGCACAATAAACTCGCCATAGTTACGCGCAGGTTGTATTTCACGCGTGACAAAAGCTGCGTACGTATGAAGCAGCGTGTGCACGTCTGTCAGTCACTGTTTGACAAATTATGTTACGTGTTCACACCATAGACTGTAAAAAAAAATGGACGTAGACTTCCGGTCTGAAAAGTGAAGCCTATGCGGAAGTGACTTTACGTGCAATCCCAGCCGCATCCTGCAGGGGGTGGCTGCAGAAAGCCCTGGTTCCAATCCACTCCCATTCATTTTCAATCATGAAATACTCGCTCAATAATTTTTTTTCTCAACTGATAACGGTCTAAACAGCTAAAGTTCATCATCCTTAAATATGACCTGGTGGTCCTTCTGAAAAAAAATCTATAATTATTTAGATATTAGTCCTTCCTGGTTGGTATAACTGACCAATCACCTTCCAGCACGGAATATGATTGACAGCCTGATGACTGAGACGTCACAGGTCAGACACAGTGGATCAGACACCGAGGATTAACACCGGAGGGGACCTCCCGTCGTTTGCGTATTGTGTTCAGTCAGTTTTAATTTAATTTCTGATATTTTGTCGATATGTGTGGATGATAGACAGCACAGGTGCAGTGCTGGCAGTTAATTAATTTCAGCCAGTTTTCGTTTCACCTTGTCCGACGGTGCTAACAGACCGGAGGAAGCTGATATCACGGTTCGGTGAGTATTTTTTTCTTTTTCTGAATGTGTAAAAATTATATTTAATTTGTTGTATATTCCAGAAGACCACTGATTACTTTCCCGTGTGTTCTCCTGTGTGTTCTGACCGGAGAACATGAGACTGTCACCGTCCAAGACAAGTTAATTTATAGTTAATGTGAATAATCGAGTCACACGGCTAACGTTAGCTCCGTGTTAGCTCCGCGTTAGCTCCCGTGTTAGCCATGCTAACCGTAGCTCGTCTCCGACTTTTACCGGACCGGGATAAATCCGGTTTAATATTTAACGACCACGGCGTCATGTTGGCAGAACAGTGATCGGTAGGATCGGTCTACAAGCTGCAACCCCCCCAGGTTTATCCATCAACTTGCTATCTTGCTGGTGTCATACTGTACTGATAAATACAATATATAGAGGTGGGGGTTTGTCATTTACTGCTGTAAATTCACACACAAATGTCTTTAATTGAAGCAGACAGTCATGCACCTGCCATGTTTTAATTTAAGTTCTTGTGTTTTACTGTGATTCTAAGGAGCCACAGTGAGAACTGAGTGACCGGTGCCAACAGAAGGAGGACATCATGTGAAGTTATGGAGCTGTGATGATGATGCAACCAGAAAACCTCTGATGAGAGAACAGACCAACTGTTTGTTTATTATTCCATGTCCACATTTGACCTCACACTTTTTAGGGTGAACATAAAATTGACAGTGAAGATTTGGAAGCAGCTATTTTCATAGTCCAGTTAATACAAATGTTTTATTCAGTCGATGATTGTTATCATTGAAAATGTAATAATAAAGAAAGTTACTGTGATTAAATTGTAGTATTTCTTTTACATATTTACCATAACCTCATGGTCAATGTAATGTGACACTTTGGTGAATTATTGTTTTCAGTATCATAGATTAGTTGACAAGACACATCAGGAAAGCACAAGCTCTGATATTCATCTCTGGATGCTTTATTATTTCAAGGAGGGTAACAAGATTAAACATTTGTATTTTTCTTGTGTGTAGTGAAAGCATACATAGAAATAGTCCTGGAAAGTTTTTTCCTGAATTTATTATTGATTACAGCAGTGTGTCGTGGTGTTAATGTTACTGTAAAGGCCCATTAAAAATCAGTAAAGCAAATCTTTGTAAATAAATCAATTTCATGTTTAAACTGCACTAGTAATTTCAGCATTTCACAGCATTGAAAACGTTTTATGAGCTGTGGATGATGTAAAGGTGAGCCATACTGTCAAAAGACAAGCTTGTATTATATTAGCTGAATTTCCAGTACAACATCATGTTGGTAACCTGCAAAAAATATGTGCATATATATATAATAGGAATGTAAAATAATAGCTAATAGCTGGGTGAATGCTGTAACGTGGTCGACAGGTCGGAGCTCCAGCAGCCGATCATCGGTGATGCAGGTGAGGTAACATCAAGTCCAGGAGCCGTCACCCACCAGTCTCAGTCCATGACAGTTTAATGTGTTGCAGCTTCACAGTTTGAGACAGAAACTAGTCTCTGGGTTCTGTAAAACAATTTAAAACAATATCAAAATACGTTTCACAGCTTTACATTAGCTTATTAATGCTAACATCGGCTACAATAACGTGACACATTACTCCTCATGGGATCTATGTATATGTAGTTCAAACATGGACATGTATTTAATAAGCTTCTGAGATTACTTTCACCGTTAAATATAAAGTTTACCTCGAGTTGTAGATGCTAACGGTGTTAGCAGCGTAGCCGCTCGGCAGTTAGCCGGTGTTGCTGGGTAAACTAGCAGCCTCGGAGACACGGGTCCGACCCGCCCCTCGACCTCCTTAGCTCCGCCCCCTCGTCCAAATATGGTTTCTTCTGGCTCCAAAAATCAAAAATGGCGGCGCCCTGAAAGCCAATCTCTGGGCTTCACAAACGGCCCTTCACAAACCAATGGGTGACGTCACGGAGGGTTGCCACTTGGTTCACACGTACGTGCGGTCGCAGATGTTGTTGCTGCGCAGCAGGAAGTTGATCTGCACCGTGCGCACCACTTGCGTAACATGAACGTGTAATGTAGTTGGCAGTGGCGGCTGGTCAATAGAGGCAGTGTTGCCAACTTGGCGACTTTGTCGCTAAATCCGGCGACTTTCCAACCCCTCTTGGTGACTTTTTTTGTCAAAAGCGACTAGCGACAAATCTAGCGACTTTTTCCCGTGATATTACAAACGTTTCTGGACCTGAAATCACGTTATCACAGCTGTTTTCAACGAGCAGCGGCGCTGCCGCGGGCACTTACAGGTATTCAGCCTACACACAGTAGTGTCACGGAGCTGCCTCCGCTGCATTCAGAGACGCACTGCTCCACGCCACAGACATAAAGAGCGCCGCTGGCCGCCGACACCCGGCAACCCCCCCACCCACCCCCCCCCCCCCCCCCCCCCCGCTGAGATAATGACGTCATTTATCGACTTTTAGCGACTTTTACAACAGCCAATAGCGACTTTGCTTACTGAGGAGTTGGCAACACTGAATAGAGGGCGCTCGGGCGCCGCCCCCCCTGATGAAAAGCGAATTTTAATGATTATTATTTTTTTCAAAATAATAATTTGAAATTAATATTTTTTCCTTATTGTACCTGTGAATGTGATAGGAATTCTTAAAATCGAGCTGTATATAAAATAAAACCATTATTTAGAGGCTAATTTGCCTACAGGTTCATTTACTGTCTCTGTTATATCTATCGCTCTGTGTCTGGGGCGCTGGAGAAGTTGCCCGAGCAGTGTACCGGCTCAGCCAATCAGTGACTGTTGCTAAGTAAAAAATATACGG
Organism: Trachurus japonicus; assembly: GCF_045865225.1. Lineage (NCBI taxonomy): Eukaryota > Metazoa > Chordata > Actinopteri > Carangiformes > Carangidae > Trachurus > Trachurus japonicus. Next base: position 20,406,933 of record NC_140918.1, on the reverse strand, counting down.
AGCAACAGGTAATTTAGCCAATCAGCGTCGTCAGATTTTATGCCTTTGGGGCGCAGAAAATATCGCCCCAAACCAACATTTTGGTCTCCCGTGGCAACCAGAAATCGAGGGGGGAATTAACCGAGGAGCTGTCCTCGGTACCAGGATGGCTACGCAGTTTTCATCAGTTTCAAATTCTGGTTCCCGTATAATTTACTTTTTTAAAACAGTGAGGACAGATACCACACGGACTGTTACTGGAGTTAGAGACCTATTTATCTGAACGGATTACAAAACATGAACTCTCAAGGGACACATGAACGGTGCTGTCAGCTAACGTTAGCCAAGCTAGGCAGGACTAGCAGCAGAGCTTCACAGCTGGATGAAAAACACAAGTTTCACGGTGAGGAAATACAACGAACAGGTGGATAAAACTCGGTGGGCCGGTGGCGGGAGGCTGTTATGATGCGACAGGAGGCCGCGTAGTGTGTGAGAGGAGCACCGGAGGACCGGAGCACCGTTAACCGGCACATCAGAGACTGCTCTCTCTTGATGCTCGGAGACAACTTTTGGACTACATGCTGTTGGTTCGTCCGCGGTGCGTTCACAGTTCGTCCCAGAGCGTTTTTATTAGTTCATCCAGCTTCTGGGACACTGGACTGGACACTGTTATTCCTGAGTGACACCAGTGGAAACTAATCACCCAGGCTGTGACAGGACGTCTGTGATGCGGAGCATCAGGCTGCAGTGCACTGTTTAATATGTTTACAGGTGTGACCAGTACGTTCACAGTTAGACTAATCATCAAACCTGATAATGCAGCAGTTAAGTTAACATCTCACATCAGCAAGGTCAGACCAAACTTAATCACGTTATGCTCCTCCTATAGTGCCTCCTTTGTCTATAGTTAACATTAATCACTGCTGTAGGTTACATCATACACATGCCTTTTAATAACCATATTTTTGTATTAAGAGTATTTGCTAATATATTTCATGTCCACTGTGTGCCACCAGTGAAAGACTACTGTTTGTTCATTGTCATTATCTGTCAAACTGCTGATTTATCAAAGGCAAATAAATAATTAATGTTTATCCCTAAAAATGGGTATGGGGTTCTTTTATCAAGATGGTCACCAAAAACTTCAGGGACGAACAGCCCCACCTAGAATATTTTTCACCAGCCGCCACTGGTAGTTGGCCTTTTCATTTTAGTCAACCAGGGGAGGCAGCAGTGAGCCAGACTTTGCCTGCCGGACGAAATGAAGAAGCAGAAGGAGGAGAAAAAGGAGAAGGAAAAGGAGAAAGGAAAAGACCCATGAGATAATTATATTATAGACAGGAGGAGGCTCAGTGATGTCATGTCTTTTTATGCTCCATGGTTGACACTGATTCTGCATTGATATTTCAATTTCAACCTTCCTGATGGCTCGACAGTTTTGTTACAGTATCTATATAATTATTAATAAAGTGTAAAAAAAAAAAAAAAAACTCGGCCGGGACAGTGTTGCAGCCTCTGTGCAGCTATTCAGGTGCACAAACCTAACGCACATCTCCAGCTGGGTCCGTGTACGTTTCAGGCTGGTTTTTTGTTTTTTTGTTTTTTGTTTTTACAACGAAAAAACGAGGAAACCAAAATCAAATTACGGTCAAATTTTGATTGCCTTTTCGATTTTGATCTTAAACAACACATTAACGCCGATGACAGACCGGAAGTGTCGGAACTTCAAAATAAAATCCCAGTGAATTGCGTTATAGCCACGGACTGTTGATGAATGGCCTATAAAATCTTTTTTTTTTCTTTGTAAATGTTGTGTTTTGAGCACATGGATACATTTTCACAGCTGTGTTTATTTTTACACATGAGTGACAAGCTGATCGTTAATTAGTTCATCTTCCTCATCTCCTCGCTTCGCTGGGTCTCTGTCTCCGTTGCGCTGTAGCGCTTCACTTTGCTTCCATTCAGTCAGATCATTTTCACAACGTGTTCTGCGGCCCGTCTCCGGTCCCAACCGGGCTCCAGACAGGCTGTCCCTCTCTGAAGCAGAGGGTGAGGTGGTCAGCTTCACTCCCGCATTAACGCAGATGACAGCCTGGAAGTGTCTGAACTTCAAAATAAAAGCCCAGTGAATTGAGTTATAGCCACTGTACTGTAGCCTATATAAATAGCCTATGAAATCTTTTTTTTCTTTGTAAATGTTGTGTTTTGAGCATACGGATACATTTTCACAACTGTGTTTATTTTTACACATTAGCGGCCAAGATCATTAGTTCATCTTCCTCACGTGCCTCGGTCTGTCCGTTGCGCACGCTGCAGCGCTTCGCTCCCAGGTCAATCAGAGCATTTTCACAGCGTGATGGGGTCAGCTTCACTCCAGTCAGTCTTCACAGACAGTCCACAAAGAGCTTCTGAACATTTCCTCCTCAGTTTGTCCCAGGCGGCGGCAGATAGTTTTTAATTTAATTTTTTATATATATATATATATGGCTTGAACGCCATTATATGAGACCAGGCTATTAATTGAATACTGACTGATTGTTTTGTTATTTGAGGAATATAGCTATATTATGATCTGCTGCAGTAACGTTCGCCACCTTGTGGAATAATGCTGCATGGGGCTGGGTGATAGACCAGCTCTTCTCAGAGACTCAACCCGACCCTGAGGTCTCCAATTAGTGTTGCACCGATACCATTTTTTGGCCCCCGATACCGATTCCGATTCCCGGCTGTGCAGTATCTGCCGATACCGATACCGTTCCGATACCACACAGTTTGGAAAAAAAAATATATAAGAGCTTTTTTTCTTCTAATACTATAATCCAGTAGAACTTTTTTATTGCCTACCTGGTAAAAATGTTTAAGTAACACGTTATTTAAACTTTAAATAATGTTGAGGGTCCAATGTAACGCATTTTTACATTTAGGAACAGTAAACACACCCCAAACATTTTTCCTCTGACTTGACAAACACAATAGATTTGATACATGAAATGGTCTTTCCTGCCACTACACTAATGATTACTGTATATACATAAATAACAGTAGCATAAACTGATTGGTTGAACGCAGCCTGATGTAAACATTAATAAACTCAGTAACCAATCACACAGGCAACTCCATGCTGTCCATGTGTGATGTTCAGGGACAGGTCTGAAGACAGAGCTCTGAGGTTGAAGTCCTATAATAATGAGATGAGATGAGAGACACCTGTGACAGTGACAGGTCTACTCTGTAGCTTCGTCTTGACCACATGTCAGCTGATCAGCTGCAGCAGAGGAAACTCCGCTGCTCTCAGCTGCACCGCAACGAGCGCTTTTTTTTTTTTTTTTTTAAATTAAGCTCCGGTAGCGACCGCGCCGACATAACGTAGCGGGATCTCTATTTACATGTGTGCGCACCGCACACGGAGAGAGGAGGTGAAAAGAGACAACACTGTTACCTGCTGTATAGGCTACTGGCCACAGACCAGTGTGTAACGAGTGAAAAAAACGCCGTCACTGCAGCCTGAACGCAGCTCAAATCGACCGGTGTCTGAGCACGGCGAACAAGCTTTGATAAACACACCGGACCCGCGTCGGTTTGGCAGCTCAGTGACGGCGGCTTTTTGACTCGTTACACACTGGTCTCTGTGTTTTAGCGATGGTACAGGCTGAGGCCAGTATACAGCAGGTAACAGTGTTGTTGTCTCTTTTCACCTCCTCTCTCCCCTGTGTGTGCTCAGTGCGCTGCTCAGTGCGCTGCTCAGTGCGGTGCGCACACATTTAAATAGAGATCCTGCTACTTTATGTCGGCTTTGCTTGTTTACATTTCACAAAAAACTCCTTGAAAAGGATTAACTGCAATTAATTGAATTGTTTACATCCTTACTTGGCTTGGCATGCACTGAACACGTGTGATCACACAGCAGTGAGTGTCGGGCGAGAGAAGACACAAGGCGCAGCGTTCATATCAGTAAATGGCATCGGTGCGTCATTTGTTTTACTCGTCGATACCGATGCCAGCATTTTAGTGCGGTATCGGGCCCCCTACCGATACTAGTATCGGTATCGGTGCAACACTATCTCCAACCCCGGGCATATTTGGCAGGTGGCAGCGGCCCCTTTATGGTTCTTTTCTACTCTTTTCAGTCACATGAGATCCAGTCCCAGACCTCGGCTACAGTCCGGGATTTCATCAGGCTCCCTTCCCGGCACAGGGCACTCTAATTGGCAGCTTAGATGAGGGGAATCGCCGTGCGTAATGGTCGCGCGTAATGACAGCTCCTCGCCGGTGAAACACAATAAACTGCGCTACTTCTTGCATGTTTGTCTCATGGCACGGTGGAGCCTACACAGAGGTACACAAACAGGTGGATCAGGCTGCAAAGAAGTCCGCTGTGAAAATGATCTGACTGAATGGAAGCAAAGCAAAGCGCTACAGCTCAGCGGAGACAGAGACCCAGCGCAGCGAGGAGAACAGTACATGAGGAAGATGAGTTAACGATCAGCTTGTGTGAAAAAATAAACACAGCTGTGAAAATGTATCCATGTGCTCAAAACACAACATTTACAAAGAAAAAAAAAGATTTTATAGGCCATTCATCTACAGTCTGTGGCTATAACACGAGTCACTGGGCTTTTATTTGGAGTTCAGACATTTCCGGTCTGTCATCGGCGTTAATGTGTTGTTTAAGATCAAAAACAAAAAGACAATCAAAATTTGACCGTAATTTGATTTTGGTTTCCTCGTTTTTCCGTTTCAAAAACAAACAAAAAAACAAAAAACAACTTTGTTTTTCTGTTATTCTGTTTTAAAACAAAAACAGAATAACGTGGAAAATTAAGTCTTTGACTTTTCTGAGTCATTCCATGAGAACGGTTCAAAATGGACTTTGACATTTTCACTTTTTTTTACCAAAATGTATCATTTGTATGTATACCCCACAGCATTAAGGATATTTTTAACTATCAGAAAAACATATTTTCCCATCTCAAGCATCGGCTCTCTATTATTATTGGTCATTTTTTCAAGATGTGGGCAATGTTATTCTTCAACCCCGTTACGGACACAATGAAAGCTCTCTGAATATGATCATAAAATGTATTTCAAAAGAAATCTATATTTTCATATTAATCAGATGTCCCCCACACTAATTCAATAATTGCAAATACAAAAATGATATAAAATCTCACTTTTTTTGCTATACTAAACCCTGAAATGTCTGTTTTTGTGAAAGCGCTCTTGTCATTTTTCATCAAAAGCATAGTTTAACTGAAGAATCTTCACCAAAATCAATAATCTTATGATAGCTCTCAACATTTTAGACATAAGTCAACAAACATTAAATTAGTTTTATCACATTAAAAAAAAATAATCTATGAAAATATAGGTGTGACGGGGTTGAAGGGACAAATACAGTTGAACATTAATAGTTGTTTTTTTCTAACTCTCAAATTCACAGTATAGAACTGTCTAGCAACAATATCCAGCCACTACTGTGTAGCCCAGTGTTTTTCAACCTTGGGGTCAGGAAACCATGCAGGGTCGCCTGGAATTCAAATGGGGTCGCCTGAAATTTCTAGTAATTGAAAAAAAAAAAAAAAATACTGATAAAAATATATATATTTTTTAACAAATTATTATTCTTTTTAAAATTATGATAAAACACCTCTTAAACACCTGTATTCTATACTGTACTTTCACTTTCTCCCATATAAATCGAGTTTAAATAAAATGCAGCATATAAAAATATCTGAGCTGGCGCATCTTGATTGACCGCGTGAGAGCCGCGTATATCCGTATAATGGAGTCTATAGGGCAGCAGAATGCAGCCTCTAAATAACACATTATCTGCAGAGAAACTCCTTCATTTCACCAGTATTTAGTTCTGATAGGCTAGTGCTATTCCCCTCTGAGTCCGGGGTTAGCTGTTATCAACATCCGGGGTCTGTAGGTTGACCTACTGACCTCTGACCTGGATGATGTCATCTCTGAGCGCGGCGCGGCTTGTTGCTAATGCTAATGCTACGGGTCGTTTCTGCGTGTTTCTGACTTGTCAGAACAAAATGAGCAGCTGGATGAAGTTCAGCTTCCACAGGCTTCCTCTCCTCAACCTGGACTCACTAAAGCTCCGGCTAGTTGAGATAAAAATAGACCCGAATGCCGAAGCGGAATGATTATTATCAGAATGAGCCGGGCAGCGCTCGGAGATGACATCATCCACGTCAGAGGTCAGTAGGTCAACCTACAGACCCCGGATGTTGATAACAGCTAACCCCGGACTCAGAGGGGAATAGCACTAGCCTATCAGAACTAAATATTGGTGAAATGAACGAGTTTCGCGGCAGATAATGTGTTATTTAGAGGCCGCATTCCGCTGCCCTGTAAACTTCGTCGAACGACTTGTAATGACACCAAATTGTAATGACACCAAACCTCCGTGCTAAGCGGAGCAGGAGTGTGTCTGCGCCGCGGTAGCACATACACAATGAATGGGTTTGCTGTTGGTCGCTTGCGTTTTGCGTGTTACTCACGTTCACTCTACAGGTATTTCTCCCTTCTTTCTGGATAACTTTTAAGGCGTGCCTGATACTTCCTCTGCCTTTCTGCTGCTGTTGTCGGTGCCATCTTACTCACATCTTAAACATGGAACATAGATTACATTCAGCATGTATGTGGCAGAAAAATGTTAATCAAATGTAATAATAATTTATTTAAAGAGGAACTAAACCCCTAAACCACTTTTTTCTGCTGAAAACAAATGTATTTGGGTATAAGGTAGTGTTGTCAGTTGATTCTGGTCCAACTTTTGACATTTTAGTCAAAATATTTCAATTTGGTGTATTTTGTAGTAAAAATGTAGAGTGACTGCCCTCTATGGGTTGAAACACGGCTATTACAATCGAATTTTTCTATTGGCTGAGATGGAGGCAGATGACGTTTTGGAGGCAGCTTTCGTCACCGGCCACTAGCTCCCCGGCCAATCAGCACCGGCTGCTGCCTGCCGCTAACGGTTGCTAGGCGCTCTAGCTGCTCTGCTGCGGCTAACAGCTGCTAACAGCTGCCTGAACGGGAATCGCCGGCGGCGCTAACGAGCCGTTAACGAGTTAACGAGCCGGCGGATCAGCTGTAGATGCTGTGTCAGGGCTCTGGCGTCCTCTCCTAGTAGTGTCCACGCTACTAGTGCTGTTAGAGTAGCTCGTTAGTAGCTCGTTAGCGCTAGCAGAAGTGTCGATGTGTGTTTATTACTTTTTTTTCTCTTTTGTGTGATTTCGCGGGTGTGAATGGGGCGCAGGGGGGAGGGGGGAGGGGGGATCGGAGAGTGCTCCTGAGTCCCGCCCATAATCAAGGCATTTTTTGAATTTCAAGCTTAGAGCACGTAATCCAAAACTGAGGGGTTTAGTTCCCCTTTAAATAACTGGATAACTTAGCAACCAAAGTGTTAAAATCACAACCCCGTCACAATCTCACAACCCCGTTACAATCAAACACGTAACGGGGTTGAGTGTGACGGGGTTGTGATTTTTACACAAAATGGCCGCTGCTTTACATAGTGAATGCCAGACAGAGAGCATATGGCATGCATGAGATTCAGAATTAGCATAATTCTTGAAATAACAAAAATCTTTTTCATAAATAACAGTTTTCTATCTTTTTTTCATGTGACGGGGTTGAGTCATTATGCTTGACGACTACAATATCACAAGATAATTGACCAAAATAAACTTAAAGAAGGGAGCCACTGGCCTGTTTCTGTTGTTTTGTTGTCCAAAAGACTTAAGTGATGTCACTTCCTGATGTACATGCTTGTAGGGATCATACCATTGTTTTTATGGGGGGTAGAATCATTTGTGTAACGGGGTTGAGGGGTTACCGGGTACAGAACTAAATAATGTGATTTTAATTAATAATTATCAATTCATTTTGACATAAAATATCACCAACAATTAAGCACAGATATATGTTTAGGTTTATATCAAAATGTATGGACTTTTTTACAGCTTTATTTGGTATATTCAAAGTATACTTTCATTGAAGGCCATCGGGGACATGACAAAACAGGTGGCGTCAACACAAAAACTATATAATTTCTCATAAAAAGATAAAAATTGAAGTAATGTTTTTTACACTGTATTAAAGGAGACATTTCAATGTATCTGTAAAGTTGTTAAAATATAGATTTTTGTGACCCAGTGGATAAAATATATCTTAATAGGTAATAGGGACTCAAATTGCACCGTTTTCATGGAATGACTCTTCTATTGTTTTGTTATTATGATATTTGGAAACTTCGCTCCACAGCGGCCAGGTCCCGGAGCAACTCTCTCCACACCCCCCGCTTGCATCCGCACGCGCGTGTGAACGCGTAACAACATTAGTCAAACAGTGAAAGACAGACGTGCACAATCTGCTTCATACGAACGCAGCTTCTTGTCACGTGTGACACAGTTTGCGCACGTCGTTTCCACGTACGCGGGAGCGCCTGACAAAAATGTTCAATCAGCTTCACGCGAGCGTTAATGCGTGCGTTCGCTGAAAAACGCATGAATGTTACACGTGGTCACTACGCGTAGTGTGATTACAGGCGTGCAGCAGTCATAACGCGTGAACGTGCGCGTGAACGGGGGGCTATTATAAGTCAATGAGGAAACTACATTACACGTCAGGCGCTGTCTGCTGCACAGGCGTCAAAGCACGCGGGTGTGACACGTCCAGTTGATAGGTGCGCACATAATATGACACGATTGTACCGGCATACGCACGCACGCACGCACGCACACATCAGTGATCATAATAATGATGAGAAAGAAAATGCATTGTTCACTAAAACTGCACACTGGGATTCGATCCCAGACTGGAATAAAGTCCTTGTTCACAGTGCAAGCTGCTCTACCAGGTGAGCTATACCTGGTACACCTTGATAACTACACCGAGCTGTCAAGCCTTTCACCTCTGAGCCAGATGCAGAGCGGGGCGGGAGCTTGTAGCACTAGTGCCCTCCCCTGGGGTTGTGACACGTCAACCCCAGTCTCCCTGAAACTGCCAGTTTGCGTCTGCCATTGGTTCACAGCAATTTGAAGGCAGAAAAACTCAGAAATTCAATTTTGCACTTCCTTTTCTGCTGATATGTCCTCTAACATAAGAAAAATGCCATGAAAAGCACGAAAAACACGATTTTCATGGGAGGGGGTGTTTAGGTACTAAAAACTCAAGTTGAGTGTTGGCGGTGTGTACATGCATTCTCATGCCTCTTTTTTTGTAAGTATTTTTTTTGGGCTTGCACAGTATTAAAAATGGTTCATATTGAGAATTGTGGCATTGTAAATTCTGAGAATCCGAGGTGTTTTTATTTTCATATTGTTTGATTTGAAACAGTTTTGGCACTTGAACTAAATGTACAGAACGACGACATACTGTGACTTCTGTTAGCTGTACTCTGATGTTATGCCTGTCTGATTTCTTTCTATTTTACTCAAAGCCTGTTTTGTCACACTTTTAATGGCACTGAGTCCAAGTCTGAATCTGACTTGACATGATTAACTCTAACATGAGTTGAGTGCGCCCTCTGGTTGTATGTGTTAGAGTTGAGAGACAGCATTGCTGGCATTGCTTCCATTTTCCTCCTGTCATCTCTTTTACTGTGGTTTATAATGGTTTCTAATTGTCGCAAACAATAACATTATAAAGAATAGTAGAATAGCAAGCTGATTAGTGTGAATGGGAGTCAATTAGGTTTATGTAGCGAAAAAAATAAATACTGGCAGAATTAAACATTATTTGCTTTTCAGTCTCTATCCGAGGCTGAAACAGCTCGTCAGTCACTCGCTACATTGTTTTTAATTGCTGTGCACTGGATAGTACACGAGGTGCCTTGCAGTTTCAGTGGGTGTGGATTAGGTGGGTTTTAAAAATGTTCCAGAGAGCCAGAAATGTCAGTATCTGCTGTTGCAATTGTTGATTTATTGGTATTAATCAACAAAGCTACGATCCCCTGCAGATACTTAATGTTCATAAATGTGTTATGGGCTGTAATTGTGCTTAATTCCCCATTACAGGGGAACACTGTTCCCAGTTAGAGTGTTTTCTCCCTTCCTACTGTGCAGTTCCAACTAAAGACGAGTGAGAGGAGGAGGTTTGTTGTAAGGAGAAGATGGGTATTACACATTGCATACTGTACTGTACTAAAAACCCTTTTATTGCACAAAAATCCAGAGCTGAACAGTCAGGGTGAAAACAAGGATCACAGCAGCAGTCAGGATCTCACAAAGCTCAGAGGCAACACCTGTGTGAACACGGAGAATCTATTTACAACTCTAATGTTCAACGCCTCCCTGTAAGAAACAAGTCCGTGAGTCATTTTCACTGCATAAACATCCCTACTTTCTGTAGCATCTGATTTGAAGAGATGGGGTACGTGCAGGCTCATGACAAACATACGCTCCCCCACCTGTCACACACCAACACCCCCTCAACTATGCAGAAGTTAACACCCCTAATAAAATGTGAAAAAAAAAAAAAAAACTGTTTTATACCAGACTTGAAGCATGTTTGTTTCTGCTGTAAACTTAACAATTTAAAATGAGAATCCCCTGGGATGGGAGATGTGACATAGCCATGGTGTTATCTATGACTTTCATATTGGACATACATCAGATATAGCTATACATCCTTTGGGCTGTGGCAGAGGTATCTGCTCTAGTGCCATTCTTGTCAACTCTTGGTGTATGACACTTCTTACTGCTGGTTATTAGGGGTAAAGCATGTCGTGAAAGCAGCAAAAGCATCATGGTCAGCAGCACAGTTATTTGTAGCTGCAGTATCATTCATGCATTACGTATAGATTGCAAAGTCCTCACTACACACCTTGCATGAAGATCCACTCTCATCTCAATTTGAAACCAAACACTTCATTCTCACAGAGTCATCAGATGCAGGCAGACAGTGAGGCCGGCAGGCCTAATCAGTCCCCGAGTGCCTGTCCCATCTCATTTAATGCTCAATCCAGGCTAATCAAAGCGACGTTGGCGACAATCTGACCGTCGGTCTCGAAGCTCTCGCACGGTGCTTCACTCGAGCTTCAGCAAATCAAATGTCTGTTTTAGGCCGTATGGCAACAAAACACCAGTGTCAACTGTTTCAAACCAACACAGATAACTGCCACCCCACTGTGTGGTACTTCAACCTTTTAACACTTGCTTGCATTACTTAAGGTGATAGGAGCAGAAAAATTCACGTGTTGCAATTCGCCTTTCTCTGCTCTAACAAGATGACCAACCAGTGTAAAGCTCAGCCCAGTGCCAACACCCTCCTGTAGGCTGCACTTCAGCAAGGTGGGTACAGCTGTCAGGCAAGATTGATGGATGGTCTCCCTGTTCACTAATACTGCAAGTACCTGTCTGGAAAGTCCTTACATGCATGTAAATTTAATTGCTTTCAGTAAATCCATAAATAAAGCCAGCGCAAGACATCTCTGCTATCCGTCACAGTGCACATTAACAGTGTAATCGGCCTCCAGTGACTCAGTGACTTTACAGATTATGGCAGGTGGGGAAGCATCAGCCACAGAGAGGAAATTGAGTTGTCACGCTTGTAATGTGGTAAAAAGCCCCCAAAATTAAATGACCACACTAATCACATTTACACTCTTATATTCTGATACTCCATAATATGCCTCACTTTTTTAAACATTTCTCCACAACCACCAACAGGAAATCAATTATTCATAATTTCTGCAGTTTGCTTCACTGAACCGTGATTTTATCAGGCGAGTCAAATGGAAACGGCTCATGTGGCCTACTGTGATTTTTTTTTCCTAGTGGGAAATTAGATTTTTGCTTAATATACAGATATGCTTCCTATTCATACAGTGGTTCAAGCAACAGATTAGAACTGCAAAAAATATTAGAAGTAGTGCATAATTAATATATAGCCTAAAAGTTGGGGCTACAAAAAAGCGCTGAGCTATACTGAGATATTATGGAGTGCCTTATGAAGAACAGCTGGAGTGACCTGTAGAGTGATACATGAAGGACGGGTTAGCAACCAGTTTGAGGTCAAAACTGAGATTCTTGTCTCTATTAGCCTCTGACTGGGTAATGAGGAATAAAACTAATCAATGGAAGTACAGAATCCAGTGGACTTCAAGATCTCAGAGTTTGCAGCTAAGTTGGCACAGCTGTCTGCCGCTAACAGATGCAGGACAGTGCCCTCGCTGTTTGATTGAATCAATCACACTTGAAGGCAGCAGCCCTTGAGCTGCGTGGAGGATGGAAAAGAAAGGACAGTCTTTTCGCACCTCAAGAACATCTGGCACAGATGAGTGACGCAGAGCAAAAATGAGACTCTCCGATGTAAAACCAGTGCTGCTTCATGGCGAAAAGAGAAGTGGAAAATGACAAAGACCACAGTCAATTAAGTTCAAACGTATCAACAACTGACTAAAGAGAATTATTTATATCCACTGGCCACAGCAGCAATAAAGATGTGCAGATTAGAGAGACTGTTCTTTGAAAACCACAAGCCCATACTGTAGATCATTTGTGCAGCAGGTTTAAATGTTAATTATGTTAGTTAGTTATGTTCTGTTGTTAGGCAACATCCAGTAGCTGTAGTCATTAGGGAATAAGGATAATAAGGGAAAAGTGTGGCGACAAACTCCATGATAAAAGGTGGTTGGGGTGGATGGCTCTGTCTATAAAACACGGGTACAGGCTATTGATACTTATCAGTAAGGTGACGTCACAATGCATTCCACCTGGCCGCCGCCATGCTGGGTACCAAACACTGAGTTAACCTCTATTCAGCTCAGTGCAGCCACGTCCTCTCGGACCAGAAATGACTGCTGCCTGATGTAGTTTGGATATGGATATTTCTCATTTTGATGGCCTTGCCTTGAAAGCACACACCATTTCTGCTGAGACGATCTTTGACAGCGCGGTGCGCCGCTCTCTCTCCCGTTAACAGTTAATCTAGCTCACCCAGCGGACCTCCTCGTCTCTCTCTCTCTCTCTCTCTCTCTCTCGCTCGCTCTGTCTCTCCTCCAAATACACAAAAAGCCAAATCAAATCAGAAATGCGTAGCCCACTTCTTTTTAACTCACAGACATTTATTTTCATAAAGTAATAAAATATCTGGACATTTTGCCATCGTTAACATTGAGACAAAAGGCTGCAGGAATGGAAGAAGAATTCGGCAAATCATCTTATCACGCAAAAAGTCACAACAAACAGGTTTTGCACAATGGTTTGCACAGATAAGTCTTAAAATATGTGCAACACCTTCTCATCACAATCCACACCATCTACACAGTTACGTTATCAGCTGTTATTAAAACCCAACTCATCAGGACGCGATGACCACCACTCACATTAAACAAACCGTTAACAATTAATAATCCACACTCAAACCGAGGCAACAATAGTGTTGACTGTACTCAACAAGCTATTATTACAAGGTTTACAACAGATATGACAGACAACCTGGGCCGTGTGTGTGCGATAAGAAAGGGGGGAGGGAGGGAGGGAGAGAGGAAAAGTAGGTAAAAACCTGCTAGCTGCTAGCTGTTAGCTACCGTAGCTCAGGCGTCGGTCTCCCGTCAGGTAAAAGCTGCCGTTTATTCCTCAGATGAAGCTCATGAAGTTGTTGAGCCTCTCCGGTACAGTTATCCATCACTGCAGTTGAATTAGCCGCTAAACTGCTGGACGCTAAAACCGAGGGGGCGTCTGTGTGTTTACAATTCACGAAAGCAACGTGAACGTACGTGCCGCTCACACTCAGTAGAGTGAGGCAGCCTCCCTTGGCGTACATGTCTCCCAAGCTGTTTAATGACGGTAAAAAATGAAACAGAAAGTAAATATCCTGCAGTTTCTCTTTTCTGTGCTGCGCTGATCAGAGCGGCATCCCTACCTAGTGTATTTTACTTAGCAACGATCTGTTAAACAGGAATAACAGACTGTTAAATGCAAAATCAAGATGTAAATAAATATCAGAAATATCAATAAATTATCGGAATACGACATTCAATAGTGCCATGTAATAAAAAAAGGTTTATCCACTATTTTTGTGAGATTTGATGTCACAGCCATGGATGTATTAGGTCACAGCCCATAGACTGCCTTTGGAAGTCGGTACCCAAGATGGCGCTGTGACCGGCTGCGAACGCTGTGTGACGTCACGTGATATCTATCTATATGATGTTGGAGAGGAGAGTTCAACTCCCATGGGAAACCAGCAGTTCATCGTTATTATTGTAACCTTGACAACAAAGATCATCTAATGTTGGGAAAGAACTTATTTGAACCAAAATCAAGAATCTTTTCATTAACCTAACCAAGTGGTTTTAAAACTTGGCAAGCCAAGACTGGTATTGAAAATAACCATGGCGACAAAGGTATGCTACTGTCATGTGTACTGTGTGCCTGCTGGACCTTGGTTGTCATGGAACCATCTCAGGAGACAGTCATGGGTCATATCAAATGGTTGGGAAAAAAACACAAAAACACACACAGAACAGTGACGACCAGCAGTAGGTGGAAGAAGAGGACGGAGACGGATCATGCACACAAACATCACCTGACAGGCTTTGACAGGGAATGCTCCAGAGAAAGATGAAAAGCGCCCAGCCTAAGAACACCTGCTTATCGGATCTCCAGGGAGACATCAAGAGCCTGGGATACATCTGGTATTTGATGATGAAAATGTATAGCAAATGAGAACTCTTAACGTCCCTTATCAACGGCCTTCACTCAAGCGAGCGCAATATTTCTTCCACAATGGGTAAATCAGTATGAAGGCAAGACCATGATGAAGAATCTATCACAAGATCAATATCTGAGATCATTATATCTGAAAGTGAAAGGAAAACATCCCTACACAGAGAAGAAAGAGAAAGAGAAACTGACGTGTGTGTGAAAACCACCTGGCCACCAGATGTCCCAGCATACAATACAATTATGCAAGATCATTTGGTAACCATGGTAACATGTATTGCATATGAATAAGTGAGCACTGGAATTTTCCTTGATCAATGACAAAAAATAATGGAGGTGTAATGGTGGTGTGTTGTAACCTTATCTTTTATATACAGTTTATGGTTGTAACTGTGCTTCATATACGTTATATGTTGATGTTATTACATTCATGTATGTTAGCAGTTTTTTCCCCTGCTGTTTCTATCTGTCCTTAATAGATATGATGTTAAAGTCTCAGTTATTGCTCATTCTCCATTGGAGAAGACAAACACAAATGAAGTGCAGGGGACAGACAGCTACATGACTTCTTGTCAGTCACAGACATTTCATCTCTCCACATTGGTTCATGTAGCACAGGATGATAGTCACTAAATCTGTTTCACACAGTAAATGAACTACCTCATACAGTACCCCCACTGGGTAGTAATTCAGTAAATACAAGTGAACAGGACTAGAAAAAGAAGCAATAAATCTTGTTAGAGACCAAGTGACCCATACTAGAGCCAAGTGAGTAATCCAAAAAGGGTATTTTTTCACTTTTTCTCATGTCCATTGATAAAATTCCAACACAAGCCCTGCAGGATGTGTGATTTCCTTGAGAATGATTGGCAAGTATCGTCTCTGTGATGCTTTTTTTTTTAAAAGTCAAATCCTCAAACCTTTTGACACATGTAGCCTGTTTTTTTGTGAAAGACTCAAATACTGTGCAGTCTAAGCTTTTTATTTTTGTCCTGCTCTGTGGGCAATCATGTGGAAGGAATGGACAAAAAAGAAAACTGGCAATTTAACAGTTGGACTGCGAGCTTGATGATTTGACTCGAGGCTCTGTGACAGATGATTCAAATCAGAAAATTTAAGGGGGCCGCACTCAGTGTCAAAGAGTTTACACTACATTCATTTATTTCTCTACCAGAACTGCCTCACAGCTCTGAGGAGTCACAGTGCCGAACAATTGGATCAAGTCGCAGGAAAAGTCTTAACATGATTTCTCTCTTTTTCCCCTCTTGCCTCGGGACATCGCTGTTGTAAAAGATGTCTCAAAGATCATAACCGTGGAGCATTTTTCTCCCAGTTCCAGGAGCCTGTTAATTACAGCCGGATGAAAGGTGATCAGATTGCCTCCCCGGCGGCGAGCTCATCAAACGAGCAGCCTACAGGCCTTGTCAGGACTCATCAGGATCTGCTCTCCACTCAGCCAGGCTGTGATGACTTCGTCTAGACGTTGACTGCTCCCCACTCAGAGATGGGTGAGAGCCGACTGTGAAATATTGAGCCCAGAAATATCATCTGATTGACCATCTCCTGGTCCCCAACTGAGCTGTTCTGCCTGACTGTGATGACTGCCTGAATGTGACTGAGCTGTCACAATGACAGAGCTGCCGATAGAGCCGAGAGTCAAAAGCCGAGCATCGAAAAATGAAATATTGCCTCCTGTTATCGCTGCCAGCGTGTTGCTGGTGTAGCCCTGTGTCCTTCACTCCTTGAATGTTAGAGGATCAGTTCCTTGACTCTTACAAATGGCAGGATTTTTAAAGCTGCACTGTTGGGACTTTTGAACAGTTTGAACTCCCGGAATAGGTTCAAACACACTTCAGTTTACCGACCTGGTGTATTTATTTGGCATTTTTGAGCTTTTCGCTAAAAAGCAGCAGCTTTCAGAGGCCAGCGGTGTCACCACCAGAGCCGTGTGAGAGTAACAAAAACTGCTAAATTACAGCCTGGTTCATCACTCTCAACACCCACATTGTTCTCTCATTACCATGTGATACATTGCTATTATTAAAATAACGACTATGGCCACTTTAACAGAAGCCTGAGTGGAAACCAGGGAGAGAAGACAATCTAAAATCTTGACAGATACAACTTTAATACGTCTCAACTTTCATCTGTTACTTTTCCCATACTCCTTACAGCCTGGTTTAAAAGTGGTACTAATATATGCAATAACCCTCATTAAAGGGATAGTCCACCCAAAATTCAAATTTCACTCATTATCTCATAGATTTGCACTGATGCCGGCGCAAGTCGCGCGAGATTTGGACGGACCAAGAGCAGTGCTGGGAGCTTCCGCTACAAACAAGCTTAAAATACAGACTTATTTAATTTTTTTTGGAACAATTTCTCATGTTGGGGCTTCAAAACAAGGACATTACAGACAAGCACTATGGAGGTATTTGGATGTTTTTTGGTGTGTCTTTTTGGATGAAGAAAAGTGAGCCCCGTTCTCAACCGTCATATGGACATGCAGTGCTGCACGGAGCCCCGCTGTAACTCAGAGAAGGCACGGAGGACTCTGAAATTTGAATTTTGAGTGAACTATCCCTTTAATAGTAAAGTGATCTGAGCTACTTTCCATAGGCAGATGTAGAACTGCTTATAATAATTGGTTTGGTTTTTGTGGGTTGCCTCTTGAAGCCCTAAATGAAACTATATGTTGAGTCTTTTTGCAGCAGCAGATCTGAGGAACATGTTTTCTTGGAAATAGGCCAACGCAGCACTTTGTGTCCAGAGCCCTGTTGTGTCTTTTCATGTTACTACAGAGAAATCCTGTGTTTTTAAAATGCTAAAAAATGCCCCCACTGTCATCAAAGTTTTCACACTTTATTATACAACTCTTATATAAATCACAGTTTTCCTCCCTGAAATCATAACAGCTATGAAAAAAGGGTTCATGGTCAACAAAGTGTATGAATCTCATTTTGGATTCCTCATCTGCTCAGTGCACAACAGTGCACACACACTCTCTCACACACAGCCTTCCCATGGCTTCTACTCTTGCCAACAGAGCATCTCGGTCGATATAAATAGTCTGTTTTCATTCTTCCCTTGAGGTTTCCTTTAAAATGTTTTTTTGGGGGAATCAATCTATTTTGTGGTGACTGTAATAAGTGTTCTCTCAAAGTAATTGTTGACAGTTTGGTGCACATACAGCTGAGCATCAACATAAAATAACATTGTCATCTTTCCAATTCCTCCCCCACTTCCCTGCAGAGCTGAGCATCAGACAGGACAAGGACTCACAGTGGACAGAGTGAAAGGGACGGGAGAGTGACAGACGGAGGCGAACGCAGAGGAGGAAATGTCATGTTTTTGGAGGTTGTTCATTTGTGGGAGAAGTACTTTTGCTACCTCCTCTGGGATACACTGCTTAGTGCTTTACTGTCATTTTCAGCAGGGGGTAACAAACAGCGTCTTCATAAATGGTTCTTATTCCCCTAACAGCCACGGTTCTTGCTGCCTCCGCATATCACACTTATCATCTGCACATATGAAACGTTATATTCAGGGTTCGACATACAGCATTTGGACTTCTCCAACAGATCCATGCTGTTTCTTTTATGTTCCAGCTGGAGATACTCTCAGTCTTTTTTATTTCAAAACCTACAATGCAAACAATGGAAAAATCAATAACAAGTGCAATTCCATCTTGCCATAAGATATATTGAATAAACACAAAGAAAAATAGAACTCTCAAAAACAATACTAAAAAAATAACGTATTAGTGTAAAGACAATACTAAATTGATGGCCAAAGCTTTTAATCAAATCTCATGAAGTCCCTGTATTGATACAGAGATGGTGCAAGACAAAACCTTCCTTCACCAACACGAAGCCCCAGGTTCAGGCCCGTGGATTGGTCACGCATTCCAACAAACACAATTAATTGCTTGTGTTTGGGCGTGGGAAGCCGGTAAAGGAATCACACACGTTGTATAGTGAAAGCAAAAAGAAAAGGGAAATCTCAGCAGGAGGTGCTCACAGATCAGATGGAGATGGTATCCTGCCTGAATTCCACATTTGAATTGATCTGGATTTGCTGGTCTCAACTTTTAAAGGGATAGTACACCCAAAATTCAAATTTCACTCATTATCTAGGCCTACTCACCCTCATGTCGACTAAGGGCTGGGAGAATTTTCAGAGTCCTCCGTGCCTTCTCTGAGTTACGGGGGGGGGGGGGGGGTCCGCGCAGCAGTATTTGTCCATATAATGGTTGTGCTCACTTTTCTTCGTTCAAAAAGACACACCAAAAAACATCCAAATACCTCCATGCTGCCCGTCTGTAATGTCCCTCTTGTATTGAAGCCCCGACATGAGAAATTGTTCCGCCGGTCAGTGCAAATCACGCGAGATTTGCACTGACACAGGAAGAGCAGTGAACTGAGACACTGGGAGCTTCTGCTACAAACAAGCTTAAAATATAGACTTATTTAATTTTTTTTGGAACAATTTCTCATGTCAGGGCTTCAATACAAGAGGGACATTACAGACGAGCAGTATGAAGGTATCTGGATGTTTTTTGGTGTGTCTTTTTGGACGAAGAAAAGTGAGCACCATTCACAACCATTATATGGACAAATACTGCTGCGTGGACCCCCCCGTAACTCCGAGAAGGCACGGAGGACTCTGAAAATTCTCCCAGCCCTTAGTCGACATGCGGGTGAGTAGATAATGAGTGAAATTTGAATTTTGAGTGAACTATCCCTTTAAGTGTCATTTTGTACCAGAATTAAATACAACAACTACATGTAATCTACTCAACTGTCTGCAGATGGGTTTACAGGTATTTGTAATTAGCCATCCAACATCACGACTTTTGGTGGAATCCATTCATAGTGCATCATCAATTTACATTAATACAAATTAGGGCCCGACCGATATGGATTTTTTGGGGCCGATGCCGATTACGATTATTAGGGGGGAAAAAATCCGATAACCGATTAATCGGCCGATTATTATTATTTTTTAATTAAGTTTTAAAATTGTATTACTATAATAACATATCTATATTATATAATATATAAATTAGGGCTGCCTGGTCGACCAAAAAATCATTAGCTGACCAAAATTTCATTGGTCGATTGGTCGCAGGAAAAAAACAAACATTTGGAGCCCTGTCTTGTCAAAATTAAGTCAAAATCAATATGGGCTTTTATTTTGAAGGGCCAAATACAGGAAGTCATGACACGTGATACTTTTTTGTTGTTGTTTTTTTACACGGCACGGCAGGTCTCTCTCTCTCTCTCTCTCTCTCTTTTTTTCAAAAGCGACTTTTTCCAATGTTGTTCCAGACGTTTCTGGTTTGGAGACTGTTTTCAACGATCAGCGGTTGCTGCCGTGCCCGGCACCGTGTCAAAGCGCTCACCGGCGGTCAGTCTCCCAGCAGTGTCACGGAGCACAGACATGATAGTCCCCGCTGCAGTCAGAGTCCCGCACCGCTTCACGCCGCGGACCCCCCCCCCACCCGTCACACAGCCTCAGCTCAGTCACTCACCCTCATCTACTGTGTTTATTGGTGATAAATGCCAGTATATAACGGTAAAACCCGACCCCGACCGGCTTGTTGAATCTCGGACCCAACACGGCCGGAGACGAGCATTAATTAATTAATTCACAACCCGACCGCGGTAAAAAAAGAAAAAAAAAGGGGAACAGAAAGCCAGTGGCAACACTGGTGTTGAGACAGATCAGTCACTCTGCTGTGTGCTGTGACTGAGGTGGTAGCCTAGTGGATGGAGTTTGTCATGAGGTCGGCGCCGGTGCGGGGGAATCTTTTCAAAGTAAAACCAAGTTTTATTCCCTGCATTTTATTCCTGAAAATATCGGCGACAATCGGCGAGTTTTGGCCGATTACCAATTAGTCTCAAACGGGCTATAATCGGCTCGCCGATAAATCGGTCGGGCCCTAATACAAACACATCGGTATTCATTTATTCTGAACTCAAATTTTAAATTTTTAACAGCTTTTTTCAGTTTCACTCCAGTTCTGATGTCTTCACCTGCCTTGAAGTCTTTTGACCTAGAATAATGGCTACTGATAAACTCATCACATAAAGTTCCTATAAGCATACTCAATAAGTTCCAAGTCTTTGTTGTTTCTCTAATTTTGTAAGAGTTAGGGATGTATTGTATGTGGCAAAAGATCCTAATTTGTCTGTGTAAACAACTTATTATGGATCCAGAGTGACTTTTTTTCATGCAACATCCAGTGGCAGAGAACTTACTCTAACCTAAACCATGTTCTTTCCCCTATAGGCACAGATGTAACAAAGCAGTGACCAATCCAGAAACATAACGAAGGTTACGATATTGTAACCCTAGTTATATTAACACAGGCGGAGCCCTCTACTGGACTCTATGGGTATATCTCTCCTCCAATCGCGTACGCGCGATGGCCCACTGAAATTTGTACGTAGCCGGCCAGTATGGCGTGCCTACCTTTCCCGCCCTTTAGCGGGCTATATAAGCAGATGCACCGCCAGCTGCCCTCATTCCACCAAACTTCAGTGTAAGGCGAAAGAGCGGCAGGGCCCTAAGTAGAGGGCTCCGCCTGTGTTAATATAACTAGGGTTACAATATCGTAACCTTCGTTATATCTCACACAGGCTTCGCCCTCTACTGGACTCTATGGGTACAGTAGGCGAAGCCCCGATTTATGTACTCCCTGCCGCGGGAGAGGCTCCGCCCACTGACCACACCAGCTACCGGTTAGGTACCAAGACCCAGTCACCACTTTATTAATCTTAACCACCGTATGGAGTGATAACGGGTCCAACTTCATCCCAGTTAGCAGCACCTGACTAGGCTGGGTGAAGTTGTGGTCTAACCTCGCAGGGGTCTCAACCCTAGACCTCCTGCGCATATGGAGTTATTTTTGTCTCATAAATATCTGTAAACGCACAGAAGGTGATCTACAAATGTTCCTTGGTTTGCACACGTGTTTTGCTATCCACAAAGGGTGATCTACAAATGTTCCTTGGTTTGCACACGTGTTTTGCTATCCACAAATACAAATTTCTAATTTGTAACTTGTATTTTGGTTTTTACAAATAAATGTGTATTTGTAAATATATTGTATATTTGTAAATGTATAATTTTCCATTTGTAAAAACAAAAAAGCCATTTGTAAAACCGAAAATTCTGTTTGTGAAGTGTGACTCTGCATTTGTGGATCACCAATCACACACATGCATCTCTCTCCGCAATGACGTATTTCTGAGACATTCCTGCCGAGATCCACACAGAATCCACAAACTCACAGCTACTGATTCACAAAGGGCCGCTCTCCTCACCAGGAGGGGCAGTGTTGGCGAGTAGCTGAATGAAAACTAACGAAGAAGACTGCTACTGGCTTATCTCGAGAAATTATTTTAATTCCCACTGTTAATGCGTCACTTTATTAAGTTTTAATGTTTTTTCATGCGATAAAGTAACTGTTTAGCCCCCCCATGTGCGGTTAGTTTATCCAAATGACGCCTCTTTGGAAGTTTGCTCCGCCGTTCGCGGAGCAGTGAAGCTCCATCTGTGGAGCAGCTAAGCTAACTAGGCTACCACCGGACGAGCGCTCTATCACAGAGGCTACAGCCGGGCTGCTGTGGTGGTCGGCCGGCTAACCTCCGCTGTCATCCAGGTCTCCCCCGGCTCGTTTTTTCCCCCGGAATGATGAAGCTGGTTAGCCAGCCCACCGCAGCAGCCCGGCTGCTGTTTAGATCTGATTAGATGTTTAGATGTTAGACTGTTTAGATCCCCAATATGTGGTTATTTTTATACAAATGACGCCTGTTTGGAAGTTTGCTCCGCCGTTAGCCTAGTTAGCTGCTAACTAGGCTTAGTTAGCTGCTAACTAGGCTACCACCGGACGAGCGGTCTATCACAGAGGCTATAGCCGGACTGCTGTGGTGTTCGGCCGGCTAAGCCGCGGCGTCTTCTCGGGGGAGAAAACGAGCACTTCAGTAAACCGGTTGCTGCCTCTGGATGAGCAGATCATCACAGAGGAAGCAGCCGGGGCTGCTGTGGTGGTCGGCCGGCTAAGCCGCGGCGTCATTCCAGGGGAGAGACCAGCCCCAACCCGGTTGCTGCATCTGGATGAGCGGATCATCACAGAAGCAACAGCCGGGCTGCTGAGGTGGTCGGTCGGCTAATCTGCGTCGTCCTCCCAGGGGAGAAAAGGAGCCCATCAATCTACCGGCAGTTTTTTAGAGGTTTACCGCCGGCTGGATGAATTATTTTTAGGAGATACATGTTGTCTCATTCAGTGGTGTAGTCTGTAGGCTATATCAACAAACAAAACTATTTAGTCTATGATGGGCTATGTACAGTCACCACCGCTTCAACAATAAATAAATGTTTTACAATGAAACGGTCAGTCAGTTGACATTAACAATGCAGGTCGTTTTCTCCGTCCGGTGGTAGCCTAGTTAGCAGCTAACTAGGCTAACGGCGGAGCAAACTTCCAAACAGGCGTCATTTGTATAAAAATAACCACATATTGGGGATCTAAACAGTCTAACATCTAATCAGATCTAAACAGCAGCCGGGCTGCTGGGGCGGGCTGGCTAACCAGCTTCATCATTCCGGGGGAAAAAACGAGCCGGGGGAGACCTGGATGACAGCGGAGGTTAGCCGGCCGACCACCACAGCAGCCCGGCTGTAGCCTCTGTGATAGACCGCTCGTCCGGTGGTAGCCTAGTTAGCTTAGCTGCTCCACAGATGGAGCTTCACTGCTCCGCGAACGGCGGAGCAAACTTCCAAAGAGGCGTCATTTGGATAAACTAACCGCATATTGGGGGTCTTAACAGTTACTTTATCGCATGAAAAAACATTAAAACTTAATAAAGTGACGCATTAACAGTGGGAATTAAAATAATTTCTCGAGATAAACCAATAGCAGTCTTCTTCGTTAGTTTTCATTCAGCTACTCGCCAACACTGCCCCTCCTGGTGAGGAGAGCGGCCCTTTGTGAATCAGCAGCTGTGAGTTTGTGGATTCTGTGTGGATCTCGGCAGGATTGTCTCAGAAATACGTCATTGCGGAAAGAGATGCGTGTGTGTGATTGGTGATCCACAAATGCAGAGTCACACTTCACAGACAGAATTTTCGGTTTTACAAATGGCTTTTTTGTTTTTACAAATGGAAAATTATACATTTACAAATATACAATATATTTACAAATACACATTTATTTGTAAAAACCAAAATACAAGTTACAAATTAGAAATTTGTATTTGTGGATAGCAAAACACGTGTGCAAACCAAGGAACATTTGTAGATCACCCTTTGTGGATAGCAAAACACGTGCAAACCAAGGAACATTTGTAGATCACCTTCTGTGCGTTTACAGATATTAATGAGACAAAAATAACTCTATGCGCACCTCATTGACAGTGTCCTAGCAGAGCACAGTCCAATGCAGGTGCATGACACCCTGTGGGGATCAAGTATTTAAAACACTTGACACATCCTTCCTCTCACATGTCCTGTGACCCTACAGTGAGCACAGACCTGGAGAAGGAGCCTGATACATCCAAGAGATAGAACCTTATGAACGGGCAGGGTGAAGACCACGATGCCGCCGTACATATGTCCGCAACACTCGCACCACTGAACAGGGCCGTAGACGTCGCCACACTTCTTGTGGAGTGCGCCCGGACCACAGTGGGCGGTTCTCGACCCGCTTGACTGTAGGCTGAGAGGATGCATTCACACATCCACCTCGCCAAGCGTTTCTTGGACAGGGCTCTGCCAGCCGTCCCGTCACCATAACACACAACCAACTGGTCGGTGTTCCTGACAGTGGCTGTTCGGTCGACATAGTATGTCAACGCACGCACAGGGCGTAGGAGATGCAGTTTCGCCTCCCTCGAATCCTCATGAGGGGGAGGGTGAAAAGCCTCCAACTGGATGATTCTGGACCGAAATGAGCTCCTTATGTTCTTGGGAAGAAAGGAGGGGTTCGGTTTATGGATGGCACCACTGCGGTCCCCGCGAAGGAGTAAACAACTCGGATGGACTGACAGGGCACACAATTCGCTCACTCTCTTGGCTGACGTCAGAGCAAGAAGCAACGCTGTCTTGAACGACAACACCTTTAAAGGGATAGTTCACCCTAGAATGATATTTCGCTCATTATCTACTCACCCTCATGTTGACTAAGGGCTGGAAGAAGTTTCAGATTCCTCCGTGGCTTCTCTGACTTACAGGGGGTCTCGGCATAGCAGTGCATGTCCATATAACGGTTGCAAAGGGACACCGGAGCTCTTCGTAAAAAAACACACACAAAAAAACATCCAAATACCTCCAAGATGCTCGTATGTAATGTCCGTCTTGTGCTGAAGCCCCAAATTGCGTAATTGTCCCGAAAAAAATTAAATAAGTCTATATTTTAAGCTTGTTTGTAGCGGAAGCTTCTCGAAGCTCCTCTTCCTGGTCCGTCCAAATCTCGCGTGATTTGCGCCGGCGTCAGCATGCGTCAGTGCGGTTACTGCGAATCACGCGAGATTTGGACGGACCAGGAAGAGGAGCTTCGAGAAGCTTCCGCTACAAACAAGCTTAAAATATAGACTTATTTAATTTTTTTCGGGACAATTACGCAATTTGGGGCTTCAGCACAAGACGGACATTACATACGAGCATCATGGAGGTATTTGGATGTTTTTTTGTGTGTGTTTTTTTACGAAGAGCTCCGGTGTCCCTTTGCAACCGTTATATGGACATGCACTGCTATGCCGAGACCCCCTGTAACTCAGAGAAGCCACGGAGGAATCTGAAACTTCTTCCAGCCCTTAGTCAACATGAGGGTGAGTAGATAATGAGCGAAATATCATTCTAGGGTGAACTATCCCTTTAAGGAGGAGCGTTCCAAAGGCTCATAGGGGTCCCTTGTGAGGGCCTCGAGTACCAGTGGCAATTCCCACTGTGGTACAGAAGTGCGTGCCACTGGTCGTAGCCTTCTGACCCCCTGCAGGAACCGTTTTACCGGAGGGTGGGCGAAGACTGGACCTCCGCCCATCCCTTCATGGCATGATGAGATGGCTGCAGCGTAAACCTTAACAGTCGCGTGAGACAGCCCTCTATCAACCAAAAGCTGTAGAAAGGAAAGAGTGTCTCCCACTGAGCATGTCAGTGGGTCCACTTCCCTCTCTTCGCACCAATGCTGGAAACCTAACCACTTAGCCCTGTAACAGGCAATGGTGGATCCAGCCCTAGCCGCTTGGATGGTTTTCACCACCTGCGCAGTTAGCCCAGTCCGCATTAACCTGTCCCTTTCAGGGCCCAGGCTTGAAGCGACTGGCCCAGCATCGGCAGCGCCTGTATCGCGCCTGCCTCCTGTGACAACGCCCCCCGGATTTGGGGAATGGGCCATGGTGGGGCCGCCATCATTGTGGTCAGCTCTGCGTACCACGGAGCCGACCGCCGGTCAGGAGCCACCAGAATGACCCTCAGCCGCTCCACTCTCACTCTCTCCAGTAGCTGGGGGATGAGACGGAGGGGGGGGAAGGCATAAAGTAGCCCTCTTGGCCATGGAGCGTGTGCAAACGCGTCCACCCCCAAGGGTGGATGGTCTTGCGGGCTCAGGGAGAACCAATGGGGGCAGTGGGTGTTCGACCTGTTGGCAAACAGGTCCACCGTTGCCCTCCCGAATCGTGTCCAGATCTGCTGTACCACTTCTGGTTGCAGTCTCCACTCGTCTTCCAGGGGGCCGTCCCTTGACATGAGGTCGGCCCCCCTGTTCTCGATTCCTGGAACGTGGAGGGCTCTCAGAGATTGTAGGTGCTCTGAAGCCCATGACCACAGGTTCTCCGCCATCGCTAACAGGGCAGCGGAATGTACACCGCCCTGTCTGTTGATGTAAGCGACTGTGGTGCGATTGTCGGTCCTCACCAACACGTGTCTCCCCCTTAACAGGTGACTGAAGTGTTGGAGAACCAGGAGCACTGCCTGTAACTCGAGGAGGTTGATGTGGCGGTCCTCCCCCGGAGGCCACACACCACCTATCGCCCTCCCCAGGCAGGTGCCTCCCCACCCCATCAGGGAGGCGTCCGTGAACACCGACGTGTACGAGGTCACTCGTCCTAGTGGTGTCCCGGTCAACAAATGTCGTGGGGACCCCCAGTACTGCAGGTTGCCCCGCACTGTTGGGGGGACCGTCAGCAGCCGAAACTTCTGCCTCTTGAGGTCTAAGCGTAGGCTGGCGAACCATCTCTGCAGGCGACGCATGTGCAGCAGTCCTAGTGGAACCACCGGGTGAGCTGCTGCCATGTGCCCCAGTGCTTGCATGACGGTCAAGGCTGTGACACGTGGACCCTGTTGCAACTTGAGAACCTCCTGCTGTAGGGCTGTCCGTCTGGACTCCGACAGAGTGGCTCTCAGGCTGACAGAGTCGAGCACAATCCCCAAGTATTCGGCGCTGGTTTGGTTGGGGGTTGCTCTTCTTCCAGTTGATGGCAAAACCCAACTTGGTCAGGTGAAGTATCAACTGAACTGTGTGAAAAATGGCCCATTGTTTGGACCTGGCCATCCCGATGAGGTCATCCAGATAAAAGAAGACCCTCATACCCTGGCTGCGCAGCGGTTGTAGCGCTGCGTCCACACATTTGCTGAACGTACGAGGGGCCAGGGAATAGCCAAATGGCAGCCTGTTGTATTCGTAGGCTGTTCCCTGGAATGCAAAACGCAGGAACTTCCTGTGTTTTGGTGCCACCTCAACGTGAAAATAAGCGTCCTTCAAGTCGATGGTTGAGAACCAATCGCCTGGTTGGACGAGTTCCAGCAGCCTCCTTGTGGTTAGCATGCGGAACGTTTTGCGACCGATACGTGTGTTCAGGGCACGGAGGTCCAGGATGGGTCTGTAGCCCCCTGTGTTTTTGGGAACCAAAAAGTATGGGGAGTAAAAACCTCGTTCCTTGTCGTGAAGAGGGACAATTGACACGGCCAGTGTTGCCAACTTGGCGACTTTGTCGCTAAATCTGGCGACTTTCCAACCCCTCTTGGTGACTTTTTTTGTCAAAAGCGACTAGCGACAAATCTAGCGACTTTTCCCCGTGATATTACAAACGTTTCTGGACCTGAAATCACCTTATCACAGCTGTTTTCAACGAGCAGCGGCGCTGCCGCGGGCACTCACATGTATTCAGCCTACACACAGTAGTGTCACGGAGCTGCCTCCGCTGCATTCAGAGACGCACTGCTCCACGCCATAGACATAAAGAGCGCCGCTGGCCGCTGCCGCTGGCCGCCCCCGCTGAGATAATGACGTCATTTAGCGACTTTTAGCGACTTTTACGACAGCCAATAGCGACTTTGCTTACTGAGGAGTTGGCAACACTGGACACGGCCTGTTTTGATAGCAGGTCCTGAATTTCCCCCTCGAGGAACTCTATCTCTTGTTGAGAGGATAGATTCATCTCTTGTATGCCCCTGAACGCTGGGGGGAGCCCACAGAACTGGAGAGAATATCCTAGTCTGAGGGTCCTTTCCAGCCAGTCTGTCAGTACGCAGCTGCTCTGCCATGCTTCGTAAAAACACGTGAGAGGACGCGCAGACAGCTGTGGAGCAGCTTCTAGAAAGCTGTGGTACACAATTTCGGCCCTCTCCGCCGCCAAACCCGCCATAAACGGGAGTTTGGCCCATGGGGGGCCCTCTGTGAAAGGGCTGAGTCGTCCCTGAACGCACCAGGCCCATTGTCCGAGCTCGCGGGGCCGTCCGTGAACGCATCTCTGTTGTCCGAGCCGGCGTGGTGTCACCTGAACGCACCACCGCCGCCCGGCACCTCACCGTCATGACGTCCCTGCTGCTGTTAGATCCGCCCGTGGAAATAACAGCCACAGGACCAGAGCGGTCAGACACGTTGGCCGCTCCACTGCTGTTTACCGGGGAGACAGTTCGCGTTAGCCCGGCCGCTTCACTGGAGCGGCGTGGGTTAAACGAGCGTGAGGCAGCCGTCTCATTGTCCGGAAACACAGCCCTGCCGTGCTGCTGCGAACGATGCTTGTCACCGCTGTAGCCGTTAGCTCGGCGGTGACAATCATCGCTCCACTGCTGTTTACCGGGGAGACAGTTCGTGTTAGCCCGGCCGCTTCACTGGAGCGGCGCGGGTTAGACGAGCATGAGGCAGCCGTCTCATTGTCCGGAAACACAGCCCTGCCGTGCTGCTGCGAACGATGCTTGTCACCGCTGTAGCCGTTAGCTCGGCGGTGACAATCATCGCTCGTCAGCCGGTCAACACGCTGAGCCGGACGCACCGTGGAAGTGACACGGTGTCGGCTAGCAGCGCGCGGGGCTAACTGTGTGGTCGCTACAACCAGTGGGGAGCGATGTTTTCTTGTGCAGCCTCGCCGGTTGTAGCGCTCATATAGAGGGACAACGGTAGCTTTTACCCGGTTGACAACGGTGCTCCGCTCTACCGCGTCTCCCACAACGGAGACGGTAGAGGGTGTGTTGTGTGAGTGTGCTTGTGAAACCGTGACCGGGGGGCCTTGCTTGCCGGGCCCGCTTCGGGGATGTGACGGTGTAACACAAGCCACCAGCAGCCTGACCGACGGTGTAGCGGTGACTACACCGGCCGGGGCTGCGCGGCAAGCGGGGAGCATGGTGGAGGTGGGAGGGGGAATTTTTGCTCTGTTAGTGGAGTAACATGTTTTAATAAAAACATTTTTCACATCCACAGAACAGTGAACACAAGCAGAACATACAGAACCATATGAACAATGAGGGAGGGCGGCGAGGCAGCCTGCCGGCGTCGTCCCTCCCGTTAACTGCCACTTTGGTCGCTGTGTGCCCCAGGACAGCTTCGTCCTGGGTGTGCTGCGAGCCGCCGCGGGACGGGACACGCTGGGGTCCCGTGAGGGGCGTTGCTGCGACGGGCCCGCTGGGGCCGGCTGTGGGTTAACTGGGGGATCCGCCGCGGAGAAGCCTCTTCGCTGGCGGCGATCCCTCCGCCTCGCCGTAGCGTAGCGGCGGGGCAGCTTGACCTCTCCCTTCTGCTTGGCGGCGACAGCGAGCGGTAGATGACGGCTCAGCTGCGCCTTTTCCTCCTCCAGCCTCTTTAGCCGCTGCGTCACCGTAGTGAGGAGCCAAAGAGACCGTCAGTAGAGACCGGTGCAGCCAGAAGATCCTCTCGGTCCCTTCTGGGGAGGGCGGTGAGACCTAGCCAGACGTGGCGAGAGCCGACGCCCGACAGTGACATCACTCGTCCGGCAGCAGTAGCAACTCCCTGTCTTGTTCATCTGACCGATGGTCCGGCCGAGATACTCCATAGTGTCAGGGGAAGGGGGGGCGTCGCGCGGGAGTGAAGCCGCTGCTGCTACGCCCAGCACACCGAGGTTGTTTGCTGCTGCTGCTAGTTGCGCGCCCAGCTGGAATATCTTGTCAAAATATTCCAGCGTGTCCTTATCCTGCAGCAGCGGTGGTAGTGGCTTTCTGTGTCCTGACCAGCCGGCTGAGTGCGGGATAATGAGCACAGCCAGAGCGTCTTCGAGCGGGGGCACACCGGGGAACACAGTCTCCGTCTCGCCCTGCACACGCGGAGGCGGCTCACCGGCTTCGGGGGCAGGGGAAGCCCGACAGTCGTCATGACTTACGGGAAGTTGAGCTTGATAGAAGCGGCGCCAAACACCGTCGAGCCGTCGGAGAGGGAGAGTTCATCCTCCTCGTCTCGTAGTGGCGGCGAGTCTGCAGCAGAGGCTGAGGCGGGTCTGGGCGGCGAAGCTTCATCAGGCGGCGTGGAGGTGGTGTACGCTGGAGCGGCGTCCTCCTCCTGCCGTCGCTGCTCCAGCCCGGCGGTGGCGCGCTTCCTCCCGAGACGCCCGAAGCAAAGAAGATGTAGGTCTGCCGGGGCGATGATGCCGTTAGGGCAGGCCGGCAGAGGCGTTGTTCCTGAAGCGGCGACTCCATCCTTGGAGCTAGTGTGACAGTGGGCACTCGCCGACGCTGAAGTAAAAAGGAATGAGGGCAGCTGGCGGTGCATCTGCTTATATAGCCCGCTAAAGGGCGGGAAAGGTAGGCACGCCATACTGGCCGGCTACGTACATGCAAATTTCAGTGGGCCATCGCGCGTACGCGATTGGAGGAGAGATATACCCATAGAGTCCAGTAGAGGGCGAAGCCTGTGTGAGATATAACCATGCTTTTACTATTGACCATGACAAGAGAGGTGACCTACACCTGCAGCTGGCAAAATCCTGGAGGTCATATTATAGTTACCATGACAACATAGGGCCAGTTGGCCTGCTGCTGGTACACTCCTATGGCTTAAAGCCAAGGGTAGTAACAAGTGACCTCTATGGTAATTTGGTTGGAGGACTTGTTGATGCCTTTTGTGGGCCCAGAGGGCGCTATATGTAAAGCCTGATTAAGTTGATGTCACTTGGGTCTGCATCCGTTGGGTCTAAAAGCAAGTTTGAACATGTGGGGATGAAAAACAAAGCCTACCAGACCTCAAAAACCTATTCCCATCTCCAGTCACTTGAGGCTACATTAGCTGCTACAAGCTAAATTGATGTTCACATTTCATTGTGGGTGACAAGAATATAGATGGTTTGATCACATTGATTTTTAGAACTCTTTGAAAAAATATGTCCACCATGAGTGCACGATGCTTTCCAGAGAAGTTTGAAAATATACTGTATGATGAAAATGTTCTGTAATACATGTCAGGTTGTGGTTATAGGCTCATTTTATAACAATATTATAATAATATCTAATATATCATATAAATACATGTATTATTTACTCCCTGTTCTGTTTATTTCTTAATTCCTCTCTGCACCAGCTTTGATTAAAAAAAACTTGTGAACTTGTATCAACACTTGATTGTGTGGAATCACAATGAGAGTCACGTTTTTGCCTCACTGACAGACAGCTTAGCCGGGAAATCTGCACAACGCCTGGATACGAAATACAGTGGAGGACGTATGAATGTCAAACACAAAGACAAGGAAGATGAGATCAGAAATAGAACAAAGTTGAAAGTAGAAGATTAGGAATATCCTTTCAGAAAAGAAGCTGAACCTCTCAAAAGAAAAAAGGAAAAAAAAAGAAAAAACACTCCATTACCTGAAAAAGACTAGAGTACGCAAGAAAAGAGAATCCAGACATGAAGAAGCAGCGGTAAAGAGCTGAAGAAATATTAACTTTACTTCCTCAGATGCTGCTAAAGAGCAACACGTACAGCTGCAAAAGCCTTCAAACATGTTCCTGTATTTCCACATATCCAGAGTTCACCTCAGCCGCTGGCCTGGGTTTCACCTCCTGCCTTTTTCCCTGATGAAGCAGAGTGGTATATGTGTCTGAGGATCATTTTAACTCATTGCCAGAGCCTTGATCGTTTCATCCTCAATGTCACTCTTCTGTTTGCTCATTTCTCAGCCCGATCAGCTGCGTTATAAGTTCTCCTTTTGAATATGGGCGTAGAGTAAATAACCACAGCGAGGAGACGTCCTCATGAGGTCCGTGCTTTTCTGTTTGTTCACACTTGGTTTGAGATTACTTCTTAATGCAATCTACTTTTATTGACTTGCATATTGCAGCTTAGGGCTAAATAAGATTTTCTAATATTGAATTTCCTCTAATACCAATTCTATTTATATAAGTATATGCAGAGAATTAATCCACCAGCAGTGGTGGTTGTTGCTATTCATCTCCACAAATTATTAGTTATCTTAGTTACTTAATAGCCATTAGTAAACAACTGCAAATGCTTCAGGCAAGTACATTTGCATATGTATAAATGTACATTTTTAAGTTGGGAAAATGTATTTCCATGACTGCTCCAAGGCTTTTGTTCGTGTGTGTGTGCGCGTGGATGTGTGTGTGTGTGTGTGTTTTCACTTGGTGTGTTGAATGCTGAGTGATGCTGTGCAAGTTTTTTTTTATTTCTTATGCAGCCTTGTAACATCTCCATCTATATTTAGATCAAACACACTCTTGATCTGAGTGTTCAGCTATTTCTCAGTGCGATAACAACCATCAGAACCATCACAGCACCGTCCTCTTTACCCAGCCAGAGATAAAGAAATCTTTCCCTTATGAGATTTCTCAGTAGCGCTATACACTATCACGCTACTGCTGCTTCTCGTCGTCCTTGCAATCATTTATTACCTTCCAAAAGGATTTATGTGTGGTAGAATGGCAGTAAAAAAAATCTGTCTGTAATTTAGTTCTAGTCATGTATCAAGTAGAGCTGCTCTTATAACTTACGACTGCCAACAAGAATTCACAAAATGTTTGTAGTTTCTAGAACAGATACGTATAGTCATTCACCATAATTACTAACACTTACGAAACTAATGAAGAACAATTAAGAGGTTAGTGGCTGACATTTTTTAAATTTAACACCTCAGCTGTCTTCAGAGTACTGTACATCCAAAATAAGTTCAGCAGTTTCAAATATGGTCACTTAAGGAAAAAAAAAATCTGGGGCGCGTAGCCAGCAGGGCTATTTGGCTGCAACATGAAGTATTTCTCCATTAGCTCCCATTCACATTCTGACTAATTATATACATGAGTCTGGGCTGAGAAGCTCACGCCGCATTCTTCCTGTGTCTTCACTATTATAAATCCATCTGCTGTTTCTTTTTTAACACATCAGCTGGTATCTCTTTTTTTTTTTTTTTAACTCATCAGCTTTTGTCTCCCCTTTGATTATTGTAATCTGTAAGGCACTACATATGTTGTTTTCCCCATGTGTTAAGTGCATTATTTTTTATTTCTTGCCTATTATAAATAGCCAGAAATACTACGTTTGTGTATTCAGAGTTCTCACTAGCTGCTGTTCAAGAGGCATGTTGGAATTTATACTTTATGTATGTTTTGATTTTTCAGTCACCCTGTGAAGAAGTAATCATGCACTAGGGATAAGTATTTTTATCATGACTAATATCATGGGATACTTAACCCTCTTGCAAACAACCCTCTCCTGGTCCTTCACTTGGAGATTTAGGATGGTGAGCCAGGCATATGCTGTGCCCGAGTCTCTACAGTGAATGTGTCTATATCTGCTGCTCATAATGACACAGATGTGGCAGAGACTAAATCTGACAGAACACACAAACAGTGTAAATTGTCACAAAATCTACTTTATGGTTTTCCAAGACCAAAAAGAGTCAATATCTTGAGCAGAACTAACCCAAAGAACAGTACGTTGTATAACAGAGCTGGTTCACATCAAACTGTGATGGTGGTAGAAAGTGTTTTACTACAACATTAATCAACTAATTACGACTGAAACAACACATCTAACGATCTTGTGAAAATTTGAACTAACATTACAGAAACACATTTCTGTCATAAATACAGGAATGATGGTGACAACAAAGTATTTAGAAACTAAAATTCCACATCAGTATAATTACTACTGATGATGCTGCTGATGTCAGGTGAACGTCACCATAGACTATCATTGCTAGGCATGATGATGTCATTTTGACCTCAGCCTGGTCTGTCATACGATTGGTCAAAAGTGACATCAATGTTCATGGAAAGGGAACACATGCACAACCAAACACATACATCCTATAGCTTCTTAATATAAAATGACAACCAACTGAGCACTTAAATGTGCATACTAAAATCTACACAAACACACACATACACAATGCTGTATAAATGCACACTTGTGCCATTATGTTGAACAGCATGGTGGGTGTATGCCAAGATGTGTCTTGCTGCTGACAGCCAGCGAAAGGCTCACCTGATGCCCAGCCACCTGCCATCTGTCTGCTGAATAATACCGTTTGCCTGCTATACTACAGGGACAGACATGAATACACCTGTCAAATATTTTTAAAAAACACACACACACAGCAAAATGCATAAATTCACAGGTTCCAGCTACACACAGCTTGTAGAAATAAGTGCCTCTGGGTGGCCGATGCTATCTGATTATCTGTGCTCGGCCAAAGGACACAGAGAGGATTCAGTACTAATGCGCGGAAGCAGTTGGGAAGAATGGAAGGAAACACAATACTTGCCTCTCTGTGAGTAAGCATACTGGAAATACTGTTCACTAATTAGAGAGCAGGTAATTCAGCATAAGCAGCACTTTTTTTTCTTTTTTTTGGCCAACAGACAACAGTGACTCCTGCTGCATTCAGGATCCTGTAGCTGGTTATGCTCATCTGCAGATTTGCAAATGATTTGATGTATTTCTAAGAGAAAGGACTTGATTTTTCACTTCACTTCACTCAAGCTAAAGCTGTGCTGTAAAGTACATTCCCACATTTAACCTGGTGATGCCAGAAAGCTGCTCTGTGTGAAGATGATCAAAGCGGACACTTGTGACCAAGAAACCCCGGCCTATTCAACTCATATCTCAATTCATTCCTATCGTAAAGCATAAAAAAACTGATGAGGTTCTTCTCAGTATTATATTCAATTCAAGCTAAGGCCAAGGCTGCACATGCACAGCAACCGATTTCTGAACATGATGATAGGAGAAGCAATCAGACGGGGTGGAGGGGGGGTGACACAGGCTGAACTGAATGTATTTCAAGGTTACCCTATAGCGCTCATCAAGACATCATAATAAGCATGTGATTTCAGTCTTTGAATGATCTGAAAGGCATTTACTGCACGGTGCATGTCTAGGGGGGCTGGTTGAGGAGGAATAGCCAGCCTCTGAGGTTGGGGGGCGGGGAGATGGGCCACATTTTTTTCCTTCCTTGGACCGGCGACACATTTTTGCTCGGCAGAATAGGCGACACATTTACACAAATATTCGTTTTGTTGTTTCTGAGCAGCAGCAGCACCGTGGTGATGGGCTGTTATCTCCAAAAAATATCACATTTGCAAGAGCGCAAATGAGCGCTGGAGGGCGGTCACTGTTGCTGCTAGAGACAGGTGTCTGTGTAAATACCGATATCGATTCCGTTTTACGATCATTAAAACACTGTTCTGCACACATTCTCCGTCGATCAATCCGCCACGAAAATCTGCTCCATTCACAAAACCCCGGTGATTTTTTTTTTACGCGCTTTTTGGTTGGAGGGGGGGCGGGTAGGCTACGTTTAATCAAACGCCGAGTCCTGCGTTGTGACTTGATCAAGATCCGAACTTGCTTCAGCAACAGACAATAGCTTACACACTCCCCGTTTCTTCTCTTTCTACCCCCACGGCAGCCACGCAAGCCTGGCGCACACTTACCGCGACGGGATGAGGCGATATTCCGGAGGAAAGGCGAATCCATTGAAGAAAGAAAATGAGGAGATAAGGGCGAAAGGAAGCCGCGAGCACTCCCACTACTACTTGTACCACTACTCCATCGGTTCAGTGAAGCCACCGCTCTCGGTTTGTGATGGGGATCACGCAGCGTGTGAGCGCATGAGGATGGATGCTGTGTCTTGTCGGAGGGGGGCGGAGACAAGACGCGTACTCGGGTCCAGTGGAGCGTACTTAATTCTGTGTAGGGACCTTGTGTTACAAGCGAGTCGGCTGTCTAGCCCGCATATTTCCCAGCCAGCCTGCCCTATAGACCCCGGGGTCCCGTTCACACTATCCCTTTATTTTATTTTTTTTACCCTCCCTTATCTCAGAGAGGCAGCTCGAGGTGTTTATAATGATGCTTCATATTCATAGAGCTCCTCGCGTGCACAGATAGAGAGGCTCAGTGGTTTGCTGAGCTGTTGTGTGTATATGGCACACTGATTATTCAAGGTGATAGCATTGATTTCAGATTTCATTCAACATGATCTGAGATGTATTATAATCAATGTCAAAATGTATCTTTAACTAATTACTTTCATTATGTTTTCAATAACTCTCAGTTACACAATTATGGAAAAATTTAATATAGGCCTAAAGAGATGATTATTATTATAAAAGGGGACACAAGTCCAAAGAAGGACAAGAACCCACTGGAGCAAAATGATATACTGTAGCTATATGGAATTGTAGCATTGGCTTCAAGTAAAATCACCTCAATGCTGTTTTACATCTCCTCTCTCTGAAGTTTTGGTAACAACAGATCAATGAGCCAATCAGATGAGAGGAAGCTCTGGGCCTGTCTTCTAATTGGCTGAAAATATAGCAGATTTAAGGCAAATACTTTGAGAAACCAAATCCTGTGAGTTTGAATGATATGGACGGGGCTTGGGACAGGCTGAGGTGACTGTTGTGACATCACAGACAAAACGATCTCTTTCTCGTTTTTCAAGAACTGCTAGTGTCTAGTGTAGTGTTCATTTGGGCCTGTTTTCACTAGATGGAGAGGTTTGTCACTCTGTTCAACCCAACTAGTGATCACTGACCTAAAATTGGATTTCTCAGCTCTACATCTGAGACAACTTAGTGTCAAAGTCATAACTTCACTGGTATCACACATACTATTTGAGTATTTGCCTCTCCAGTCTTTCTTTATATTCTGAAGCCACTACAATATATGTAGGATTTCAATATTCTCACGTTGGTCTCATCTGGTGGTAGAATTGTACTGTTTTGATCCAAAGCTACAGAGAATGAATGAGACCAAAACAAGACATGTACAATAACATAATCACAGGAGTGTTCTTGAGCTGTCATATCAAGCCACAATACAAATGGTTTAAGCACCCACACAAGGATTTAAGGAATATTTCCAGTGGAACAAGCCAACTGTCATCTCAGTCTCCCCTCTTTTCTTCAGCTAGTTGTTGCTCTACCTTATTGCATAATATATCATGTCTCAAAGAAATGTTTTCATCCCCACTCCCACGTCTGTGGCTCCTGCTAGTTGTTAGCATTAGCCCTGCGAACGCAGTAGTGCTGCCAAAACTGGGACAGACGAGTGAGACCAGGGTGTCCATCTCTGCAACAAGAAATTACTGAAGAAACACTGGTGTGTTCAGTGATCTAGATTCAGAGAGCACGGTACATTACACCCTGCGCTCAGGCTCCCCCTCTTTCCAATCCTCTGCTTTTTCTGCCCACTTCTTTCACTCCTCCCTACATCCCTCCTCCTCCGTGGCCTTCAGTCACATCAACCAAACTGAGCAGAAAAACTGATATTACTGTAAAATCATAAAAAACGTGCAGTCAGCACAAGTTATAATTAACAATAGAGATGAAGCGGTCTGAGGATGTGAGATGGCTAAAAGTGGCACCAAATCTGGGCTCATGTACCTGATCTAAGACAATCAGACTCAGGACCAGGGGGGGATTGCTGGGTATGAATTATAATTTTCTTCTTTACATACCACTTTACATCAAAGTTACGCCGCGTCTACAATGAAGGCATTTGCATGATCAGCTTGTTAGTGGAGCAGCAGCACCGTGCGTGTCTGCACAAGCTGCGTTCACAATAATGAGCTGTGGGTCATCTGTATTTTAGAAGCATCCGGATCCTGATACACAACCACTATAATTATGCACATAAAAAAAATACTGGGTAACACTTTATTTTAAGGGGTCCTTGTTCCTGTGTATCTACCTAATTAATTACAGAGTAATTACCTATGTAACGGTATGTAATAACATGTACTTACATTGTAAATACATAGTGTATTTTCGTGTACTTACAGGTCCTTGTTACACTTGTAATAAGAAATGCCAAAGTGGCCTCTCTCTTTGCACAAGCATTTCTTATTACAAGTGTAACAAGGACCTGTAAGTACACGAAAATACACTATGTATTTACAATGTAAGTACATGTTATTACATACCGTTACATAGGTAATTACTCTGTAATTAATTAGGTAGATACACAGGAACAAGGACCCCTTAAAATAAAGTGTTACCAAATACTATTGGTTAGTGATGAGGTGAGTGATGCACCTAGAGGTGTGAGTAATGTGAGGCAGCTCCACAGGTCAAAGATTTTGAATTTAAACCTGACGTAGCCCGTGAAAAAGCACCTCCAACCTGATGTGCATGCATTGTTTTTAAAGCTGATCCCTATAGACCCAAGGATGGTTAGACCCTATCCAAATTATGGTCAGCCCAACAGACAAAACACTGACAGCAGCCTGATGCTCCAGTGATTAATGAGCAGCCCCAGTCAAAAACAGTAGCACTGAGTCATTTTTCTCTGGAGCTCACAGTTCACACTCTCCATCTGCCTGGTTTTTCCCATGTGATGATTATGTAATCAGAGCTGATACACGGCACCGTCTGCTTGGGTCCACTCAGGTATTAGATGTATCAACCAAGTGTACGACAAAATTACATTAACATACTGTCAACTTGTTTTGGAGGAAACCTCACCAATGCACAGCTAAGTCGAGCTACAGTATGCTCATAGCTCGAGTTGGGCGTCTCATCGCTATTTTGTTCTTGTCCCAGGTTACATGCAATGGGGAAAATCTAATAGTTGATGGAAACATGTCCGCCTCCTCAACATAGTCATTTCAGCGGGTTAATATGGCCCCCTCTCGGGCTGAACTATACCATCACCTAATAAACAAATGACAGTTCTCATCGACCAACCCGACTGGACGTGCTGGTCTGGGCCGTGTTGTAAATAATATACAAATATAAATATATACAAATGACTCGGGTCAGGTCAGGCCCTCTTTTTTTTTAAACACACCTTCTTGCTGGTTGTACTGTGTTGTTTATTATGAAATGCCCTGTATCGGTGCTGGCGCATCAGGCCAGGTGCATTTCTGGGCCGTTTGGGCCAGTTTCTATGCTACACTTTGTGCCATCACTACTGTTGTGAAGTATGCACACATGCATTGTCCAGTTTCAGTGAGATTAAGTCGATGCATGCAGAGAGAATCTGTCTCCAATCACATTATCTGGGCGTCCCGTCTTAGTCGGACTAACGCGTTTACATGCACTTACAGTTGTCCCGCTATAGACGGATTAAAGGAGACATACTGTAGTATTATGCCCCTTTTTTACAATTAAAATAGTTCCCAGGTGTCTGAAAGACATGTGTGACATGCTTTGGTCAAAACACCCCAAGAATCAAACATCACAGCTCTCTTTTCATCCACTCAAATTAGCCCTGTTCAGAACGGCTGGTTTCAGTGCCTGCCCCCCCCTACCGGTACAGGTACTCACAGGTAGGGGTGGTATTAAGCCCCCACATACTCAGGCGTATTGTGCGCGTACTGTGAGCAGCGTGGACTCCGTGCGGACTGTCCACAGACGTTTGAGCTTTCATAGTCGGGCGTACGGTGTCACCGTTTTTTTTTTACAGTCTATGGGTGTCACATTAAAAAGTGGTCGATGTGAAGATTTCCCGCCGAGTAGTCTATTGTGTAACACCGAGTACGCGTCCGCGGAGTCCGCGCGGTCGTAAATATTGAGCTTTGCGCGGACGGGTCTGGCGGACGTCTGCTTTGGGTCCGCACTGAGTCCTCCTCGAGGACGCGCAGACGTCCGCGGAGTCATGTACGCCCGAGTATGTGGGGGCCTTTATGCAATTTGGAAACTATTCAACTCAATTCAAAAGCCTTAAAAGTGATATCTCCATTATATGTCCCCTTTAAGGCCTTAATTTGTTTTTTTTCAAGTGTCGCGTAAACATACGTATATATTGTTTTGGAGTATAGTATTTTTTGTATAGCAGATGTTTCATTTGCAAAGTGTAGGACTTAGGCACCAGAGTCCAGGGTTCACTTCCAACAGAGGCCCTATGGATACACTTTTGGAAAGATTATGTCTTCTGTCTTATCAATGTGACACAAATAACACGCAAAGCATGACTTTTCCCACAGTGCACATGCAGAGAGGGACTCATTCATGCTTCATGCTAGTTATTACAAATGGATATTGTAGGAATGTATGGAACATTTTGTAACTTAGTTTCTTTTAAATATTTATATGTAACTCTAGAGGACAGGGCTGGACATACTGATGCACTGACTTGAGAGCTGCAGCTCTATAGCAGGATCCTACCGAGGGAGAGTGAATGGAATTTGGGCCAGGCTGGTGGGCCTGTGAGAAAATACACCACAGCAATATTTGTAGAATTCGATCTGATGGAATTAGTCAGTGAGGAAATGGAGATGTTATGTTTTCTTAGTCATGACAACCTTGCTTCAAATCTGCATTTCGTTCTTCTTTTGATCTGGATTCCATAATGTAACATAACTCTCTATGTAATCTTTTTCATCTTCTCAGCTCCGCTCAGCTGCTCTGAGAGAAGGAGCACAGTTAAAACATACAGGAAGCCAAGTTCACCCTGTTAATGTCTATTTTTCCCCTGATGAGACAAAATATTTCGGAAAACTCCAGTTCCCAAGCTTCTCCCACTGGAATGTCTGCTGTGAGAAAGATTCATCAAGTTGTTTGTGTTTACTAATACTTTGATGGCACTCTCAGCAGAAAGTGTTTACACATGGAAATGAATGTGTTGCTCCTGTAGGTTGATTTATGGAAGGCATCCTGTTTATAAATGTGATATGCGGTTAGTTATTCTGCCAGAGACTTCAGGGCAGTGAAGCTTATACTGCAAGACTCCAAGAAAAAATGGGAATTAAAAGACCCTGGGACCAAGTAGCCAGATGTTACAGCGTCTCCAGTTGTTCTGCGTTAAGCAGCCTTGAATATAACAGGGCAAGAGCTTGCCCAGTCCAGCTGCTGTCCTGGGGGAGTTGAGAAGTCTTGTTGACAAAGAGAGGTCAAATGAGAGACACTCAAACAAACAGCTGAGCCGCAAGCACACAGACTGCTCAGTATAATAGCAGCATGCACATCTTGACTTAGCAGACTTTGTGGTACAAACAGTAGACAGGTAAAAACTGTTTGACGCACTAATAAATTGCTGTTCCTCCCTGCTGCTACATGATGACAGCAGACATACAGTAATTAGATCCCTTGTGGGTGTCACAGGTTGACGTAAAAGTCTCCCAACCCAACTGTGTTTTGCTTATTTTGTATATCTTTGCAGGGCTGCGCATCTCTTTTTAGCTTTGATGTGTATATTGCTGTGTGCTTTTCGGTGGTTTGTTAATTTTATTGGTCATTTTGTGTCGCTTGATGGTAATTTTGTGTCTCTATGCGATCATATTGTGTCTCTTTGGTGGTCATATTGTGTCTGTGGTCATTTTGCATCTCTTCATGGTCCTTTGTATCTCTTTGTAGTCATTTTGGATCTCTTTGTGGTTATTTTGACTCTCCTGTTCGTCCTTTTGTGTCACTTTGTGGTCATTTTGTGTCTCTCATATTGTGTCTCTTGGTGGTCATATTGTGTCTGTGGTAATTTTGTATCTTTTCATGGTCCTTTTGGATATCTTTTGAGGTCATTTTAAGTCTCTTTGTGGTCCTTTTGTGTTCTTTTGTAGCAATGTTTAATCTCTTTGTGGTCCTTCTGTGTTGCTTTGTAGTAATTTTGTCTCCGTTTTTGGTCATTTAGTGTCTCTGTAGGGTCATTTTATATCTCTTTGTGATGGTTTTTGTATCTATTTGTCATAATTTGATTGGCATATCTGTATGAAATGTAAACAGTCACTTCAAACAAATCCTCCTTGCCTGTTGAGCTTCTATTTGGCTGCATTTCCAGGAGCTGTATATCAGCATTTTACCTCCAATTGTCCCATCTGATACATGTTCAACAAAAGGAGTCATTTCACTATCAGGCCTTTGTTCTACATCCATACGGTTGCTCCAGGGACTGAACACACATGCACACACACAGCAACGGATATCAGCTTTCACTACATCATCTAGGGTACATACTTGTCAACTCACATACTGTATGCCAGGCATTATTATCTCCATCTCCCAGAGAAGCTCCGCACCGACTCGACATCACAGTGTCAAGTTTCACCTAATATAAACAGAGAAAAGCATATTGGAGAGGCACACAATAACAAGACTCTGTTTTATTAATAACCACACCCAGTGATGCATAATGATATACCAAAATCAATGCAGACTAAACTA
The DNA here is from genome assembly GCF_045865225.1 of Trachurus japonicus. Taxonomy (NCBI): domain Eukaryota; kingdom Metazoa; phylum Chordata; class Actinopteri; order Carangiformes; family Carangidae; genus Trachurus; species Trachurus japonicus. The sequence goes on along the minus strand of NC_140918.1, from coordinate 20,364,424 downwards.
AAATATTTATCATGATGAGGTTACTTTGCCTTTAACTTATCACCTTAAAATCCACATTCAGCGACACTGTGTTCAATTTTCAAATTGTAACTGACCCAAAATAAGGTAAAAGTGCAAAGTCATTTTCATATTATTGCCAGATAATCAGCACAATCATGACAGAGGAAATTAATCTTTGCATTATAAATGGCTATGGTGTATTTTCTGTCGTCCAGAGTCTCTGCTGCTCTAGCTACATTTTGGGAGATGAATAATAGTCACACTCCAGATCAGCAGTTTGCCGGCTGCCATGACTCCTCTCTCTGGCACTCAGTTAAGTGTCTCAGTGGGTTTCAAAAGACTCTTTCTCCCTCTTTCTCCTCACTGTACTCTATTTGAATAAGTGGCTGAATTTGTGCAACTATCTGGTTATTGATGGAGCTTCAGAGCTGTACTGAGACTACTGTTTGAGCCCATGAGTATCCGTGTGTGTGTGTGTGTGTGCATGACCCATTATTCGAGAAGCTTATTGATCGGAGGGTGTTTGGTTTCTCGGTGGCTCCTAAAGCGGTGGGCTCGTTTCCATGGTAACATGACAGGCTGGCCGCGAAGGACCGGCCTTGACTGTGATTAGTGTTGCTGGAGAGACTTGCAAACGGCCAGTCACTCTCCCTCTCCCTCTCCCTCTCTCTCTCTCCCTCTCTTTCTCTCTCTCTCACTCACTCACACACACATGCACACACACAGACCAGACAATGGAGAGGTTTTTTATGTACTACCATTTGTCTCTTGCACTTTTTCCCCATTGGTTTCCTTTTTCATGTCACAACTGGAAGTAATGTGTAGAAAACAGATCACCTGACAGTAACTTGACCACAAGTACCGTACATTAAAAGCTACAAATGTAAAACTGATATGCATCCCCCTGAGAGCTAGGCCTACTAGCAATGAAGTGTTACTGTATGTTAATTAACAGCAGACATGGGTTTCACAGGGATGCCTGTCTGTTCATGATTCTTTTATTTGTCTGCCGAGAGTCCACCAATTGTCTGTCACTGTCCCCTGTATCGCTGTCATCTTTTAACTTTCTGGGAATATGAGAAAGCAATGGCAGAGTTTGCAGCATGATAAGAAAAAGTAAAGTCCACATACCAACAAAAGCTCCAGAGCAATAATTTATTATCACCCAAAAGGGGGGAGTGACGTTTCAGGTTCTGTCTGAGGAAGGGTTTTCAACCCGAAACGTCACTCCCCCCCTTTTGGGTGATAATAAATTATTGCTCTGGAGCTTTTGTTGGTGGACTTTTCCTTTTTCTTATCATTTACTTGTTTTGTCCGGCACCCAGCATTTAGATTTAGGGATGTGTGTGCTTTTTCTATTTTTTCAGAGCTTGCAGCATGCACAAGAAAGGTAGCATTCTGCACTGAAACACTGAATACATGAAATGATTTGGCATGTGCACGCATGCGAGATTGCCTGTTTGTAGCCAGTTCAAACCAACAGGATTGATTTTGATCACACTTGTGAGACCATTTTTTTGTCCAAACTAATAAAAGTTTCTATTTGTGAACAGAAGGCCAACATACAGTTAGTTGCTAAATGAGCGCAATGGTTTCACATGGTTTAATTGCCTTTGTGAAAGGATCAGAACCAGTTTGAGCAAATATGAATTTGCATCAACAGGAACAGGGATTGTAACTCCACCAAGTATGAGCATTTATCCCATCCATTGGCTATACTGCTCATTTGTGCAAGGTTGTGGCGGTGCCAGTCCCGGTAGACATAGGGCAAGGGCTTGGTACCCCCTGGACAAGTCTATGAGCAATTCTGTTTTGCAAATCTATATGATAATATTTTAACCAGACATTTACTTTATGGATGAATACTAGTACAATTCATAATTATTTTTGAATCTACTAAACATTTCTCAAATATGTCTCTATATATCATAAAACACCACTGGTTGGGGTCAGGGGTAAGGTTAGGTTCAGGGTAAGGTTAACAGGCAAACATGTCGATGGGGGAAACGGTCTTCGCATTGCCTGCAATCTACTCCTGGTAACCTGGAAACTAAAATAAAACTCAGACCAAAATAACACAAGATAAACTTAACCCAGACATTCAGAAACACAAATTTGATTTGGCCACTTAGGGCCAGTGGCAACACAACACATAATTAACATTTATCATTATATTCAATTGACGTGCGTTTACGAACAGTTGCTTACATCCAGAAGACTCAGAGCAGCATTAGCATTCATTCCAGGTAGTGCTTGTGTCCACCCAACCAATATTCACTCTCCTTTAAGCTACTATTTGGGTTCGTTCACCTGAAGGAATTATCCGTCTCTCCTGCTGTTGAATTCTTTATCTGTCCGCTGTCAGAACTTTTTTTTTCTCCTCTGACTGAACCTAAAAGTTTCAGCCATAAAACCAACACCAGTTGTAAGTAAATCTCCCCTTAAGGTCCAAAGAAATGCTGCCTGGGTCAATATGAGTGACCTGTCTCACACACATGTAGTTACTTGATACACTGTCAATGTGAATATATTGTTTGTAGGATTTTTACTGCACTTATACCTATTAAACATTAACCAGAAATACTAAAAGCACAATGCCCATCTTCATTTGTCGAAATGGAAATGCAAGAAAACATGTTGCACTCACTGACACTCATTCATACTGACTAGCACTTACTGCATACTGCTCAGATGAGGTATTAGTCATTATGTTTGTCCAAAACCAAAGTTCACACACAGGCACAAAAAACATGCATCCACAAACAGTCTGTATTGTGTGGTAGTCATGCTGATCTGCTGCTATAAATAACTTGGCTTAGGAGGTTGTCATGGCAACCAACAAACTGATGCCAGGGTGGGAACGCTGAGCCACTTGAAGAAAAAGCAGATTCAACGAAGGGACGAGCAGAGAAAAAGGGAGGATGTGAAGAAGAGAGGAGAGGGATGGGAACAGAAAAGGAGGTGGTGAAAGATTCCTGAAGATGTGAAAGGGCAACATACAGTGGAAAGAGAGAAAGAGAAAGAAGTGAGAGGAGGGATGAGAGGAAGGGGAAAGATGTAAATAATGAGAGAGGGAGAAGAGAGGGCTGAGGAGAGAAGATAGAAGATGTACTGTAGAGAACATACAGAGTGGTAATGAAATGCAGTGAAAGGGATATGAGACGGGGGTGAAGAAGAAGGACTTGGAGGAAGATCAAGAGGAATGGGAACAGGGCCATGGGAAGAAGGGACAACTAAAAAGGAGAGGGTAGCATGAAAAAGTAGAAGAAATAAGGACGAAGACAGGGAAACATGGAAGGAAGGTGATCGAAGGTCGGTCGTTGGAGACACGTTATCAAAAGCATCCTATTTAGTCCAGTGCTAAAAAACTGTAAACACAGTTTATGGCATATATCCACATATGATCTCCATTGTTTATAGTGTGGACTAGGTCTGTTTGTTCCATATTTGTTTAATTAATAAAGTGACTCACATACAATGGTGTTTGGGGAAAGCTACTTGTGACAATGACAATGGCCCTGAATGGAATGCTTTTCACAACCATAAAAATGTTTGTCTGAATTTGGCGTTGAAGAACTTGACTGACCTGACCTACCCCGAACATCAAGTCAACATCTGTGTCGACCTCACTGATGCTTTAGTGCCTTTTTCCAGAAGAGTGGAGGCAGTTACAGCAGCACAGCAACACCAACGCTTTAAAACAACATATTCAGGCTGCACTGGTTGAGCGTAAAAAATGTCCATAATACCTTTTGCCAGTGTGAGATGTTAAAAACACAACCTGCTCGCACTAACAAGAGGCTCTGTCCCACATTATTACCCCTCCCGACCGACAACCTCCTCCCCCTTTATTGGCCAGGCCGGACAGATGCTGGTGCTGCTGACCTAGACTCTTGTCTGCCTCTGACTCCCAGACTCATACAACGGCTGTCTGGCTTAATATGTGGTGTTCGGTTGTGTGAACAGACACTAATGCTGACATGAAGCTTTAACAGGATCACAGAAAGGGGGGTGGGGGGTCACAGCTGGGAGAGGAAAGGGTGCCGAGGGCAGGATTAATGTGTGAGAGGGGGCGATAGGGAAGCAGGAGATGTTTAAATGAGTGGTAAAAAATCACAGAGGAGGGGTCAAAGGGGAGTGAGGGGCAGGAGTATGGGGCAGCTGAAGTGTATATGAAGGAAAAAAGATGCTGGGATATGTGTTTGGAAAAAACAGAGCTGGGACATTCAGGGAAAATGTGGGCTTACGGAAGCAAGAGAAGGGGGTGCAGAGAGGATTAGTGAGACAAGACAAAAGCCCAGTGCTGCGGAGGGAGCTGAGGCTTTTCATCTACATCCACCATAAATCATCACACCCATTCTGTGGCAATTTTTTCCTCTGTCCTGCTTCACTCTATTTATCCATTTGATCATAAACACAGCTGGTGGAAAATCCTCTGTTGTTGTTTGTGTCTGTTCCTACATATCTCCTCATTCGTCAGTTTCTTTCCACCTCTCCGACTCCGTCCGTGTCTTTCCATCTCTCGGCTTCGCCCGTGCATCTCTGCATGGCTCTACATCTCCATCTCTCTCACTGTGCATCCATTTGAAGGCAGCAGAGGAGGATTTCCCCTGGAGAAATCCCACAAGAGCGAAGAAGGCCTCCAGAGTGCGCCTCATTTTTTTTTTTACAACAAAAAACACAAATAAAATCAAACTCAGAAACTTTTGCCTCGGAGCCATGTTAATATATTGTGTGTCCAACTTTGCAAACAAAGCATGCGGGGACATTGAGGCAAACAGCTATTACTGTAAATCTGTCATCTCAAATGTCTTCTTTAAGCTGTCCTCTGGTTCCAAAGCTTGAACTATACATACAAAATATGGGAGGATTTGATGTGGGAAAACATGCAGTTTAGATTATAGCCTCCTTTCTAACAGTCTTAGTGGTGTTCAGCACTTTCCACAGTCCTTCTAAAGGAAAGAAAACAGGCGGAGAATGCCAGCTTTTAGTGCTGATGCCACATTTACTAAACACATTCAATTACAGATTTAGGAAAAAATAAATAATTCACTCTGAAAGAAACAGAAACATGAGCCCAGTCCTATTCATCCACGGGTATTTCACAATTTCAGTACAATGAGCGCAGAGCTTGACAAAATACGGTGGCCCAGGTTTTGTGTCTATCAAAACAAGTATTGCTGCAAATTAAAAGCCAATAATCAACTTTTTGTACTTTCGTTGACCTTTAGGAGTAAGTCCACTCAGATGCAACAGAAGTTTCCTCATGCCACAGATTGAAGCCACACTGATTCCGGGTCTGTGAGCGGCGAGGATGATCAGATGTCACCTCTTGAGGTGAACAGTTCCAGCTGAAAGGGAGCAGATGTTTCTCTGAGAAACATGAATGGGGTTATGATGTCACCCGAGGATGGATTTAAATGGTTGCCATGGCAACGTCGACTTGGCTATAGACTTTGAGACACTAATTGACATGCAAAAAAAAACAAAAACAGTTTTGGGTCTTTCTTTCATTCCCTAAACTGTACTTCACTCAAGGCTGAAATTTCATCTAAGCCTTCATTATTCATGTCTTCATTTCAATGCCAAATACCAGATCTGCAGTCACCTTCTCTTCTTAATAAACTCTCATCCTATGATTAACCAAACCTCAGGCAAATTAATCATTATTCTAATCTGTAATCCGTAAACCCAGAGTCTGGACCAAAAATAACTCTCTAAAAATGTGAGGAGCGGCGGCGGTGGCGGCATGATGTCCTCAAAACACAGATCCCACTCAGCTTTTCTAGTCTTGTGAGGACACACAACACACTCTGTCACACACTTTAGTGCATTTTCACACATACGCCTTAGGGTGTTCTCTCACAAACTCTGTACCATGTGGTCTGACCTATACAATGTCAGAGGATTAAACACATGCGCACACACACACATATACGTGATACAGACACACAAAGGTGAGTTGTGCGGCCTATTTGTGTGATTAAATCATTGTTGTAAGGTGGAGGAGGCGGCATTCATCTCCATTAGAGACTCAGAGGGTTGAAAGCTCATGAAAGCACTGTGACTCAACATACACACACACACACACTGGGGACACAGAGAAGCAAACACATTAGTAATGGAGTTTGCTCAGGGCACTGAAGTGTCCAACACAGAAATATAAAAATGTGAAAATATCCAAATACTCTTATGTTTATGCGTTTGTTTGTTTGAGTCGATTCTGCTTTGTAAATTTGCACACTTGGCACAAGTCCCACATATCTGGACCTCAAGTATGATACAAACTATTATCCACACCAGAAGTGTCATTTATTGCTGGCCGTAGCAGAAATGTGAGGATAAATAATGTAGACTTACATCTGCAGGAGATAAATAATACAATATACAAGCCTTTGTTTCCTCTCTTTCCTCTTCAAGCACCTACAACCTTTTCTTCGTCTCCTGCCCTCTTGTGTTTTGTCACCTCGCCTCTGCTCTCCTCTCCTCTCCTCTCCTCTCCTCTCCTCACAGGTCAGTGAACACAGCACAAGTACAAATGTGATGCGAATCTACCAGCCACCCGTCTGCGTCGAAATACTGTACATCCCTCCGTGCTGCAACGTCCATGTGCCACAGAATAAAGTAGAATAATAGACAATAATACATTGCATTGAATTGTAATAGAATATAACACAACGCCTTTTACTAGCTGGGATGCTGGTCCACACTGCAAAGGTCAGTGTTGTCTCATCAAAACCACTTTGTCCTCGTAAACGCAGTGGACTGATACGAACATAATGTTTGATTGCGACACTAAATGATTTGTTTTAGATCAGACACTCGCTCTGAATAGGCCACTGACACAAATGTCAACACTGAAGTAATGACATTACCAGGATACAAGAGAGGCGCAACATAATATGCATGGTTTGACATCAGTGCTCTGTTGATGCCACTGAAATGACTCCATCCTCCGCAGAAACTCCGAAAAAACATTAACTGGGAGTCGTGTTGACCTTGTAAAGAAAGATTACATCTTGTAAGCTAATTTTTCTAAAAACATCACCATGAATCAACCAAAAGGAGGAAAAAAGGAGCAGTCTAAGGACAATGCCGTGACTCACAGTCTTTCAAAACTCAATGAACAACTCAAAAAAACATGTAAACAGGATGTTTAACCGGATTTGAGAAGATAGTTGGTGATGTCCACGTAAAAAATTTCTGGAATTTGAGCATAATATTTTCATATCCAACACTCACTGCACCTCGGCAGTTAAATGACGATTTAAGGTGTTTTAAACTGTGAACAATCATCACCAATCTACTGAGTGGTGCTGCTGCCAAAGTAACAGGCAGGAGGAGAGGCCACTGATGCCACCAAAAAACAGCATGAACCACTCACTAATTTTTAAAAGGGATATTTCAACATTTTGGCAAATTCACCTAATGCCATAATCCCTATAGTTTTTGGAGTAGGTTCATTACCTTTAATTGTCGTTAACACGTTTCCCTCATCAAACTAAATACACAATCTAACAACTCCAAAATAGTCTTGTGGACAAGTTGTGACCTGCACATTCACCACGCTATAAAATAATAATGGAACGTTACGAGACAGAGTTTTCAAGGCAAATGCGTAGTTGCAACTACATTTTAGACATGACTGCTGGGCGGAGTGATTTCAAAAGTAAGTAGTTCTGAGTATTTGCTTCATGTGTTGTAATGTTACATAACATTATTATTTCATAGTGTGGCAAATGTGCAGGTCACAACTTGTCCACGAGAGTGTTTTGGAGTTGTTGGATTGTGTATTTAGTTTGATTAGGGGAATGTGAAATACCATGCACCTCATGTCTCTCCCCCGCTCATCTCAAAACAGCATGCACCGACAATTAAAGGTAATGAACCGACTCCTAAAACTATAGGGATTATGGCAATAGGCGAATTTGCCAAAATGTTGAAATATCCCTTTAAGGACCCCAAAATGAACCTATTTCCTACAGCAGAAAATGAATACAAACAGCTATAGCAATGTCATCTGCAAAATTTGATCTGGTTTAGATTAACTCTCTAGTTTGACTCCTTGATGCAGCCCACTCTATGAAGCGACATGATGAGATTAGTGGCGAGGATGGATAGAAGCTGTATATTCTACAGGTCACTGGAGGTACAGTAGGCAGCAGACAACACACTGTCTGAAACAAACCTAGACGTCATTTATGCTTCAAGATAACCATGGTATCACACTGTCAACTCTGCTTTATGTCAACATGCTCACAGCCTTATTCATATATCAGGATGATTCTGCTAACTTAACTACTAGTGTGACATCACTCTGGCTTACAATGGCAGCATCATGATTTCTTCATTTTAGAGACCGTTACAGACCCACTTTGATAAATTATTTGATATAAGGCTGTACAATGATGCCAAAGTAAAGTAACATGAAAATAAACTTGACAAACTTGGAGCAAAGCTCATGTTTTACCAAGCTTTCCTTGAAATTCCTTCATTTTTATAATCCTCTACATGTGAATATGAGTGGTGTACTGTGTTGATTACAGCCTCCTCCAACGCCTTGTTGTTTTCCATCATTTGTGCCAAACACAACTTCCTACTGTATATACTTAAAATTGTTAAAGAAATCATTACTTTAGGGAGAAAAGTCCATTGATTTTTACTTTCTGTTCAACATGATAAAACAGAGACACAGTTATGTCTCACTGAAGATGCAGTGGGGAACATCAGACATCCGATGAGACATGCCTTTTTCTCTATTGTACTATACGCATGTACAAATCAATAGAGATTGTAGACACACAATGTATTGTATGAGTGATCTCAAAGCCTACTGATGTCAAATGAATATACATCATGCTGAGAAATGCTGGCATTTTAAATGACTTATTAAACTATTGTTAAATATTTTGGTTTGACACAAGTTGAAAGGACAATGAAAGAAAGAGAAGCATGAATTCTCTGGAAGAATGTATGATGCCAAGAGAAAATGAGTGGGAGGTGCAGCCTAAATTAAGAGAAGAGAATATAAGAACAAAGAAGAGCGACTGGAATTACGAAGCTGCCAACCAGTCACGTTGCAGGAAATATGGTCGCAATCTCCCCGTCTGTTCACTGAGTTACTGCATTGGATAATAATAACAAGTGTTTTTGCAGAGCATTACGGTCCCGCAGTGAAGATGACTTGTGACTGTTTGGATATAAAATCTCCTCATTTTATCATAGTAGGCATTTGTGTGAAGCTTTGTCATAATTAGTACATAATTCTTGAGTTATGACCAAAAATGTGTGTGTGATTTGTGTGTGTGTGTGTGTGTGTGTGTGTGTGTGTGTGTGTGTGTGTGTGTGTGTGTGTGTGTGTGTGTGTGTGTGTGTGTGTGTGTGTGTGTGTGTGTGTGTGTGTGTGTGTGTGATTTCAGGGTTGTTTTAGGTCACAATGAACTTTGACCTGAAAGCCAATTGGGCATTTGTGCCACATGTGATGAAATTCCCTCCATGTGATATATTACATTCAGAAGAAAACGGAAGGATGGGAGGTCACAGTGACCTTGACCTTTCACAAAGCAGTTCCTCCAAGTGAAAGTTTATAAGAAATCCCCCCAAGATACCACACTCACAAGAATGTGACATAGATGCATACGGATGGATGGACAGATGGACAACCTGAAAACATGGTTGTCCATCCACAGCAGTCACAGGCAAGAGGGCACAATAAGTGTATGTGAGGGCAGGTAGATCCAGAGCCTCAAAAATGTATTAGACAGATGATAAAGAAGCAGTAGTAACAATATACATCTGCACTGGTCAGCCAGTAGAAGAACCCACACAAACTTAATACTGATAAATTACAGCAAACTCATTTTGTGTAAAATATGTCATCATAACACAATCAAGACTGCAGCTGTCCACTCTCCACTGAATCTCTTTTCTTGCATGTCTTTAAAATTAGAACAAACAGGGAAGTCAGCTGGGAGCCAAGTGTTTATCCCTGAGGTTTCCTACAACATTTAGTTTAACCTTTCTTTACAGTGGGCGTGTAGACTGATTACCCTTGCTATGGCATCATAAACACACAAACAAATGCCTTGGAGGGTCGGCCCACTACTGTCAGACAGAAAACCACCAATGTAAAACAACAGCATCACCGTCCTCAGCTTGCAATTCTATACATGCACAACATGGAAAGCATCAGAGAACATCAATTCATTAAGTGAAAAATGACCTCTTTCCTGAGATGTCTACTCATCAGCTGGCATTTCCCATTGTGAACGAGCAGCAACAACTGTTGATAAACTCCTCCCCCAAACAGTTGTCCAATCAAAGCTTTCCTAAGGCTAAAAACATTAGCACTGTTCTAACACACTGAACATGTTAGCTTGTCCAGCTAGCTAACTAAGTACACTAGTAGTCAAGTGTGACTTTTGCAGGAAAGAAGCATTGTATACTATAGTCTTGTGAGACTAAAAGCCACATACAAAAATTAATCTACTGAAGCTAGTCCTGGATGCTAACATATCAGATCTTAGGCAAAGTTGTTAACTTAAACCAAGATTACAAACTGTTGGCAAAACACAATACCGGTATTCACCATATTAAAGACTGTGGCTCTGTCCCATTTTAACCACTTTCACTCGATTTTAGCACTCGGTTCTGCGCGTTCTTGTGTTAGGGTAGGGTGTCCCAATTCTTTTAAGAGCAAGGGCAAGTGTTTTTCAACTCTTTGGTTCATTAAACAAAGAAAAATCCTCAAAGCCCACGCAACAGGTCACACAACCGCTGGAGCTGGCATTTTCACACCTGGATGAAAACCATCTACAGGTTGTCGTAGGTGAACACGCCGGCTCCACTAAGTGGTGTCCCACTTCGTAGGGTAAAATCTCTACTTTTGACATTTCTCACTTCATCGTCAAGGGGTAGGCCATATCTCTTTGGAGCCACTTGAAACTAAGTGCTAGTGTTAAGGGAGGATAAATAGGACTGGGTGTTAAGACTAATAGAAATTGCAAGCAATGAAGCATAAATCTAACATTTTTCTTGCTTATCTAATGTAAACAAAGGAACTAAACAGGGATGATCATACATTTTTCTTATTACACTGATAATACCTCTGATTGAAAAGCACATTACCATACAAATACTGGAGGCAACGCTGACCTTTTTATCTAGAACATGTAGCTTTGGTTTCAACTGCATATTTACAAACCTTTTACAGGAGTCCAGTATTACTAAAATGAGCCATCTAGAAACAAAAGGTCGCCTGGAGACAGCGCTTTCAAAAAAACTAATGAAACTAAGGTTAGCTTAATAAGCGGGTTTGCTGCAACTGACAGCAAATTGTTTTTATCAAAGGTGGCAAAACTGACAGAACTGAAACAGACTAAGTCCAACAACGTTTGGTGTAGGCAGCTTTCTGCACTCAGGGGAAGAATTTTATGGGTCTGGCAGAGCATGACGAGATTTTCAGGTGAGACAATGCTTGGCATCAGTTTTCCTTTCAGAGCACACATGATTGCTCCTATACTTCATTCTTCAACCCTAAAACCAAGTCTTGAGCCTCGAGTGAGGTCTGACCAAAATATTATCGGCTTCCAAAAATGTGCTCATGCTCAAGAAACTCACAGACATATAAGTACGATAATACACACAAACACACGCTTAACTGAAATAGGCATTCATAAGCTTTCTCTCTGTAAGTGTCCTACTGGGTCCAGCTACTTTCTCTTCCACAGCACTATTTTAATAACGCCCCATTATTGCAAATACTCACACAAACACACACCACAGACACATGCTGTGGGGAGTTACCGGCCATTAATTGCGATATTGATGTTGTAGTTGTGGCTGGGTCAACAAACCAAACCCACCTCTCATTTCATTAGCACCACAACAACACTGCTGATACACTGGACCCCTAAAACCGTGCATGTGCTCACATTTGTGTATGTGTGTGGGTGTGGGTGTGAGAGAGAGACTGTACTGTATGCTTGCTTTGTCTTCATGTGAATACATTGTGGGCATGTATGTGTTGTGTATGTGTGTGTGCGTGCGTGCAGGCATGCAGTGGTGTGCTGCTCTCCATTTTAATGGCAATTCCGACAGAGCCTTTCCCCATCTCCCTGTCGCCATGGCAACCGAGCGGGTAAGCGGCCACGTTTGTCTCGGGGGCCCTGGCCTTCTTTTGCGTGCCACAGCTGCGTACACACATGCACATACACACACACACACCCAGACAGACCTGCAGAAATTACTATTATAAATACATTAGACCCCTAAAACAAACATTTACTCCTCAATACACACACACACATACTGTATTGACAACCAGCACCAGCCCTCCACCCTCTGAGCACAGGGTTCTCCCCAAAATGATTCCCATCAGCCTACCCCTCCTCCAAACCAGTGGCTGGGATTTCCCAGTTAAATGCTGAAAGGGCTTTCCCAACGATTCCTCCCTTCACAGAAAGCTCACACAGTCTCTCTATCTCTCACACAGTCTCACACATTTTTTTTTTTTTTTTGCTCACACACATACACCAACCACCCCTGTGGTCTCCACTAAGCTATTAGCATGGCCTTTGTGCATGTGGCCAGTCAGTCAGTGAACTGGAATGAAAAATTACAACCCTCCTCCTATGTTTTATTCAAACTGGTTATGGATGGGAAAATGTAAACGCAGCTGGACACTGAAGATGACCAATATAAATTTGCACTTCACCTCCCTCCAACACAGTTTTATATGCACACACACACAAGCTCAGTTTGCACCGAGCTTTTAACCTGAAAAGCATCAGCAAGAATTGATTGAATCCAACAGCTGGAAGTGGAATCAATGAACTGTGGCGGGTGGTTTAAATGATGTTTTAACTTGCCACCTCTCGAAACTCTTGAACCATAAGAGCAATTATTCAAACTAGACATTGGAGACGGACAGTGGAGCCTGATTGTGGAACTTATAGGGCAATTCTAACAGGAGGACATTTTGTGGGTTTTGAATAGCAGCTTGTATTTCTGACAGCCCTGTTTTCAACATAACAGGTTCATGGTGATGATGGTGAGTGTGGTAAACATTTGTAGCTTTAATGTATTAACTACAAAGAATCCATTTACATCGGACATGAGCTCTGAACAACAGCTGGAGTTGGACTAAGGGATGTGGTTAAAATCTCTGGAAAGAGTGGGCTAGTGAATCTTTTAATTTACTGTTTAGTAAGTGTGAAAACCTCAACCCACAACAAATGTTAGAACAATGTTAACAAGTATTGTACGGATGTGATGGAATAGACAGCTGACATGAAAAACAGATCATGTATATTATGGAAAAAAGGTATTTTGACAGAATCAATACAATACAATTTATATTTTACATTTTTTCTAGCTGATGAAAATGTAACATTAAGTATAGAAATAAAGATTAAACCTGCACACACGACAGCCGTTTATTTCGACAACAGACTTGTGCCTGTGGCTTCTGCTTCCAGCTGCAGTGAGCTTCACCTGCTGTAGCTGCAGCTGCACTGCAGATGAGAGAATGGAGCTCTCTTGAATTTTTCATTTGTCTTAATAACTTTGCCCTGACAAGAAAGATGTGATCATCCTTCATCATCACACAAACCCTCCTCAGGATGTTAATGAATTGTTTATCACCTCTGCTGTGGCAAACACACATATTTGTGCAAGTGAAGTGGGTCACACTCCTTGTTGGCTGTATCAAAGTTTGCTATCTGCTGTGCTAACTGACTTTGCTCAGCACAAATCCCGGCTTAGCATTTAGCAGTATAAATATGTATCTTTTATTTACTTCATTGTCATTTGCAAAGAGGCATATCAACTTATACGTACTCCTCATAAATGTACATATTAGATGTTGTAAGAGTATCACAATTAGTCTCATATTTCCTCTATAACTGACTTCAATAGTAAAAAAGTCAAATTAAACTGGGTTCAACGCTGGGGTAGCTAAATAGCTACATGAATACATTATTTACTAATTAATTTTTACGTTTCAACACTTTTTTGTTTAGAGTTGCTGACCATGTGTCTAGCAGTGATGCAAATAGTGTGTGCAAGTTGTTCACATTGCTGGCTCTGGCCCCTGAAACTGTTCACACTTGGTCCTGTTCTTGTTATGGGAGTTTTTTTTATTTTTTTTATTAAAAACATATTGATGGACATTTTATGAGACACTATACTCTTAATGCTTTAAATTCATTGAGAGTAAAAACTCTGTATTGTGTTTTTTATGAATCTGAGGGCTGTTAAGATTATTACTTTCCTTTTATCTAAAATCTTTATAGAAACTGTAACTCCCATCGGCTCACAGTTATTGATTTTTCTTTGTTTATGGTTGGTGTATTATGGACTTTTTGAACCTATAACCTGAATTATGTCATATTAAAAATATGTAATATCTCTGTGTTAACAGTTGTGTATCACCACTATCTGACATATTTATAGCTTTTTTTGTGTCCTCCCTGTAAGAAGATGTCAGAAATGTGCCCTAGTAAAACAGTTTGGAGCACTTCTGAAGTGGGTCAGAGTAAATCCCAGATGTAGCTCCTGTGGTATCGCTGCCTTATCTAAGATGACAGATTTTCTGGATCAACAACCAAAACCCACTGGAGCATAAAGCGTCTCCCACTCGCTCTCTGTCTATTTCTTTCTTTCTTTTTTTTTTTAAGTTTGTGTGCACGTCTGTCTGCTCACGTACAGGAATCTGACCTGGCAGATGCAAAGACATACACAGTCTGCAAGTGTGTGTTTTGACACTAATGTGATAAGACCTAACCTTAGACATGTACGATACATAATTAGTTAATAATAGGCCTATGTGGTTGATCGAAGAGGTTGTCTTATTAACATGTTTATAGTGATAAGAATACGTGTAATATTCTTAAAGTCTGGTGGATTTACTTACATTTACAAAACCATAATGTCCTTCTCCTTTCCCTCTCCTCACTCAGTGAAAGGCTCCCTCCACTAGCATTCTCCCTTTCTGTGCCAATGGGCTTAGTGAGAGTCTACATCAAAACACACAGAGAAAACAATTGAAAATCAGACATCAAGAGAGATTGTGCCTCAAAGTTACAGTGATCTTCCAAAAGCCTAAAAAAAGAGAAATGCATTATTAATGCATTACCTCCACTTTAAAATCGGACCAGCACTGTCCTCTACAGGATGTCCTTTGGCAGTGCAACGACAGGAACCGCCACTGTGTCTTCCTCTGTGTATTAGCCACACATCTACTGCAAACACTGTATACATTGGTGATATGACACATAAAGTTTTCATTCATGAATTCAGCCTTTATTTATAAAATGAGTGTGTAATTCAACCTCAATTCAACTAGACAGCAGGGCCAGGGTGTATAGGTCAAAATCCTATAGGGACAGACAGAATTAGAGAAGGTGGCATAGGGCTAATTAACAAATTGGCCAAGTAAGTTGATATTATCATGATGTTGTTGTAGTAAGAATTGTCATCACCTGATATATCACCTGACAATATCAGCTGGACCTGAGTGTGTTGTGACAATCAGCTCACTGGCATAAGATTCACACAATTCTCCTTTACCAATATTGAATAGGATGTTAAGCTATAACAAGTCATAACTAGCAGGTGGACCACACAACCAGAGAGTGAGTGACTTTAAAGCTGGTAATAGTCATCTATCTTACCAAGCAACCTATGCCTATATCTCAAAAGCTTTAGCTGTAGACCCTGTACACCTCTTCTATCACTGATGCTGCTGTTGTGAACCAATTCATTCCTGCAACTTTACAATTTTAAGACACAATCACTACAGGGAGGCTTGGATATGTGACTTTTTGCACTGAGATCTATGATCATAATTCAAGAATCATAAGACTCGAAGAATCACATAAAATGGTCATAAACATATTTGAATTAGTAGTTGTTGTCCATTTCTTTTTTTACTTTGTCACATTGTCTGATTATTCTACATTATGTTTTTTGTTTGTTTGTTTTTGTATTTAAAAAAAAGAAGGTCATACTGTTAAAAATAATAGTACCTTAAAAAAATGAAATAGAAAATGTGTGCCCTGGTTTAAATAGCCACATGTCCTGTCTCATGTCATTAACACTAGTCAGACATTTTAGCTTCATAAAACCACACGATGGCAGCATAACCCACACTGTTAAAAGGACATTAACCTCTATCAGTACCATCACTATTAGAGTTAGGATTCACTTAAGCCCACTGATCGGGAACAATGATGTATTAATAAAGCTGCACTTTAACCATAATATGCACCAGAGCTGCTTACACTCAGAGATTGATCGGACTAATGTTTTCAACTCTTCTCACGCAGCCTGTGGGGTGGGAGTAAAGGGTGAGCGAGAGAGTGGAGGCTACCAGTTGCATGTGTGATGTCCATTTAAGGTCACTACCTAACCCTGAAGAGCAGCCTTGAAATAACTGGCATACCCCGCAATATGATAACCGTGGGCTCAACATGAAGAGTCAGGAAAGGAAATAGAGAGAGAGAGAGCAGAGAGGAGGCAGATAAGTTGAGAAGAAAGGGTCTCTACAAGTGTAAGCATCTGAGTGTGTGACAGGCAGGAACGTGAAACGCCTTGCTTCTTTCAGAAATGTGACCTTCACTTTGGTCTTTGAGAGCGAGAATGACATGTTTTCTGCGCTTCTGCTGGTACAAAACAATAAAACCTGACAAATCCTGCTACATTTTGTGAGAAAATTGTGCCATTGTATCATTTAACAATTTTCTTCCTCTACAATTTTATTTTATGGAAATTCTTTCATCTTTTTACCCCCTCTGCATATTTCTAACCTAAATGCTTAAAGTTTTAGCTTAAAGAAAATCTTATTCCTCTATTAATGCATGTGTAAATATTTGAAGTACACCTTAATGTTGGGCCTCTGCTATCATGTAGAGGCCATTTTGGGCAATTTCCGCCTGTTTTTGTATCACTGCAATTAAAACTTTTTAACTACAGAAGTACTAATCCCACAACTATGGTTTATGGCTTAAATGAAAGATAACATTTGTCCCTTTACATCTATATCTATAAAATATTGAATTGAGTCATTCCATAAAAAATTGAGCTTCTGAAAATACTTTTTTTTTTTTTTTGGGGGGGGGGGGGTATTTTTTTGGTGAAAAGGTGATATTTCAAAATCCTAATTATAAAACAGGTTGAATTTTACATATATGGTTCACACACTCCCTGTCCACATATGTACCAAATTTTAGGTTGATATGTAAAACTACTGAGGCACTATAGAGTTTTTCCAAAGAGTGTCCCTTGGCGATGTCCAGTGTGCAAAACCTGTCCAAAATTGTCCAATTTGGCTAAAATGCACACTGCAAGATTTTAGTGAGATTTTTTTCCCCCAACAGATAACCTATTGGGGCCAATCACAAACTTGATGGCTTTTAGGAACACTAGTTACATAAGTAAAATGCCATTTGAAAATTTAATTTAGGGGGATGAATATTTGGTGTCCAAAACCCATCCAAACAGGAATTTGACCTATTTTCGCCTGTATTATATTGTTATTTTCCTTTATAACTCCAGAAGTAAACATCCCACAACCACCAGTGATGGCTTAAATTAACAAGGACATTTGAAATAGAATAGAAATAGAATAAAACATTATTACATTAAAACTGGGGCAGTAAAAACACACTTTTTGTGGAGACTTGTATTGCTTACTTGTTGACACTAGGGGGAGAGGGAACCACAGGAACCAGCTGGGTGCAGGCTTAAGCTTTGCCCAATCAGGGATCATTATATATCAGGTCACACCTTAGAGTCTCTCTTATTGGACCAAAAAGTTTTCACCCCCGTGACTTTGATTGACAGGCGATGCGAGCTGCGCAAAGCGGGTGCGCAGTCTGACGGGGAATGAGCAATAGCATTAGCACTGCGGCTAAACGTAACCTACGATGGATTATCTGGTCACGATGGATAAAATCGAACATGCCGGTTTTGTCGAGCACATCTTCAGCTTTAAAGCCAGGGTAAGCTTGTAATTTTATTCAGTGTTTTAGTGGGTCTTTTATTGATGTTTGTCCGTATTTTTCGGCACTCGAAAATGACTTCCGGGTTTGTTTGTGTTCAGTGAGCAGGCTTGTTTAAACCTTTAATGGGGTAAAAACTGCATTTTTGTTCTTTGCTTTTGTTTATATGACAGTATACGATTTTTTGGTGGTGAAAGAAGAGGTGTACAGATGGTACATATATGTTTAAATCACCTTCGTTGTTGACGTGACGTCGCTTGTGGGCTGCCGTAGTCTGATATTAGTGACTGAAAAAACCGTAGCACCTAGAAACTTCTTTTTTTCCCTACATGTTGCCGAAAGTGTCCTTAAAAGGTCTGTGTTGAAGTTTTCATTACACCATGCCTACTTTTCGTTGTATTAAGGACGCCCTTCATGTGTTATTATTTTGGGACGTCGGCGTCCCAACCACTGGGGCCTGCGTGAACAGGTTAAATGACCAGACACTGATTCACACCCTGGCTGTTCACATCAGGGTTAATCTACTACAGTCTGTAAAGAGGAGAAGTAAAAAGCGGAGGAATGAAAGAAGAAAGTGAACAAGGAAGAACGGATTAAGGAATTGACAAAGAACAGGCAGGCAGGATGGATAGGAATAAATAGATGACTTGGAAAGGACAAAAAGATGGATGGGAGTGGTGTTGCTTTCCCTCTGCACTGTTAGTAGCCTACTCACTGCTGTGAAGTACTCAGACCCAATAAAAAAAGGCTGCAGAGCTTCTTGTTTAGATAAATATCTGAGGCAAGTCTCCACAGACTAAAGCCTTGGTTATACTTTCGCCTGGCTCCGTTGGCAGTTGGCGCGCGCACCTCGGCAGAGCGCACAGGCGTTTATACTTGCCGCATTCACCGTTGCAATATTCGTAGCAAAGACAGGGGGCGGTAGATAAAAAAATACAATAGGAAGTAGCAGAAGCAACTAAAAACAGAGAAGAAGTAAGCAGGATTTCTCCTGTAGCTCTACTATTTACCTTAATTAAAAAGCTCCGGTGTAATTGTGATAGTTAACTACATGATTTGAAAACCAACCGTCCTTGCAACATCAGTGTAGTAGTTATATAACGTTATCGATCGCTCCATGTATTGATTTTTCGCCGGCTTGTTGTAAACAGATGCACATGGAGGAGAGGAGGGACCGGATTTGCATAGTTCCTCGAGTTCTGGGTCATTTGATGGTCTTTATAACTTAATTACGAGTTGTACAAATGCTAGAGCGTACCAGCTCAGCCAGTCTTCCCTCAAATTCATCCATTTTGAACCGAGCGACACTCGCGCGGCGCGCGCCAAGTTTCAAAATCCTGGAGGTGCGCGACAGCACGACGCGCCAGCGCGCGACGCCGTCGCGAGGTGCGCGTTTACGTCATTTGTGGCGCGCGAGCCTCGCGCACTCGCGACTGCGTCAAGCATAAACCAGGCTTAAACAGTTCTCACTGCGCTCACAGTAGCAACTGGACTCTTGTCTTGCAGCATGGATGATATTCAGAATTAAAAATCTGTTTATAACATTAAGTGGCACGCCAAATACCATCACACAACTCTCTGCTGTAAATGTCTGTAAGCTCTGTGATGCTTTACAACTGCTGTTCTTCTGTCTGTGCAGTTAATCGACCTTCTACTTTCATGATTTTCCAGCCTGCTTCATTTGACACATTAAATGTGTTCTGCAGTTTGATGGATGGCCCTTTGATCGCTCTTGTTATCCTCTACAGCTCAACTAACTTCGAAAAGATTTGTCATCACGCAGCTGATGACAAGCATTCAGTCACAGCTAAGAATATACAGGACTCGAATGGTGACAAGTGATGAAAAGTTGACCAGGTAATGCAGTAAGGGCAGAGCTGGGTGAAACGTCACTGGTAGACAGGAGCAAAAAGTGCTAACGTCCAAATAACAACAATAACCAACAGAACAGTGGAAATGGACGTCGAGGAGGGCATGGGGAATGAGGTGAGGAATGAGGAAAGGCTGGAGTTACTGCAGGGGAGGTGGAGATGACAAGTCAATGAAACTGATAAAAGGCATGCCAGGTAGAGTATTAGGCCTACATAGAATACAAGTTCATTCATTTTTAGCCAGAGCAATCTGCGAGTAAGGTCTCGCTGCAGCCTGTAGGACACGGCCAGAGGGCCAGACGGCCAGGTGCTGTCACGTGACGACGTAAAGATGGCGGATACGGTAGATTTAGGTGATTTAGATGAGTAAGTAATTAATGAATGTATTACTATTGAATATTTATTGAATGAACAATTATTTGAATTTTAGTAAACGTTCCGGTACATTTTGACGATGTAACTTGCCATCGTAATTCTTCGGGGGGGGTCATAGGATAGGTCCGGGAAAGTCCCGCCTTTCCCCACTCTGATTGGCTAGTAAACTAAAATACGAACAAACTGACATTTTAAGTGGATATTGGCGCCATGGCGAAGCGGTTTGCATTTTCGCCTGTGGTGTGGTGAATCCAAGTTCGATCCCCGCTGGTTTCACATTCCGAAAAAATTTAGTTTTTAAATTTATATTCCAAGTTTCCTACCTGGACTCTCTCTACTTATCTGGCCTACACTCTACCTGATCTTTTTACTAAACTTAACCAACTCCTTTCTTCATTGCCTAAACCTAACCAACGGCACAATTACACTTCTCAATCAAACTCAAAATGTAAACTTGGAATATAAATTAAAAAACTAAATTTTTCGGAATGTGAAACCAGCGGGGATCGAACTCGGATTCACCACACCGCAGGCGAAAATGCAAACCGCTTCGCCACGGTGTCAGATGTTTTCAGAACCAAAACTTTGAGTTTGTGTGCGTGGCAAGTGGAGGGATAAGGTCACGTGACAGCACCTGGCCGTCTGGCCCTCCGGCCGTGTCCTACAGGCTGCAGCCTTCTTTTTACAGTCTATGGCTGCAGCGAGACGTTATAGCAATCTGCCGCCAATTAAGTAGCGATATGTGTTAATGTGGAGAATTAAAAGACAATGTTGTCAAATGCATTAGAATATTTGGTTATGATTACTGATTTTAAATTTTGCAACTGGTTTGTAACTGATAAAAAACCCAAGCTGCAAATTACAGCAATCTTTCTTAAAATAATGTCCAACTGTTCTGGACCTGGATGTGGGGAATTTTAGCCTAAACTAGAAGGTCAAAACTGCAGCCCACTGGATAGAAATCAACACACACCACCACACATTGCACTAACCACCAACAAACACTTTTCCGTTCTGCCAATCAAAATCAGAAGAAGAAGAGACACTTTTCCGACCACGCTTCCGGCTTCCGCTCGTCTTCCCGCCCGTTTGTCAGGTCACATTTTCGGACAGCGAGTTGTGACACAGCTCGGTGGTGAAAGCGATCAGCAACCACACAACAACAAGCTGAATACTGTAAAGTTACTCTTTCAAAATGAGAGCCAACAAGAAACAATACATTATCAAACTACAGCTGTTAGCACGCGCTGGTGGCTATCCTGCCGCTTAGCTACGCAGCCATGCTAGCAGTTAGCTAGCTAGTGATAGCTCAATTTGCTACATGTAAAGACAAGATAGGGGACCTTGTATTGGAAATGTAAATAGGGCCAACTATAATGCAGCCATCACGTTACTTACACACGGAGGAGAAGAAATGCCAGGAGGATCGCGGGCTCATGGGACTCTGCCTCGGCTAACCACACCTGTGTAGTCTCAATAACCCGTTTCGCAAATACCGCCATCTTGGACATCCCGCAAAGCACTCTGGGAATGAAAGCGTCCAAACAACAACGCAGCACCGTGCTCCGCGGCTCTGACAGACGGGCCACGGCAGCAATGGACACAGAAGATAACTTTAGTAATATGACGGTTAGTCATAAATGTAAACGGAATCAAAATAAAACTAGTGAAACTAGTAAATCAACTTGGAGCTTGAGCGTTTATAAGAACCAGGCGCATATTTGCAACAGGCTACTTATTTTTGCCATGACCAGCACCCATTAATGCACAGAACAAGGAGGTCACTACTTTTCCCCCCGACATATCTTTATTGACATCAGACAATAAATACGACAGCTTGTCTGTGTTACCACGACACAAGGAGCTGATCAGAACCTCTATTAGTCCAGCACAACCTGTCACACTCCCGTGTTTGTGTGTCTCTGTGCGCTGTAACACAATAATATATTACTATTAAGGGATGTGAACATGTACTAAAATAGCCGCTGTAATATGACGAACCCGTGTACATATTTTAGTTCACAGTATATGACCAAATAGTAATATATTATTGTGTTACAGCGTCGTCAGCGGCTCCTCCCGCTCGCTCTCTCGCATGCAGGTGCACACAGACAGAGACCCGAGGTTGTGCTGGACTAATAGCTCTGATCTAGGAATGTCAACATCTACACGTGTAAACGGGTACACGGATAACAAATCATAACCGTTTAGAAAAATCAATAGCCGTTTACACGTCTTTTTTTCCCTCCTCCTCGATCATTTCTCACCAATATAGTATTTTTAGGGGTGATAATGTTGCCTGAAAGCTTCAGATAATAATGGAACTGCGTGTCAATCCCCCCTCACTTTATCTCTGCGTAGCCTACCGGTCTCTTTCCAGCTGTCCCTTCAGAATAAAGGCCGAGGGGGGAAAAAAACAACAACACCGACTCCTCCGGCCTGCGAAGGAAGTTCAATAGCCAGGCTTTGTGTTCATGTTCCAGCTTAACAAAACCTCAAGCCCCGGTCCGACACGGTACTACGAAGCTGGTTATCAACTTGCTCCTGATGCTCAGCTCAACAGGTGAGCAGCGTATCCCCTCAGCTGAACTGAGACGCTCAGAGAGAAAGTAAACAGCAGCGGATCAGCGCGATCCCGATCCGTACTTAACGCAGTTCAGCGAGGCGGCCGCCTCAAAATTTATAATTCAGAAAAAACCCTGGTCTGAGTTAGTAAATGTTTTCGATCCGAACCCGGTGTGTCCGGTCGTGTTCTGCCCGGTCTGATGACTGAGCCAAGGGAAGAGCCGGTAGCCTGTGGCCGGAGCATTTATTCAGAAAAAGTGTAGGCTAATTGGTGCAGATTAAACTTGTAAATTAATGCTGCTCTCGATCCGACCCTTCCTTCTATTCTGACTCTTTTGAACAGTAACAACAGAGATTATATTATAGATTTTCTGTGCTGAATAAGAATTGTTTTAAACTAATAAATAAAAAGCCTTTGTTAGACACAAAAAAAATTGTAAACCCCTACTCTGATCAGCTCCTTGTGTCGTGGTAACACAAACAAGCTGTCGTATTTATTGTCTGATGTCAATAAAGATATGTCGGGGAGAAAAGTAGTTTTGTTGGTGTTCCTGCAGTGACCTCCTTGTTCTGTGCATAATGGATGCTGCTGGTCATGGCAAAAATAAGTAGCCTGTTGCAAATATGCGCCTGGTTCTTATAAACGCTCGAGCTCCAAGTTGATTTACTAGTTTCACTAGTTTTATTTTGATTCCGTTTACATTTATGACTAACCGTCATATTACTAAAGTTATCTTCTGTGTCCATTGCGGCCGTGGCCCGTCTGTCAGAGCCGCGGAGCACGGTGCTGCGGTGTTGTTTGGACGCTTTCAATCCCAGAGTGCATCGGTGCATACCCACAATGCATTGCGCGATGTCAAAAATGGCGGTATTTGCAATAATACCCAACTGCAGCCACCCACTGTCAGTGCCTGATCCGTACCCGGAACACGATCCGTTCCAGACGCTTCTGCGCACGCACATGCGCACTCCCCCCCTTCTTTTAGTTTACGGCAGACACCGCGGATATGGATGAAAACACAGACAGTCTATGAGGAAAAACACGAGCACGTCGCAACGAATTCCCCTCTGTTCTATTTCTGATTAAATTAAATGTAATGTAGACCAATCAGTTAATTGTAAAACATTTATTTATTGATGTAAATGTGGTGATTTCTGCACATACAGACAGCAGCAAGTCAGCACTGCTCCTCTGGCCAGCACACACCTGAAGCTTCACTTTTCATTTACACAAACTAATCAATGAGACCATAAATTAATCTGCTCCTTTCTCCACCGGCATGACGACGTCTGGGTGACCGGTCGATCACCTCAGCCGGCCGGCTGCTGCCTCTGAGATGAGCCGAGCAGCGAGCTAACGTTAGCTCCCGGTGGCTGCTCCCAGGTAGCTGCTCCCAGCTAGCTCTGCACTTCTCCCAAAACCTCGGAGCAAACTTCCAAAGACGTCAATTGGATAAACTGACCACAGATTAGGACTCTAAACTGTGACTTTCTCGCATGAAAAAATATTTAAAATTAATAAAGTGACGTTTTAACAACGCTACGGCGGACTTTTAGCTGCTCTACTGCTAGGCTATCAGTTAGCATAGCTTTGAAGCTAATGCCGTAAAACGGCGCATGTGCAGAAGTCTGGAACGGATCGTGTTCCGGGTACGGATCGGGCACTGACACCCACTACAGACGTAAACACGCCCCTCCAGTCCAAACCACGCCCCCCATCCGGTCCAAACCACGCCCCCTCCAGTCCAAACCACGCCCCCCGTCCAAACCACTGTAATGGCTGCCGTTCGTTTAGTTCAAAGTGAAAAATTCCGTATTTAAAGATAGTTTTGGCATTAAAGCGGGTTTTTATAACATTTCTAGCGAGAAATATGCATTTTTTTCATCATTATATCTCTTCATTTAATGTATGTAATGGCTTGTTTGTTTAGTTACAGAGATATTTGCTATTGTTGCTATGGTTACCATCAACACTTGAGCACATAGCCAGGCTGGTGGAATTTGTTCTCAGTACTTGGTACAGTTTAAAACATTTAAATATTATAAAAGATATTTTTTTCTAAAATAAAAGTTTTCAACTTTTGTGTTTGAAGGTTCATATTTTAAAGATTTGTGTATGGTCATTTATTTTAGTAGTCTTTTGACTTGTATGGCTCGGTTGCAGCAATGCTAATTTCTGTTAGCCCGTCTATGAGGTTTTACATTATACGTTAGCATTAAGCTAGCGGACTTTATATGCATCGTCGTGACACTGGCTGTGTGTGTTTTGTTTCAAACTATGTGGGTTTGATTGAACATATTTGATGCTTAAATATATATTGCCGCTTACATTGTTCCTCTTTTTATTTTATGTACTGTAGGGCAGGCTTGAGCAAGAGTACCCGTATGCAGGGACATGGGCGCTCCCATTAGCCCAGATCCATACCGGAAGTCACGACCGGAAGTTGCTCTTCTTCATGTGTATCATTTCTATGTTGATAAAAAAAATAACTCAGTAACTCAATGGTCCATAATAAAATATTGTTTTCCAGCGGATATCTTAGTTACAACATGATTGAGCTATAAAATATTTTTTTGCATGGATCGTTTATTAAGTTATTGAGTTATTTAAAAAACGCTGCTAACGGCTAATGGCTAGCGCGGAACGGCTAACGGCTAGCGCCGAACGGCTAGCGGCTAACGGCTAGCGCCGCTCCTGCTGACAGCAGACCAGGGCTGTGTTCGAAATCATCCACTCACTCACTCACTCCCTATCCACTACATCGTGTATATGATGTAGTCCACTACATCATACACGATGTAGGGAATGACGGGAGGAGAATTCGGACACTAGACGGTAATTTTCTGGCCGTGGTTGCGTCAGCAGATGCGCCAGGTATTGCTGTGACGTAAGCGGACGCGCCGAGAATCATGTAAACACACCGGACCGGGTCGGGAGCAGTTAAAAGATGTGATTTTTCATGGTGGTTTGTTTCTTGGTCAATAAACTGTTGAAATATCAATGGTGTGTGAGTCTGGATTTGTCAACTACTGTTTGGTGTCCTCATTGTGAGCTGTAACGGATTGTGCACGCGCTAGTCCGTGCGATCTAGTGGCAAAGTAACGTCTCTGCTAACGGCCAGTAGCAATTTAGCTCGTAGGCTATCGGCTACTTTTCTGTTGCAAACAGTTGCCTCACTGCTTTTACTTTAAGAAAAATGATACCCGCTGTTGTTTGGATGCTGCTCGCCCAACTCCTGTTTCTCAGGCATCGACGAAGACGAAGGCAACAGCAACTTAGGCGTTTAAGGCACTATTTGTTGATTCGCCGACGTCAACTGGTAAATAACGGCAATACACCTTAGCTAACATGCTAACTGATATAGGGAAACCTATTAGCACAAATACTTTTATTATACGATGAATGACCACGGAAAGAAACAAACTAATTTAGTATGTGAAACATATGAACACAATCAGGTATGAAAGGCAATCAGGGCAGAAATATAACAGTTTTCTTTTTTGTTTAATTGAACTTCAATTAGTTTCAACCAGTTATTATAACTCGCCAACTGGTTATGTTTGATTTATCAGTTCAAGTAATTGTAATTAAAAAGAATGGAATAGGTAGTCGTCTGTGTATTGAACTATAAATACCTGTAGCAGCCCTAATTTCTGTACCCTCAAACACTAAAAAAATACACATGTAATTTTCAATCAGGAATGACAAATATGAAATTTGAGATTTCTTTTATTGATGAATATGCATCACTAGAATATTTGCTGAAGGTCACATAAAAAGGCAGGAGAACACTCTTCCCTGCCCGAGGGACTCCTTCAGGGAGCTGGAGATGTCAGCAACTGTAAAAAAAAAAAGAAAAAAAAAAGACATAAGACATATTATTATAAAGACATAATAATAATAAATAATGATAATAAATAATAAATAATGTTCATTTTAGCAGGAACCCCAGACCTACTGCAATCTAAACATCACCATGCCAGTACTGCGCCTTTATCTGGACGAGGAAGCAGACCTGAAGCCAGACTACCGGCTCTCCAGGGCTTCGCTGGAGAATGTGATCACAGCCACAAGCAGCCAGGAGCAGGGCTCCAGACTAACTTTTTCACAGGTAGCACTGGTGCCACCTAGCTTTTCATTTAGTAGCACCAAAACAAATTAGGTAGCACCATATTATTTTTCTTTGTATAGCGTGTTATTAATACGTGACCTAATACACAGAGTGGCATGTTTTAAGAGGCTGCGGTAGAGTGGGCTGTTGATGAGGTAAGAATGCTAAAATAATCAACTATAGACCACAGTGATGGAAAGAGTACCAAAAAAATCTAGTAGGCCTACTGGTATAAAAATCTACTCAAGTAAAAGTAAATTTTAAAATGTACTCAAAAGTTACTTAGTTACTTCTTTTGGGTGAGGGGGTATAGTGGCCAGGGATTGGCCTCACATTCTGCGTGCATGTCTCTGTGTTCCAAATCCGTCCCTTCTCTATCGATACACTGGTCTCCATCATCTTTTAGCTCGTGGCACCAACTTCTCTATTCTGACCTTCTGACACTGCAGTTGTCCAGATGATCAGATGGACAGTTACTGGCACTAAGGTTGTCACGATCATGGTCAGGATACTAACATTTTCAACTCAATATCGATATTCGGGAAAATATTCAATACTCGATACCATTTTCGATACCACAGGGATAAAAAAATATAATAATAATAAAAATCTCTCTCCCTCACTCACTCACACACACCTGCTTCTTTACTGTCTTTCCTGTCTGCTCTGGGGGGGGGGGTATTTTACTGTAGTCTCTCCCTCTCTCTCTCTCCCTCTCTCTCTCACACACACACACACACACACCTGCGTCTTTACTGTAACTGCTCTGAAGCAGTGCGCTTCTTGTCTGTTCCTCTGAGCTCCTACCATGGATCAACAATGGGCTCCTACATTTAACTCAACGGGCCGGTACCGAGAATGAAGTCGGGCCGTGCCGGTCCGCGGTCCCGTTAAAAACAATGAACACTGCCGATGATTTCATTTAGGAAGAAAAAAAAAACAAAACAAACAAACCCGGACGCCTCGGACAGGACGTGAAATGTGGACATGTCTGGGCAAACAGGACGTTTGGTCACCGTAAACGTAGCCTAATAGATGGACATGCCTGATAAAGTTAACGTCAGCTAGCTGCGGATAATGGTTAATAATAATAAGACTACAACATTACAGCGACTAGCCCTGTGCACATGTAGCGGTGAGGGGGAGAGGGGTGTACCTGCCTGCTGCTGTGTGCGTGTGTGAAGGGAGAGGGAGAGAGAGAGAGAGAGAGAGAGAGAGAGAGAGAGGCGGCGGCGGCGGCGTATTTTTGACTGACAACCCATGCAGACGCAGTGCAAGTTCATCTATTTCTTTTTTTACCTTGTAACGGAAGCTATTTAACTCATTGAGTGCCAACCACGTAATTTCTCGTTTTTCGTTCCCATGCGTTGAGTGCCAAAAACGAAATTTTTCGTTTTTTGCTTTTTTTTTAAATTATGAAAATAGACACTTTAATACACATTATATGTAAATTTGGGGACTCTACGACGAGGAGAACTGAAATAGATGACGATCAAAGTCACATGACAGCTCATGATCTGGAAGTTTTTATCATAACTCAGCTTCTGCAAACGGAGGTCTGCATGTGGATGCAGCAGCTG
Source organism: Trachurus japonicus (assembly GCF_045865225.1). Lineage (NCBI taxonomy): Eukaryota > Metazoa > Chordata > Actinopteri > Carangiformes > Carangidae > Trachurus > Trachurus japonicus. The sequence continues at coordinate 20,335,919 of NC_140918.1, read as the reverse complement.
CTCCGCTGCTGCTCCGCTCTCACCCGCGAGGCTGCAGCAGCTGGGAGCTGAACCAGGAAGCTCTCAGCCCACTGTCCCGCCCGGTCTTCATCTGGAGCAACACCGTGTCCTCCCCAAAGTCCTCCCGCGGTAAAATCTGATGGTCTCTGGACCAAAGCAGACCGGCACCACCGACCCGTACCACAGACGGACCGCGACCACCGGCGGGACCGGTGTTCGCGAGCCGCTGTGGCCGGCAGAGCCTCACGTTCCGCGGCGAGAGGCTGTGACACGGCACGGTGCGTCTGTGTTATTGCTGTTTAGTGGCGTCCCCCCCGCCCCCGATGGTGGTTTTGTGAATAGAACAACAATTGTTGTGTATATTTATCTTATACGAGCCCTTTGATCCAGAAATGCGAGTGTCTGAAGAGCGACAGACACAAACAGCGCACCTTTCATAAAAGACGCTCTATCTCCTTTTCTAGAAAAAAAGGAGGGATTTTGGTGAAACCCAGCCATGTTTAGCTTGACTTTTCTCAGGAACGGAGGCACGTAGAAACAAACGGTTTGTGGCCATTTGAAGGATAAAGTTAAACCTTTCAAATGAGCTACAGTATGTGTTGGTGGCAATAATATAGAATACACTATGGCTCTAAAATAAAAAGTCAAATATGGTCTAATTTGCCGGTACACTTGACTAAAACTTTGGAAAGGAGCGCGGCACTCAATGAGTTAAAATAAAATAAAAACTAACATTTTTTTTTCACTCGTCCTCCTGCAAGTAGTAGCACCGGAGCGACCACATTAAATTTTAACTCGCACCTTAAGAAATTAAGTCGCATATGCGACCTAATAGGTCGCACGCTGGAGCCCTGGCCAGGAGGATCATGGATGGGGCCACTACCTCGAGGTGCTGGTTTTCGTCTTTTGGTTGGCGAGCGCCACCTCATACCGTGTCGTGTCCCGGAGCTTCAGCATTCCTCGCACCACGGTACACGATATGGTGCATAAAGTGGCCAGAAAGCTGCTGAAAATTTTAACGAGGGTCATTCACCTGCCTTCTGCTGCCGATCTGGAGGATGTGGGAAATGAATTTGCCCGTCTTGCTGGCTCCCCTGCTTTCTCCAGGGCAGTGGGCAGCATAGATGGGTGCCACATAAGGATTAAACCCCCATCCCTGGATGCCCAGTGTTACCTGAACCGGAAGCTGTTTCCATCCATCCAGCTGCAGGCGGTGTGCGACCACAGAGCCAGGTACCTGGACATCTTTGTAGGATACCCTGGGTCTGTCCACGACTCCAGGGTCTTGAAGAATAGCCCGCTGTACACAGGCCAGCTATATCCACCCCAAGGCTTTTTTATCCTTGGGGATGGTGGGTACCCCTGTCTGTCTGCTCCCATTGGCCTCATTACACCCTACAAAGAGCCAGTCCACCGACCAACAGCCAGGCGCTTCAACTACCACCATGCCAAGGCGAGATCCATCGTGGAGAGGTCCTTTGGGAGCATGAAGACCCGATGGAGAACAATATTCTTCAAGGCTTTGGAGGTTAAACCTACATTTGCCCCCGACGTCATCGCTTCCTGTGCCATCCTCCACAATGTTTGCCTTTCCAACGGCGACATTGTGGAGCCAGCAGAGGAGGTCCTCAGGCCGGATGACGATGCTGGAGACCAACACCAACACCAGGACCAGCAAAGTGGGGAGCAAATTCGTGAGCTGTTGACGGCAGCTGTCTCTGCTCCCGATGGGCGAGTGCCGGCTCTGGAGGACCATGACTACATGTAGATAGGACAACATTACGTTAATACAGATTTGTAAATATATTAGAGGTTGATTCGCTTATTCAGTCATGATTCACATTATTGTTGTAGGGTAGTTTCTGTGGTAGGTTTTTTTATAAGTGACTATATATTTATTCAGTCATGATTCACATTATTGTTGTAGGGTAGTTTCTGTGGTAGGTTTTTTCTAAGTGACTATATATTTATTCAGTCATGATTCACATTATTGTTGTAGGGTAGTTTCTGTGGTAGGTTTTTTTATAAGTGACTATATATTTATTCAGTCATGATTCACATTATTGTTGTAGGGTAGTTTCTGTGGTAGGTTTTTTTATAAGTGACTATATATTCAGTCATGATTCACATTATTGTTGTAGGGTAGTTTCTGTGGTAGGTTTTTTTATAAGTGACTATATATTTATTCAGTCATGATTCACATTATTGTTGTAGGGTAGTTTCTGTGGTAGGTTTTTTTATAAGTGACTATATATTTATTCAGTCATGATTCACATTATTGTTGTAGGGTAGTTTCTGTGGTAGATTTATGATTCATATTACTGATGTTGTTATAAATGATTGACTTCATCTTGAGCCTTTGTTTTTTTCTTGAAATACAAAGACACACCTCATCAACTTCAACTTCCTCTTTATTTAACTATTTACATTTTATCTGCGATTTTTTCTAGTAGAGAGAGCAGCCTCTCCTCCCTCTGCTCATCTCTCCTCGCTCTTTCCTCCGCCCTATTGCTCTCTGTTTGCAGAAATTCGAGGACAGGGTCGGCCCGCTGCCTCTTTCTGCCCTGTTCTGGCCCTGCTGACTGTGGTGACTGTGGCCCTGCCTCATCTGCCTCATCTGACCTGCGGCTGTCACCTGGGGATGGGGGTGGTCTCTGGGTGTCAGGGGAGGACACTGCAGCAGCCCTGGAGCTGTCCCCCCAGGCCGAGGCAACAAGGACAGGAGGCCGGATGGATGGCCTCCCGCCAAGTGCCTCGTCCATCAGGGGGTACCACTTCCAGGACGCTGCTGTGTCCTCCCCTGACTCGGTGCCCCGGCCTGTCGGCGGCTTCTTGAGTTCCTTTAAATTATATGCGTTCATTTAGTTAGGCAAATATACTGTCACTACAGGATGTTTTGCACAAAGATCCAAGACAAATCATACCTTGTAGGTTTTTTTTAAATTCTCCCATTTCTTCCCCACCCGTGCTGGGGACAGGACCGTGTCCCGGCCCATTTCCTTCAGGACCACCCTACAGAAAAAAAAAGAAAAGTATAACTTACATCAGTACTAATCAAATACACTGTACATACGTACAATAATGCAATAATATTGCGCAATACAATATTATTTATCAATATTATACAATACATCTAGCCTTGTAATTGTTATTTTGCCTTAGCCTGTCAGATTTACAGATTATATAGCACCTATTTACACAAGTAATCAGAGTTTAGGACTATAATAAGAGCACAAATCTGTAAAATTCAGTGAGGAACAAAATGATACAGTCTCTCAAAATTGTTTGCTTACTCCCATCCATGGAGAGCCGCATTTCTGCGGCCAGAGAACAGCTCATTGTGCTTCATGCGAAGCTTTATGAGGTTCTCCACATCTTCATCAGTCCCTTGGAACAAGAAACAGGACAGCATTTATTTTTCTAACACACCACCAATTGGGAAAAGAGAACAAAACGCTATGATCAGATGTGAGCGGGTGTCTGCTCCTAGCTACGGTAGAGCTGCAACTACCGGCAAGCCCTAGCATTAGCCTTAGCATTAGCTCGCAGATAAAAATAACAAACCGGATGCTTCTCCACCAACAAATCTGCTCGTTATGACAATTCGCAACCCTTAAAAGACACAAAACAACGCCACTAAAGTATTACACGCATCAAATATGTATATTGTAACGTTACTTACATTTATATACCAAAGCGGCGGTTGGTGCGGCGGTTGGTGCGGCGGCCATCGTCTCCTTCTTCCTCTAACAGAAACACGACCGCATTGCATTGTGGGATACGGGAGTAGAAAGTAGTGTACATCGCTTGTTCACTCAGTTTCGCGGTGCATTGTGGGTATTTTGTCATCCACTATATAGTGGATGAAATTTATCGCGGAGAATTCGAACAACACTACAAAATGGCGAACACACTATATAGTGCACTACATCCGTGATAGGGGGTGATTTCGAACACAGTCTAGGAGAGAGAGAGAGAGAGAGAAAATAAATGAAATGTCGTTGGTGGGTGCTTTGGTTAGGGTTAGGCAATGAAGAAAGGAGTTGGTTAAGTTTAGTAAAAAGAGCAGGTAGAGGCTAGACAGGCCAGAGAGAGAGGGGGGTTCTTAGAATAACATAGAAATAATATACACAAGAAGAGCAACTTCCGGTCGTGACTTCCGGTATGGATCAGCTGGGCTAATGGCGGCGCCCATGTCCCTGCACACAGGTCCCTCTCGGCTTGAGTGACAAATAAAACCTTGAAGCAAGATTTTGTTTGAGAACTGATGTAGGCTACATACAATTCTGTAACAGTTGCTGGTCTGCTCACACGATCAGGCTACAGATATTTTGATTATTATTACCACTGATTAGTCGTCGTTTCCCTGTATGATTCATCACTTGACATAGCGCAGGCTGATCGCACACACTCGGCAACGAACCTGATACTGAACAACTGATAGTATTTTCTTTTTTAATTAAATTTTAGATCAAAATTACCTTGTGCACATAGGCTACATTAGTAAAAAGTAAAAGTGAAAAGATGGAATATACCCCTCTGCTGAATTTTTACATTGTCGTTTTGGTTTTGAATGCAACAACTGTCTATTTTGAAGTTGAATCCACAGAGCACTTGTTTTATGATTGCAGGTATGTTAATGTTTTTTGGGAGGATCACTGGTTGTCTTCCAGATTTGCCAATTTCTCTGGTGTAAAGAAGGAGAATATTTTGTATGGTATACATATAAATGAACCTTTAAATGACCTCGGACAACAACACAACACAATAATTATCCTTGCCAAATTCTTTATACACAAAAACAAAGTTATGAAGACAAGGCCCCGAATCTATGTCTTTCATAAGGAGCTGTGTCACCCTTTCTCTTCTTTAAAATGTATGGAAAAAAAGAATGCTGTGAAACTTCATGAATTAGTTGAGGAGCTTGACCTCACTACATTCCCCTAGCTCTCTCCCCTTTTTCCTTTTTTTTTTTATCTCCTATCTTTTCTCTCTCTCTCTCTTTTATTTTTTTTATTTTTTTACAAGCAAACTTAAATCTTTTGTACCAATGAAGCTATATGTAATGCTTGTCTGTAGCCTATGTTTAGCTTTGCACTGTACCAAGTGTTTCTGTAAATTTAATTGTCAATAAAAGTGAAAAGATGCATGTACCAGATAGGATAGGGGACCACCAGATTTGGTAGAAAGTTTATGTTCATCTGTAGTCCTGCTTACATTAGCCTACTTACTTTTTTTTATTTTTTATTATTTCAAGCGCATTGTTGGCATTGGAAGGCATTAAATGTTGTAAACGAACCGTTAAAGTTGTTTAAATTGCTCCTGCAATTGTGCTATTACATTTTCTTCTTCTGTTCTGTTTACTGGTTTGCTTTTGACATGCCCCGGCCACCGTAGCGTTATGTGGGCGTGTTTTGGGGGGGGGGCGTGTTTTGGAGTGCCTGTTGCTTGGCTGCGGCTGCAGCTAGGCCCTTCTCGGCATTTGCGTAACGGGTTATGGTGACAGCAAAGACGGTTTATAAACCAATAGTGTGTCTCAAATCGCATACTTCTCTCAGTGCAGTGCACTAATTTCGACAGGTTAGTACCGTCTCAAATCAAACACTGCTCCTGCGCACTTACCGGAAATGGCTCGGCAGCTGCTTCTTCTATTTTTAAAATTCTGATTGCAACCATAGCAACCGGCCGTTGGAGCTCTATCGCCGACACTTGACAGCGCCTTTTCCCGATCAAAACGAGCTATTAAGTTGTGTATTATTGTGTTAGTGTTGTTGTTGTGCTGTTATTAGTGTTTTTTAAAGACATTTACGCCGGTGTCAGCTCCGTCGCTGCTCAAAGCAACCGCTGCCGTTTGAAAAGTAGTGACGTGCTTCCGCTACGTCACTAAGATGGCGGCCGTTAAGTGTGGAAAGTGTCCATCGATCCACACTCAATTTTCTGGCCGTTTGAGTGCGCCAATTGAGTGCGCATAGCGCACTACATTTTCGCACACTGCTCAGTGTGAACGCACTTATGCACTCAAAATATTAAGTGTAAGTGCACAAGTGCGCGATTTGGGACACACCATGACGAGTCAGCTTGTCACGTGGGCTTCTGCACGGCCACGCCCCTTTAGAGAGACCAGAGGCAGCTTGGAGTGTATTGATTCCTATGGGACAATTTAATGTGAACACCGATTATGGTTGGGTCTTTCTCCCCACGGTCACTGAAGCAAATTTTGGACTCATTTTTCACAAGCCACATCTCTTCTGAACAGTTTGACACCAAAATGGTAATTTTCAGACGGAGAGATCCGGAGAAAATCCACTTTGTTCCAGACCTGTCTCTGTCTCTACGTCACACTCTCGCAAGATTTGGCACCGATCTCCTAGGCAACGTCCGGGCAACGTCAAACAAACGGCTGCGAACTCCCGTGAAAATGATTTAAATTATTTTTGACAGCTAAATATTACTGTTAGTAGTGTAAATATTTAATGTTATCATAAGAAAATATAAATATCTCACTTTCATCTACCTAAAAATTGTATAAATCCACACACACGTTCACAGAAGGTGGGGTGACGGTTGGCCACGCCCATTTAGAGAGACAGGAAGTGTATATCATATCATTGGAGCAGCCGCTCATGGAGTATCTTTCCATTTATTGAATATCTTTGGTGACAGTCCGGACCGGGGAAGACGTTCACCGCTGACGCAGCTGCAGCAGGTAACGTAACAATCGTCATGGATGTGCTCCGGTGTGACCTCCATCGTTGTCAGCTTGGAGGCAAAATGTGGTGGTTACCTCTGTGGAGGAAACGCGAACCAATTCAGCTTCACAGTGCCATGTGTGGGTGGTAATGTGGACCAACGCGCACCTGTGGCCACACCAGCTCAAATCAAAGAGAGAGTAGGCTACACCTTCTCTGGAAGCCATTACTCCACTAGCAGGGATTATGTTTACCAACAAGTCAGGATGCGTGCGCAACCTGACTGCAGAAAGAACCGGTTGCCATGGTTACCTCCATGGAGCTAGTGTAGTCATAGCGGTGTTAGCTAGCGATGTTGTCAGCGTACTACAACAGTTTATCACCTACTGATGTAGTGTGTGTTTTATACATAGACTGTAGGTTTTATAACGGCAGGAAAAAAAAAAAAACGTCAGGACGGAGGATCGAGTTTGTACCGCGGCAACGGCAACCCGGCCACACTCACAGCATGGCGTCGGTTATCGGTAAAAACAACACTGTGCAACCCCAACGTTGCGTACAGGCTGCAGCTATTTAACAGACAATCATGTTCAGGAAAACACTCATGATTACAAAACTTGGTGGCTGAGGACTGAGGTGCTGCCTGGTCAGAGACAAGGGAAGAGGACGGACATGTCTAACGTCTGGAACAACTGCATCCTGACCCAAACTGTAACGTTACCTGCATGGCTGAGTATGTACTGGTAATTTAAAACAATATAGCTAAACGTTAATTAAAGCAGAAGTAAGAAATCCCGTCGTTTTTGCTAACTTATTGTCAGCCGATGGAGTAGCAGTCCCCGCCCTCGTCATGGATCTATTGGTCCTCGTCCCTACGTCACCACATTCACGCACATCCCTTGGCTGCGCACACAGAGAGGACCGCCCCTTTATGCCGTTCTCTCTCCTCATTGGATAAAGGTTGTAGGATACAAGGAAAGTTTTCTCCTCGGCTTACAGCAGAGTGACTCAGGTGTCAGACTCAGAGTGACTGACAGACCCGTGTTTCAGACCAAACACTCTATAAGTAAGTGATTGCCGTCGGAAGATATAACTATTTAAGACTTATATTAACACAAAAATTCCGCTTACTTCTGCTTTAATCTCAGCTTGCTTTCCATCAGTATGTGACCTTGTCTTCAGTCACTGTCGTAGTCAACATTTCACAACTCATTCGCTGCAGTTATACAGCTGTGCCTGTGGGCATATTTAGCCTCATCACCATTCAAACCAACGTATCTAACACGTTATATTGCTCAAAATTAATCACCAATGTACTATTTTCTCTCTCGTTTGCCTTGAAAGGGGTGCGAGTTGACGGTATTCTGTAAAAATGTGCACGTTTTGTTATTTTTATCAAAACGATTAGTGCAACTAACAGCACAAAGAGACATGATCACGGCTGTTACTGCTCTCTTTCTGCAGGTGACATGCGCAGTAGAACGTCAGTGACGTAGACGTATGTAACTGTCTAAAATTTGGTTTGCAGAACTTTGAATTCTCACCAGATTTTCAGGAGTGGACCAATCGTACCTTGTCCTTGAGTGGCCTGCTGCTGCATGATCTGAGGAGCTGAGAGTCTGAGAGGTCAAAGGGTCTCTGGACCAAAGTGTAGGTATGTCATAGAACTTAATTAAACATCACCAAAGAACCACAAAACACTACAGTTATATGACACAAATTTAATAGTAGCCTAAGTAAAAAAAAAAAAAAAAAAAAAGACCTCATTACACAAAATGACCATGTGTTAGCCTACATTAGACCCATAAGAATGATTGTAAAGAAGATGGCATAGGCTCATGACTACAAAATCACACGAAAGGTTTGGCTGTTTTAAAATAATGTTTTATCAGTCTAATGGTGCAGGGTTAGGGGGCCTGTCTGAGCCCATGTATTGTTTTTTGTCTTTTAAATAGCAGAGAGGTTTTTCTATCCTTAACCTGCCTCTTCATATTAATCCCCTCCTTGTCTCAAAGGAGAAAGGTTGCAGTCTGAGCGAGGCAGGTTGGCCACTCCTTTCATTACACTGAAACTCCCCTAAGGCTGTCTTTCCCTCTATCCCTCTGCTGTCTCTTTGCCATCCCCTGCTCTGTATCCTGCGCTCTCATCTTGCTTCTCTCCTTCATCCTTCCCTCTCTCATCACTGGCTTGAATCCTCTTTAACCCTGTTCTCCTCATTGGCTTTCCTAATGCAGATCCCTTATATTTCTTTTTTGAATTGACAACAGACCTGCACATCGAACGTACAAATTCACAAATGACCACTCTCTCTCTCTCTCTCTCTCTCTCTCTCTCTTGCTCTCCCTCACACACACACACACCAACATGCTTCCACCCATCCCCTCCTGCTGGCAGAGCTGGGAGATGCAGGAGCGGCGGCAGCAGCTGCTCTGACACATCCTGGCGTGACGAGCACACACCGAAAAGGCAAGGAGGAAAGCCGGGGAAGGAGGAGGAGAAAAGGAGGAGGGGAGGGAGGAGAGGAGGAAGAGGAAAGAAGAGGAGGATACAACTCAACTGTCAAAAAAGACACCAGAGGACAGAAGGAGGAGAAGAAGAAGAAGAAGAAGAAGAAGAGGAGGAGAAAAGAGGACGAGGGACGGAGAGCGGTGGAAGACGGGTGTTGCAGACATGTCAGACACACCTTTGCAAAGGAACGGCACAGCAACAGCACCGTGAGTAGATGCTCTTCATCTTTGTTTCTGTCTATCTTTCCCTTCATCTCTCCTCTCTTCTCGCCCTGCCTGCATCCCTCCACCTCTCTCCTCTCCATCTGACAGGCTGAGTTGTCATGGGAACCGGAGCTCCGTCATGGTGAGGCTGCTGCTCAGTCATGACTGGAGAGGAGACACGCGGTACACCATGTACACTCCTCCCTCTCCTCCTCTCTCTGCCTTTCCTTTACTCACCCTCACACTCCCCCTGCAGAGCTCTCCCCTCACCGCATATCGCCCCTCCATGGCTTTACTCTCCCGCTCCTCTGTCCATGATTGATGATGGTGTCTGTCTTTTCAAAATTGAAAAAAAAAAAAAAAAAGCTGTCCTGCACCATGTTGCACTGTCTGAAAGCGTGTTTGTGTATGTGTGTGTTGTGCATATGTGAGTGTAATGTTGCATGGCTCAGCAGTCAGTGTGGAGGCTGCAAGCTTGGTCAAGCCTCTGTGTGTTAGCACAGTCCGCCATGCTGCAGAGTGCAGACTCCTTCTTCCTGTATGATTTGTGTGTGTGTGAGAGAGAGAGAGGCGGGGGAGTGAGAGATAATGAAATTAAATTAAGTTGGTGAAAGCCTTAGAGGCTTTTTTACATTTTTTATAAAATCGTAGAAAGACAAGTATCAAGAAAATTGCTGGATATGTATTAGAGAGAGAGTCATTTTGGAGGCCGGTTGAAAAATGTTGCTGATGAGATGCCAACTGTCAAATCTTTGATGCAGCTTCCCATAAGAAATAGAAATGCACTGTATCAGCAGACTTTTCAGATCAATCTCACCCTTGAGCTACAGTTCCAGGCAAAGAAAAGTACAAATTCAAAAAGCACAAATGGACAAATAGTAAGAGAAAAGGTTGAAAAATACCCTTAAATGTACCCCTAAACAAAGACTCAGCCTTTAACTTTTAAAAATGTTTCAAAAAATGTTGTTTCCTTATCCTCTTAATACCAGATTTCCCTCTGCAGCAACTATTAGGCCTAGATTGATCAGGTATTTCAGTGTGCACCTCTTGCTTTAAAAGAGAGTTGCATTATGGGCTGCTTACCTTTTACACTATTGCTGCTGGACTTGGTTGGTCAAAAAAGTTCCAAAAAGTTAGTAAGTGCCGCTCAAGAACAGTCATCCACTGGCTGTCACTGTCACAAACAGGACTACATCCACTGAAGGAAGCATTTGGAGACTGATCCTTCATTTCCCGGGCACTGCTCTGGCTAAATGAGACTTCGATAAGCCTGATTATACTTTGGTGCACCTGCATTGAGCTGCTGGCTGTATAAACATAAGTAGTGACAGTGATACATTCCTGTGATACTCTTCTCTGGCCCATGGCCCATTCCTCCACTATACAGTAAGTCCATTGCACATCAGTTCAATACTTTTCGTGTAATCCTGCTGACACGAGTGAAAACAAACCTCCTTGCCAGAGGTTAAAATGCTGCTGTAAACATAGTAAACGAGAATGTTATGGATCTGTATAGTATATCCAGCGTCTGGAGGATGAGTCACTGTGCATCTTGAGCTCCTGCAGCCTGATTTACTGGTAGATATCTGTCTGTTTCTGGTGGCCTGTGCAGCCTGAATGTCTTATTTTTGGAAACATGCACTCATGATACATCAACAAAAGCTACTGCAGCTTACATATTGTTGTAGTGGTCGCACATGGTTCTGCATGCTTGGTTCGAAATTCAAAGTCCCAAAGGCACATATAGATGTTATTAGATTAGGGGCCATGGAGCAGAGTCGTAATCAGCCATCGATAGGCAGTTAGAGTAATAAGTTGGAGTGATTGTAGGAGCCAGTGGCGCGTGAAGCAGACATGCTTCACTGGGGCATTAATAGTTAATGTTATAATTGGGGGGAAAATGAGACAGTGTGATTCAGTCGGTCTATCACACCCTTTCTTTCCTCCGCTCTGTGTGTTTTCTCTCGGCGCTGTGGGCTCATACCCATACTCTCTCTGGGCTGTCCACTGATTCAGCAGAAAGACAAGGTGGTATTTGTGGTCATGTAGAGAGCAGACGCCACAATGGCAGATGGCCCATTCTCTGCTGCTATATATTGCACACTCTTAAAGGGATAGTTCAACATTTTGGCAAATTGGCCCATTGCCATAATCACTATAGTCATAGCAGTAGGTTCTTTACCTTTATTTGTTGGTGCAAGCTATTTTTAGAACGGCGGAGTGGAGCGGCAGGTTGCTCAGAGCTATGCTATGGAGGCTAAAGGAATTTCTTCCTCATCAAACTCATCAAATACACAACCCAAAAACTCCAAAACGCTTCCGTGGACAAGTTGTGACGTGCACATTCACCACGCTACGAGATAATAGCCTCCATAGCATAGCTCTGAGCAACCTGCCGCTCCGCTCCCCCGTTCTAAAAATAGCTTGCACCGACAAATAAAGGTAACAAACCTACTGCTATGACTATAGCGATTATGGCAATGGGCCAATTTGCCAAAATGTTGAACTATCCCTTTAAAGGGAAGAGATGTTGCGGAGTGGCCACTCAGTATCAAATTAACAAATTTGTGTTTTTATTTTTTATTTCTTTTTACTGTAATTGTTATGTTTTTGTCCTTCGGTTTACACACTTAATAGATAGAAAGTTAAAGCTTTGAATCCTAAAAATGCTAAATGATAGCTCACCAGGTTTCCTGTGTGTTAATGAATTTGTGCAAGTTTATTTACACAGCAGCATTCTTTGCTCAGTAATTAAACAGACAGGCTGAGGTAGGTTGGCATAATCAAAGATGAACCAATTTTTCTCAGAAACCTCCAAAACACTCTGAGGTCTGAGCTGGATATTTTGGTCCCTTTGGAAATGTAAATACCACACTGCGCTTCCTCCTCAGTTTATCAGCCTTCTGTTCCACACAACTGGCAACTCCTTGGTTTTGCTCACTACAAGCACATTTTTACGTGCTATGCAGATGTTGTTTATCTTCATTCCATAAAAATGAACGTAGCAGAACATAAATTGTAAACTTTACATAAGAGGAGACGTGCAAACAGAGATCGTCACAGCTGTAAAATCCGGACATTCAGAAAAAAATGAGGGAGCAGGAAGAAGGTTAAGAAGTGGTGATAATCAGACATCTGCTTCTCATCTGTATCTCAGGATGAAAATCATTAAAAGCGACCAGGGTATCTTGTAAATGCATGTGCTGATATATATGGACATGAATGTGAGATCTTCTCCAACATTATAAAACGCGTCCCTGAGAAAATAAAGCAGAAACAAAAATAACACACTGAACTCAACTGACCCAGAGGAGGCAGCTTCAGTTTCCTGTTAACCAGCACCAGAGATACTAATTCAAAAACTACACAACCCATGCATGCACATTGCACACTATCAGTAACAGGATTAAATAGTTATTATCTTCAGTTCGTATGATCTTCAACATTCGAGGCTTTGCATTTAATATCTAACAGGCATCATTGTCCACTGCTTTGCTGTTGCTTATCAAGCTGAAAAGACTTCACAGTTACAGTTTATCATCAGCTAGACTGGTTTTGTGTGGTTGTAGCAGACGGAATTACATCAATAGATATGCAGTCACACCATTGGAAAAAAAAAAAAAGAAAAACAGTGAGAGCTGATGAGCTGCTGAAAGCTTCTGACCTCCAGACGTTCAGCTATCACCAACCTGTCTCGCTTAAACTGCCATTTAGCAGTGGCTAGATTACAAGTTAAATTTAACACCAGTTTTGTAATGGAAAAACAAACACATTTAGTAGTGAGAAGGAGAAGGAGCTCAGCAGAGTCTGAACTGAGGAGGACAAAAAATAGGGAGGTGTTTTCTACTTTTTGATAGTGTTTGGTTAAACTGCAGAAGACAGACAGACAAACACAGCACACACCTCCTATCTGTTATGTTTAAAATATGAATGAGATGAATGTCTGGCTGTCCTGTGCACACACGCACACACAGGCATACAATAACTCAGTCTGCATCAGAAGCCAATCTCTATCTCTAGCACTAAAATACATGGTCACATAAACGCAACACAAATATATACACAAACGGACAAACACAGTTTTTCTTTGCCCATATTTGCTCATTCTCTCTGTCTCCTACTTACTCTTTTTGCATGTTGTTATATTTGTGTGTGCGCACGCCAGTGTGTGTACTTTCCTGCTTCTGGTTCCACATCTGGAGGCCATTACCTCTGGGCTGGGATGTCGGGGGGGGAGGCGGGGCTGGGCTGGCTGTGCAGTGAGGTCATTGTGTCGTCGTGGCGATGCAGAGGAACAATGATGCTGTTGTCTCCAACGACAACCAACCAACGTAGCTGACACGAGAATTGAGGGCTTTTTTTGGGGGCGAGGAGTTGGGGGAGGCAGCGTCTGAGGGGAGCGAGGACTGACGGCAGAGCAGGGAATTGAAATACAAAATGTTTTAAAGAAGCTGAATAACTTTAAAGTAAGGAAGTGTGTTTTGTAATGACAGTGTGATCGGCCAACGTAGTGATGTGATTGGTGTGAATCCAGGTCAAACAGACACTCAGGCCAGATTGGAGTCATGCGGCTGTAAATTCAGACAGCTGCAGAGCTGAGCCGGGTTTCATAAGCTAAAGTATATATTATCTAAACTCCAAACAGGTCATGGTCTACAACCTCCACATTAAAGACGTAGTGGTGTGTTGTAATGACGGGGGGATCCCGAGTGAAACAGCACAGGTTTTATTTTAGTATGCTTAGGGTGAACCACAGTGAAGCCCATACTATGTTCAAATAAATGTGGACAAAAGAATGGAGAATTTCCATTTTAGCTCACAGTGCACCGCACACTGGCAGACTGCAACAACATTACATCTATACAGTCAGTGAAACCTGTTATTGTATGTTCAGACTATACCTTCAGTAACAGGTAATAACATGTAGGCTATTTAAATCAATTAAACCCAAAGAAATGTTCATGGCCATTACTGAGTTCTGCTTCTTAACACAATATTGACATACCATCTTATTAAAGGGGAACTATGTAAGTCTGATAGCTTTTCCGCTGTTTTGCTAACCCTCCTCCCGTCCATGTACATTTGTTTACAATGCAGCCAGCGCGAAAGCAATCCATGGAGCGTCATATATCATATATGCGTTACAGCGTGTATTTGTGTAGTCTTTTCTGTCATAAACAAGAGATTACGGGTTATGGGGCGCGCTTGTGTCGCGGTGCCGCCGTGATGAGAGCTGGGACACCGGGTCGGAGGCGCTGATCTTGCAAGGTTGTTTTTCGGCCATGAGGCGCTACAGTTGGTGCAAGGAGGGAACGAAGCCTAGAAGGCTTGTACAAGCTTGGAAGGCTTGGAAGGCAGAGACCCTCCATTCTCCCTCAAAACAAGTTACAAGTCATTTATTTAACCATCGCAATTACTCTGAAGCTGTTCAATTAAGGTAAAAATGTAGCATAGTTCCTCTTTAATTTAGGACAAACATTTGCCTATTTTCACATCCAGCAGTAAGAGAGCAGCATTAGTACTGATTCTCAATTGGATTTCTCACTTCTTCTCTGACTCTTTAAGATGCTAAATGCTCTACTATGTTTGCCGACTAGTCACTCACTCGGGTGTGTGTGCTCTTTGGTGCTGGGACTTCCGATTGAAAAAAATCATATTTATGTACATCCTGATTATCTGGTACAACCAGGGTTCCCTGACTTCTTGAACCTATGGCAGCAAAAGATATGCTACTGATTAAAAATCAATGTTGATAAATAGATTCGCTTCTCTTTCTTATATGGACACATGTCACCTGACTTCCTGTAACAACAATGGCCTTTACTGGGTTGTGTTACTTGAGTGTCATAATATCATTTTACTGGAAGGACCCATGAACCTCTAGAGGTCGCCGGACAATAAAATGTAACTATTGGTTGTAATAGCGTGGACTTTTTTGTGGGAGGACAGTCTCTGTCGGGCAGAGTCAGTAGAGCCTTTTTTGGCTGAAAACAGCTGGCTGCTGCATCTGGAAAAGATGCTCAAGCAGTGAGGGTGAACCAAAACAGTAAAGCTGTGGCTCATAAAACCAAAATAATCAGCTTATAGATCCTTAAATGCTCCGTAAACCGAGGGAATCTGTAGAATCGGGGAATAATTCACGGTGGGTTTTTGTCCCGATGAGCAACACCTCGCACATCGTGCACCGCCCTTTGGTCCGTTGTTTATTCCAAACTCCAAAGTGTTAACTAGTGCAGCTTTAAACAGTGTGTCGCTGGTTTACCTCATCACAAGGAAAATCTAATGAAAAATATCAAAGGACACACATCAGAGTAAACTCATTACATTTTTAGCTAAAGGCTTCAACAGCTGTCAGCAATAACTCATATTCTGAAGTTACAGTTAATGTGATTTTCTCAGAATTAAATGGAGCTCATCTGACAAGTGTTAGAAACTGATAAAGGAGAGTGTTCATACTGTGTCTTCTACCTTTCTACCTTTGCTTCCCTTGTTTATTATTGTTTTATTGTTTATATATTGAAAAAATACCACCTCTATTAAAAAAACAGTTGAAATACATACATTGAAGGAAGTTTCTTTATCATTTTGGCTCCACGGTCTAAAACTAAATTGAAAAGTACAACGTACTTTTACTGCTCATGCACAAAAAGTGAAAACTCTAGAGAGGCGCAGCAAATAAAAACGTCAGCACTTCTGAATCGATGAATCTGCAAGAGAGCCGTCCGTGTGCATTAGTGTGGAAACAATATGATAACACAAGTCAAGTCCCCAGATGTGGTTGACTTGACAGTTAACGGCTCCCTAATGCCTCTAAGCATAAAAAACCCTGTAAATGTTTAATAGTTCACATGCAAAGATAGAAGCTATAGCTGAGGGCGGAAGATTCAAGTCCTGCAGCTGCACTCTGACTTTGTAGGACAGATAACTCTCCAGCTGCAATTATTTATTCTTCACTTTTCTTTTCTTGGAGTAACGCAGTGGCTGTTGTGTCTGTATCTGTGTGTGTGTGTGTGTGTGTGTCTGTGTCTGTGTGTTAGTTACGTGCTTCTGTATTCCCCAAAGACTTGGCCAGGGCTGCTGCTGCTGTTTCTCCTTATAAGGATGTCTGCTTGTGGAAGGAGGGATGGAGGAAAAGGAGTGTGAGAGAGAGAAAGAGAAAGAGAGGGAGAGGAGGAGGTGGAATGGGGGTGAATTGGGAAAAAGGGGGGAAAGAAAGTGGGATGAAGAGGTGGATAGATAGGAGGAGGGACAGGTGGAGTGGAGGTGAGGAGGAATGAGGGCAGATAGATGAGGAGTGATGGAAGGAAGAGTAGAAAAGAAGGGGTGGACTGAGAGAGACAGAAGGAGGGATGAGGGAAGAAATACAACATGGGAGAGAGGCAGGACAGGAAATGAAAGAGAGAACAAGGGGATGGAAATCTTTGGATATGGGGAATGATATGTACAAAAGGAGAGAAGGGAGAACAGGGGGTAAAATGGATTAAATGTAGGAAAAGTGTGAAAGAAAGGAGGAAAATAAGAAAGGAATGAAAAGAGGTGTAAGTGGGGAAAGAGAAGAAGAATGGATGGGACCCGGGTGAACCTAGAGAGTTAAAACAGGGAGAAAAGAAAATTAGGACACAGGTAACGGTGACCTATTTACTCAAACTCTGCTTTTGTCTTAGCGTGTGTGTGATGGCGTGTCGAGTGGTGCTTTTGCAGTTTGTATTTCCACTGATGTTCATCTGCATAACATCAATTCACAAAGTGGCACAATTATCTTTCTGTTCCCCCTCTCTCTCTCTCTCTCTCTCTCTCTCTCTCTCTCTCTCTCTCTCTCTCTCTCTCTCCTGCTCCTGGTGAGGCTTCTGTTGACGTGCCTTTGAAAGGCTCTGCAATAAATGTACGACCAGAGTGACCAGAAATAGAACCTGAAGAGTCAGCGCGAGGATTGTTTGTGTGTGTGGGAAGCATCGCCGCCCGATATGGTCTCACAGAGTTTTTATGAAAACATTGCTACTATCTCTAAATGCATGTGTAAAGCGGCGCTCAGGTGCAGGGTTTAGCGGAGATATTGCCCGACCTCGACCGTTAGCGAGGTGCAGTTAGTTTTCTGCCTGCACTGCGGCGGTGGTCTGTGATTGGTTCGTTAGCAGCAGGAACAGCACAAGGCAATGGATCTAATAGTAGCAGCTATTCTTTAAAGTTAATTACATATGGGTTATAGGCTCAGATGCTGGGAGGTGAGGCCTGTGAGTTCACACACACACACACATCAACCCGCGATTAACCCACAGAGATTCTTTTTCAGCTGTAAAACTCAGCTGTCATTTTATTTTTTTGTTATTGCTTAAAGTCCCACTCCCGCGACCCTTTTCGGCCATTTTAAAAGCAGCTCATTAGCCATGCACATTAGCAATGCACCTCTGGAGGGTGGGCGGAGACTGCGCTGCTCTGCACCCGCCCAGCCACCTCCTCGCACCCCACCCCCCGCTTGCTGACAGCTGGACATTGTACAATTACAGATTCAGCGCGTTTAGCGTAAAACTCCACACTGGGATTTGATCCCAGACTGGAACATAGTCCTTGCACACAGTGCAAGCTGCTCTACCAGGTGAGCTATACCTGTTATATCTTGACAGCTACACCGAGCTGGCAAGCCGTTCACCTCTGAGCCAGATGCAGAGCGGGGCGGGAGCTTGTAGCACTAGTGCCCTCCCCTGGAGCTGTGACACCCTCAACTCCAGTCTCCCTGAAACTGCCAGTTTGCGTCTGCCATTGGTTCACAGCAGTTTGAAGGCAGAAAAACTCAGAAATGCAATTTTGCACTTCCTTTTCTGCTGATATGTGCTCTAACACAAGAAAAATGCCACAGGAACATGTGAAAAGCTCAAAAAACACGATTTTCACGGGAGTGGGTCTTTAAACATAATTTGTGGTTGAGGAATGCAACTGCAACATAATTGTTGTGTCCAAACCTGAGCCCAGGCCTGTCCAATTAAATCTATATATAGTCCGAGCCTGGATAAGTTAAGTTTTCGACTTGAACACAACATTGAGGAAACATGCCATGTACACAGTGTTGAAATTCATTACACTGTAACTTTGCTGTAACTATATTATAAATATAATATAAAGTAACTATATTACTTTGCTGTAACCATATTATGGCTGTGTAATATTTTTGATTAACATCCCACAGTAACTTTAATCTAACCTCAAGACCAGGCTGACCCAGCCTCGGTTGAAAGAGAAAGAGGCAGATCCTGGCTCGAGTTGGCCCATGGCCCAGAGCCAAGTTGGACAGAGAACTTGACCTCTGGTCCAAAGCTCATGGAGGTTTTCTACAGTACTGTATATTCCTGAGTTTAGACTTAATTTTGTGACCGGTCTTCCAGCTTTGAGCCAGAGAAAACACCAGTACAGTAGATCATGGCTAAATTGACTGGCTTTGATCTCCAAGTTGGGCCTTTCTGTGGAGTCTGCTTGTTTCCCCTGTGTCTGCATGGGTTCTCTCTGGGTTCTCCAGCTCCCTCAAACAGAGCAAAAACATACAGTACATGTAATAGGTCAGTTGGCCACTCTTCAGTGCTCATAGTGAATGTGAATGTATGATGTCAGCCCTGTGATAGGCAGGCGACCTGTCCAGGATGTAACCCCGCCCTCATCCTACTGTTTGTCAGCTGGCACTGCCTCCAATCCCCATGGGACTCTGTATGGATAAGAAGTCTACTGTAGAGAGTGGATGTGTGATTAGCTTGTGGATCATGATGCTTTTAAAAGAAATAATATAATAATATTAGTGAAAGTATAGAATTATACAGCAGTGAAAGAAACATTCTCCTATGTATATAAATGAGTTATTTTAGTTGTGTCATGAGGCTGCTGATGAATCAGTGTTTATAATAGGATCAGTTTATATATAATCTGAAAAAAGTCTAAAAGTTGTTGGACAGAACATGAAAATCAATCCAAAAGTTGTTAATGTTCAATTTCCCATTGTCTCGGAACTTGTAGCTTTCATATAAGACAAATGACTCATCTGCCTCTCTTTTCCTTACTTCAGCTTTTTTATTATTTTGCTCTTCCTCTTTGTCTCTCTCTTTCCTTTTTCTCTTTCTCCCTCTCTTCTCACAGCCCCCCTCCCTCCTACGTGCCATAGCTCCTCTCGTCCTCCCCTTCCTCTTCTCTCTCTCTCTCTCTCTCAGCTGCTCCTCCCAGCTGTTTAATCACACATGGCTCATGCCTAAAAAAGAGAGGGAGGGAGGGGACAAATGGGAGGAGAGACGGGGAGCGCAACAGAAAGAGTGGGTGATAGAGACAGAGTGAGAGAGGGAGAGAGAGAGAATGCGAGCAGCGGGCTGAGTGTGAGGCACATGGCCAGTGAATGAGAGATCTTTGCGTCCTCTGAGCGCAAGCTCCTTCTCAAACTGTCTCCTCTCCTGTGGTTGGATTACTGCTAAGGAAGAAAAACCTCATCTGGATACTCCTCCTCCTCCTCTTCTTCTCCTTCTCTTCCCTCTCTCCTCCACTTTTCTTCCCCTCTCTTATCTCTCACTGAGGGGACTCCGAGGTTTCTCCGCCTTGCCAGATCTCACCTCTCGTTCTCCTTTCGCCCCCCCCCTCCCCTCCCCTGCTTCCCCCCTCAGGATGTCGTGTGAGGAGGCTCAGCTCCACAAAGAGAGGCTGCAGGCCTTGGCGGTAAGTCCAAGTGTCTTTCTAACTGTCTGCCGTTGCTGCCGCTCCATCTCTCCATGCGTCTCCTCATGACCTCTTCTCTGTCTTGTTTGTTTTTGCTGTTTTGTTTCTCTGTGAGTGACTTCTTTTTTTTTTTTTAAAGCATGGGGACTTTTCACGCTCACCCTCTCCCACCTCCACTTCCATCTCCGTCTGTCAGCTGCCGCACAATATCTCTCGCCTCAACGTCTGGCACCTCAGAGTTACCGCTACTCTGCCAGTCTCTCTGCCTCTTTCATTATTCCTCTCTCTCCCTCTCTCTCTCTCTCTCTCTGTCTCTCTTCCTCACATTACTCATTCATGTTCCATTCACGCCAACTCAAACACATGTAGGAAACTGTATCTGCATCTGTCTTTGTCGCTTTGGCTGCGAAACCAAAGTTCAAGTTTGTTTGACATGTGAATTTCGTGTGACGCAAACGCACCAGCGGAGGTGTTCAGAGTCACGGTGACACCCAATCCACCCAATCCACCCTCCCACCCCCCCACCCCAACCAACCCCTGAACTCAGATCACTTTATTACCTGTGGAACAGAGGCTGAACCGTTACAACCAGTATGTGTTTTCTACATCGCATGTTGGGCATTGGTCGTCATCCGCTTCAGCTTCTGTGGTGGGGAGGCTAAATGCTAACCAGGGGAACAAAAGCTAAAATAAACACGAGTTGTAATGTAACTTCTCTATTTGTCTCGCTGTTTGTGTCAGCTTTCATTTCATTCCATGTTTTTTTTCTTTTTTTCCTGGGGAAACCAGCTCAGAGGAAAGTTGGTGGAAAATGAGCTTTGTTTTTTGTTTTTTTCTTCCTCTTCTTGGCCAGATGTCTTCAGGTTTTTTAAGGTGTATCTGCTTTCCGCAGCTGAGATGTGGGGTCGTTTGTGTTTTCGACTGGCCGTAATGTTTCGCGCTCCGAGGAGGAGGCATCTGTTGAAGTGTTTGGCTCTTCGCTGATAGGACTTAAGAGCAACAGTGAGACCAGGGTTCATTGCCTGGGACTAAATTTGGCGCCAGCGAGGAACCACAGCATACCACACACACTCAACGCACAGAAGCCCTTGAACACACACACATTCATACACACAAGTGGTGGTGAGGGGGGGTAGGCAGCAGCAACAGCAGCAGCAGCAGATGGAGAAACTATTTTGGCCACGTTGAAACATGGCAGCCATACCAGGCTGTGTGAACTTAAACTAGTCAGGCAGCGAAGTAAAGACGGAGAGTGGAAAGTTCTCACGATGTTGAAAAGAGAGGGAACAAGCGTTTCTGTTCCTTGCATCATTATACTGCGTGTTTATTCAGTAAAACGTTAGAAAATCAGCAATTATGTTATCGCGTAAACGAGTTCTGGTTTAAAGCCAAGAAAAACTGAGACTTTATCCTGCGAACGCTGCAGAATACGCTGCGGTCAACTTTACCATAACCCTACAGTACAAAGGCTGCTCTGTGTGGTCTCATTCTATACTTAAGTATTATTAGAGTCGCCACTGTAAACACCAAGGGCTTTGTCACAGAATAAGGTCAGACATTCAATACAAGTGTCATTTGAGCCCTTTTGTCTCATCCAAATGAGAATATGTCTGTGTTATATCAAAGACAATAACAGCACTAATAGCTTTTAAGCAAATGATGGTAGCCACTTAAATATAGAAGGGTTGCTAATAGTACTAACAACTCTCAACTGTGAGGCAGCTGAGCGCCCAGTAAGACACAGACACAGCCAAGCAATGCAGGTCCAGTGTAAATACAGACTCAGGAGGACCAAGTTTCCCCCAGAGCATCTCAGAGGGAAGGGGAATCATTTTACAGCAACCTCTTCTGACAAGTGTTTTCTTTCACTAGAATCAAAAAGACTGGAACAATACCCTCAAAAACTGGAGGCGGTTCATATCTGACGCTTTCAATAAGCTTTACTTGGACCCCTGTGGAGAGGTGCACCGCACATAGCGTACACACACACACACATCGACACACTGTCTCCGGTCCACAGCTGACATGCTAATGATTTCATCCATAATTAATTCGCTGAGATTTTCCTTGTCATCGCCATCGGTGTCTGCCTTCATCAATACTTTAACGAATATCCTGCCAAATTGAAAGCTTCCTCTGAATTCAGAGCTGAATCACTGGCGCGGTCGTTGTTCTGCACCGGAGCTGGTCCGAGCACACGGCTCCTCGCTCGGTCTGACGCTGATTTTTATCGAACATGTACTGTACTGTAATATGGATCTAATGCTTGTTTTCTTAAGCGTGCTTTTGAGACGGCCCTGCAGCAGACAGCTGTCATTATAATGTTCATTTACCACAGAGACAGGTCTGTGTGCTTGCGTGCCTCATGAATAAAGCATGGCGCTAATGGCTGTGAATCACCATCTCCTTTTTTTTTTTTTTTTTATAGTTCCAGAGAAAGGACGACATACCTCTCTGCTCCATCACAGCAGCTGGAGCGAGACACAGACAAAGAACAGAATTTGACATTGGACGTCCAAGTCTTATTTAGAGTTACAGTTATAAAACCAGTCAGGCGTCCAGAGAGAATGTGGTCTCTGCCAAGGCCACTGTCAAACAACACACACCAGACTTTAGAGCAAGAATATACAAATTCTTAGTAAGTGATCTGGATCTGCCCCACAATTTAATAGGGTTTTTCCTGGCCTGCGTCCCCTTCAGAAAGTCCAGAATTCTTTTGTATAATTGTGCTGCCAAATGGACAGACACAGGTGAAAACACGGCCTCCTTGGCAGAAGTATTGATTTATGTCAAGTCTCAGTTGTGAATATGCGCCTTTCGACCAAAAACAATAAAGTGCGATTATCTTGAGTCATTTCTTATTCCGTCTAAATGCTGACGGATGAGGTCACAATTTAAAAATGCACATTTGAAGGTTGCTCTTGTTCGACAGAGAACAGAAATGCGACTCTGCTCGCCAGTCATCATCTACATTACTTTTTCAAATGGAAAAAAAAAAAAAACAGTCTGGCTAACAGAGCTCCATCAGAGTCGGTGCCATGCAAAGTGGAAAAATGTATCACTGTGATTGATTTATTGCATTCTGCTTGAAGCATTAATCACTCGGTGCAACAAAGGCTCGGGACGTTTGCCAGTGTTTAATCTGAGAGTTGATTAGTCAATTGGCTCATTTGTCTGTCACACATACATACACAGACCCCAGGACAGATTCCCACAGTCTGATAGTGATTACGGCCTGTCAGCTGCCGGCCACGCTGGTTTCCGTGGTAACTAATTGGTCAGATTAGGGGAGCAGTTGTGATGTCATGTTGTTAAATCCAGACCTGTAATTGGTATATTATTAACATGTAATTATAGAGCGCGGCCTGGTGAGGGTTCCCCCCCCAAAAAACTGATCATACATGTGTGTGTGTGTGTGTGTGTGTGTGTGTGTGTGTGTGTGTGTTTGTGCATATGTATGTGATTGAGCGTTCCTGTCCGAGTGTTTTTTTGTAAATGCGTGTGTGTTCACCAAAGCCCTGCATGTGGTTTTCAGATCAGCCAATGAGTGGTTAGCGTTTCATCTTTCTAATTAGCTGTTGCCTGTGTGGCCCGTCGACCACAGGCGGCATGGCAAACTGCGTATATCTGTGTGTGTGTGTGTGTGTGTGTGTGTGTGTGTGTGTGTGTGTGTGTGTGTGTGTGTGTGTGTGTGTGTGTGTGTGTGTGTGTGTGTGTGTGTGTGTGGGAAAGACAGAGAACGGCTGCTGGCTCTAGGAACAGCACAGAGACTGTCAGGGAGCAGACTTTTTCAAAAAATGTTATTGCAAAAAATCATGGTCATTGTCTATTGTCTGTGTTGCTGCCTTATGAAACGTCCCTGCAAGACTAATGTGTAGTTATGAATCACTTTATCTCCTGGACTCCGCCACAGATTTATCCCGAGATGAGCTCCGAGATATAATCTGGAAGCTGGATCCACTTTGTGACGTCTGACATAGGAGAGGAGGGGGGGTGCTGTAGCTAGAACCTTGGCATACGCTGAGATTTGTGACTGTGGCATGCAGTGGAGGGCCGGGAGTAATGGGCTCCATTAAGAGAGGTAAATAGTGTGGGGGGCTGGGCCGCCTGCAGGCGTGTGCTGTTTCAGCCCATGAAGTTTAGTCTTAGGGCGACATATTGGCAGCTCTAAAGCTCTGGAAACAACATGGAAAACATTCTGCAACTGCAGTCAAGTGTTTTCCCCACAGCTTTTGCCTTGCTGCTACAGTAATAGCTTTAGCCTGTGAGCACCTTTTTTATAACACACTTGCACCTTTTTCCTGTTTCTTTGATTTTCTCTTTCCACCGTGCTTGCTCACAACATCGCATTCCAAGTCACGGGGCTCACACACTATCCTAGTCCAAAACAATACACATGTTTTGAATGTCAGGAAGGAAAGACGCAATTCTGAGTTCCCCAGCGAACCATTTCTTACAGATTCATCAACTTTCTGTCTCTTGCTGTTATTTGTAGAAGTTATAGCTTCACCATGGTACAGGAATTCACTTCTATCTACTATCTTAATAATCTAAAGGGGCGTCCAATATGGGATTTGAACCGGGGTTGACTGCGGCAAGGACTATAGCCTCTGCATATGGGGTGCCTGCTCCACCCACTGCGCCACACGGTGCCCCTTGCCCTCTTTTAAATTGTTTATATAATTAACATGGGATCTGAAAAAAAAGGAAAAAAAACAAAACTGGTTGTCAGATTCCCTCCATCTGCTCTGTTAAATTGAAAATCCAGGTTCTGCAGTCAGCACACAGGCACAGCTGTTGGTCTGTGATAAGTTGCTGCATCAGATTCAGCGGAGGTTCAGGTCTGACTGTTTGAATACGATTGCTCAACAGGACTCCTGAATGAGCGCCTGGGGTTTTGGCAGAGTGGGTGTTGCCAGCGACCAACAGAGCAGATTGGATCTTTGGATAGGTGGCTGAGGGGAGGCTTTAGTTTATGGACTTTAGCAGTTTATGGGGGTGGGGGAGTGAGTGTGCTTTGGGCAAAGTCATTTTGAAGAGGGAAGAGGATGGGTGTGTGTGTGTGTGTGTGTGTGTGGTTTGTTGGGAAATGCGGTGGGGGTCTTGGGCATGCCACGCATTACATGCCGGCTAAAATTAGCAGCAGCTGTCTTGGACCTACTGGACATTCTGGCGTGTTTGCATGTGTGTCTGTGTGTACATGCTTCTGTGTGTGAGGTGGGGGGGTGGTGGGTGGTGAAGTTAACAGAGACTTGAGACAGGAGGGGGCTGGAATGCAGATCCAGTGGCGACTGCAGGTTTTGAAATTATTTTGGTGACATTTGAGCTTAATTAGGAAGCAAACAATGTGGAGTGACCGGACAGGAATACTGGGGAGGGGAGGGGGGGTGGGGACACCGACACGCAGCAAAGGTCATTTTAGCAGCTACAGCTATGAATGCGACAGAGTATTAGCCTCATCACTTACCTAATGACAGATGCACTCTGGTTTGATGATAGCAGTGGATCGCCCGTGGACTCTTCAAGCCGGGAGTTAAAATCTGAACTATGTTTTGTTTACCATGTTTCCTTCAATGTGTTTCTCACCATTCAAATTCAGCAACACGCGTACGTGTGTCCGTCCTCGTGATGGGACACGACGAGCACAGTCGCCACCTGCTGCCATCGCATGACAACGGCATGCGAGACATCTGAGCAATGTGCTAAGTTTGCATTTATCGACACCATCACTGGCTAAAGGGTTGACACACCTCTGTGCACGTATGGGCTAACAAATCAGCATTGTTACAATATGTAGCCTGTTATAAACACTATTGCAAAAAAAAAGCCATCAGAAAGTCCCCGAGCCCCAACGTCACGTCTTTAAAAATAGATTGTTTTGTGATCACGGAAATGAATCGTTCAGGCGCAGCAGAATCAAAACCCTGTGACATTTACGCCCGCTTGTTCCATTTCGGTTTGCGTTCTCTAAACGCTCAGGTATGGCCGCTCGCTGAATAGAAGATGATCTCGACGGTGGTGGGATTGGGATGTCTCCGCTGGGCGTGTGTTGGCATGTGCAGAATGTGACTCATCCGATCCGTAGCGCTCCATGCTCACAGTCTCAGCAGATCTTTGAATCTAACACAGTTACTGCTTTACCACATTATGATAGTGTCTGAGTGACCTCATGCAGGGTGTGTGTGTGTGTGTGTGTTGATGTATAGCAGTGGCACAGGATGTAAATTAAGTTCAAGTCAAGTCAGTATTTGGTTTGAAATGTGTAATAGTAGGAGTGTTCTGCCCTTTGTGGCATGTAGTTACACGTCTTCCCCAGAGGGTGGCAGTAGGACAATAGAGGTGGAGTGAATGACAATAACATCAGCAGAAGCAGCTAGTCTGCAGCCAAACTTCGGCAGTTCCAGTTGTTTTGAGTTTAAGAGATCATATGCCTGTGAGTATTATTGTCAACACAATCGACATATAGCTTGATATATTGCTGTTTCTGTAATGGATATAAAACGACAGTTATTTTACGTTTTTACCGATATTACGATGCTAACCCGTTAGCCCGTCTATGGCGTTTTCCATTGTAAATTAGCATCAAGCTAACGGTCTATTTTCTTGTTTGTTTACATTATTATACTGACTTTACTGTATAGAGTTAACTTGATTCAAGCTGTGTTAATTGAACACATTATGTACTCAAAGCTACATAGTCTAATGCTTATCTTCTTTCTGTATGTGTCAGTTTACAGTGCTCTTCAAAAGTGTCAATAAACCCTTGAAGAAAAGGAAAACATTGCTTCTTATTGAAGACTATCTGTTAGCTATCTGCCAAACTAGACCACGTCCAGGGAGGGCAGAATAGTAAAAGGCATCATCTCGCCACACTCAGCAGAGAAGACTTGGCAATCATGGCAACTCCCGCAGATGATAATAAAGGAGAAAATTTATCGGAGACAAGATCAAGAGGATCAGGGTCTCAACGCTCCAGTCAACTCACCTCCTCGTCATCTGTCGCTGTGGCCAGGGCAAGAGCAAAGGCAGAAGCTGCACGAATAAAACTCTCCTTTGCACACAAGGAAGCCGACATCTTGAAGAAACAAGCTGACCAGCTTAAACAGAAAGCTGAGTTAGATGCAGACCTGCATGTGCTCAAATCAGAAAAGGAAGCGGCGGCAGCGCAAGCTGAGGCTCAAGCTTGGGAAGAATCTGCACAGGAAACCAGAGACCTACAACAGCCCCAACTAGTAGAAATGCCACTCATCGATCCAACCCAGCGCACTCAAGAGTATGTGCAGCAACATACAGATTTCAATGCTGGTCCGCAAATGTGTCCGGACTATCCTCCTGATCCTCCATCTGCATTCATGCATCAGTCAGCCACAGGCTACGTTAAAGCGACTATGGACCACAAAGACCCGGATGGTTACCAAGGAAGTCAGCACAGCAAAGAAGAGTTTAAACCTCTGCCATTTCACTCATCCGACCAGACACAAAAGGTTGGGGTGAACATGTCACAATACAACTATGCTGTAAGCCCCAAGAGAGAGCCCGCCAGCGGGAATTATGGTCCTTATGTGAAAACGCCTATCCACGAAAGCCAGCCTTATCATCCTGGGCCCAACGTATCTTCACCAAGACCTCCCCATGTCCATTCTACAGACACCTCGGACCTTGCAAAATATTTGATGCGTCGAGAGATGGTTAGTTCCGGCTTGCTGAAATTCGATGATCAACCCGAGAATTACTGGGCGTGGAAGACATCATTCCAGGCAGCGGTTTGGGATTTGAACCTGCTACCACAAGAAGAGTTGGACCTGCTTGCAAAATGGCTAGGGCCACAATCAGCTGCTCAGGCAAGAAGAATCAGAGCAGCTTACGTCTACAACCCAAAGGCAGGTCTCAACATGGTGTGGCAGCGACTGGAAGAATGTTTCGGTGCACCAGAAATCATAGAGCATGCACTGTTAAAGAGAGTTGAGGACTTTCCAAAGGTATCGAACAGAGAGAATCAGCGTTTGAGGGAGCTAGGAGATCTTCTTCTGGAGCTACACGCAGCAAAGCACAACGGCTATCTTCCCGGCCTTTCTCATCTGGATACAGCACATGGAGTCAACCCTATCCTGGCGAAACTCCCATATAACCTGCAAGAGAAGTGGGTTAGT
Source organism: Trachurus japonicus (assembly GCF_045865225.1). Lineage (NCBI taxonomy): Eukaryota > Metazoa > Chordata > Actinopteri > Carangiformes > Carangidae > Trachurus > Trachurus japonicus. The sequence goes on along the minus strand of NC_140918.1, from coordinate 20,307,689 downwards.
GTCGCTTCAAGATACAAGAGAGACTGTGGTGTGTCTTATCCTCCATTCTCATTCTTTGTCAGATTCATCAGTGAAGAAGCCAAGGTTCGCAACGACCCTAGCTTTGCTTGTGTTACGACTTTCAACCTGAGAACAGAAAGACCAACAAGTTTAAAGCAGAAACACCAGCTTCCAATCTCTGTCAGGAAAACGGATGTGTCACCAGCAGGTGGAGCTAGTCAACATCTTACCACTGACAAGAGCATCACAGACCCTGATAAACAGTGTCCTCTGCATGGTAAACCGCATCCACTGAGGAAGTGTCGTCTGTTCAGAAGTAAGAGTCTAGAAGAAAGAAAAGCTCTCCTGAAAGACAAGTATATCTGTTTTAGATGCTGTTCTTCCACTAGTCACATGGCGAAAGACTGTAATGTGCCATTAAAGTGCAGAGAATGTGGAAGTGAAACACATACTACAGCTCTTCATCCAGAACCTCTCCCTTTAAAGTGGAAAAGCTCTGCTGCATCAGAAGATCATGGCGGGGAGCAGGAGGAGCAAACAGCTACGGATGTGACATCAAAGTGCACTGAAATTTGTGGAAATTCAGCCGGTTCCAGATCATGTTCAAAAATATGTCTGGTGAGAGTGTACCCTGTCGGACAGCCAGAGAGAGCAGTCAAAATGTACACTGTTCTTGATGAACAAAGCAACCGCTCACTTGCAAAGACAGACTTCTTTGATCTTTTCAATATTGATGGACACTTAGAGCCGTATACATTGAAGACGTGTTCAGGAGTCATGGACGTCACAGGAAGGCGAGCAAACAACTTCATCATCGAGTCTCTGGATGGTACGGCACAGCTCTCTCTTCCTACTCTCATCGAGTGCGACATGATTCCCGATGATAGAGCGGAAATCCCAGCTCCAGAAGTTGCTCTTCACTATCCCCACCTGAAGCCAATAGCAGGTAAAATCCCAGAAGTCGATCCGCATGCAGAAATCCTCATTCTCCTTGGCAGGGACATTCTCTGTGTGCACAAGGTCAGAGAGCAGCACAATGGACTCCACAATGAACCATACGCTCAACGTCTGGACCTGGGGTGGGTCGTTGTTGGAGAGGTATGTCTGGGAGCCGCACATAAGTCATTCCAAACCAGTGTCTACAAAACCAACATCCTACACAATGGACGAGCTTCACTTTTGGGTCCATGCACCAACAACATTCAGGTCAAAGAGAAGTTCAGCTGTCACACACCAAGCTTGGATCTTCAAAGCACCATGTCTAACCAAGCGAGGGAGACTGACGATCTTGGTCATCAAGTATTTCAGAGAACAGAACACGACGACAACCTTGATCTGTCAATTGAAGATAGGATTTTTCTGGAAACACTGGATCGACAAACTTACAAGGATGAAGCAAACACATGGGTTGCCCCCTTACCTTTTCGGACACCACGGAACTGTCTTCCAAACAACCGACTTCAAGCTGTGAAGCGTCTGTCATCTGTAAGGCGCAATCTGGACAGGAAACCACAGATGAAAAAAGATTTCATAAACTTCATGCAAAAAATATTTGATGCAAAGCAAGCAGAGCCAGCCCCACCATTAACAGAAGGCCAGGAATGTTGGTACCTACCCTTATTCGGCGTCTACCATCCACGCAAGCCAGATCAGATAAGAGTAGTGTTCGATTCCAGTGCTAAACATGAAGGACTTTCTCTTAATGACGTGCTCCTCTGTGGCCCTGATCTGAACAACGCTCTTCTTGGAGTTCTGATCCGTTTCCGCAAAGAACCAATCGCAGTCACTGCAGATGTGCAGCAGATGTTTTATTGCTTCACAGTCTGCGAGGAACATCGCGATTTTTTGAGGTTCTTGTGGTATGAAGATAACGACCTGCAGAAACCAGTGAAAGAGTTTCGCATGACGGTCCATGTATTTGGCAACAGTCCGTCGCCAGCTGTTGCTATTTACTGCCTACGACGAGCCGCCTCAGAAGCAACAGAGTCCACTCGAGAAGCAAGAGAGTTTGTCATGCGTAACTTTTACGTGGATGACGGACTTGCATCATTCCCCACTGAAACAGACGCTATCAAGGTTTTGCAGACGTCTCAAGAAATGTTAGCTGAGTCGAACATCAGACTACACAAGATAGCATCCAACAGCAGCAGCGTCATGCAAGCCTTCCCCACAGAAGACTGGGCGAAAGATGTTAAAGATTTCAGTCTTGGAGGAGAATCACCACCTCTACAGAGAAGCTTAGGTCTCGGCTGGAACCTAGTGACAGACAGTTTCACCTTCTGTGTTTCCTCAGAAGAGAAACCTCTGACTAAGAGAGGCATTCTCTCCACAGTTAACAGTATTTTTGATCCCTTAGGGTTTGTGGCACCAGTTACTGTGGGGGGAAGGAACATAATGAGAGAGCTTTCTGTTGAACAGTATGATTGGGATGCTCCACTTCCAACAGCAAAACAAGAACAATGGAAACTCTGGAGGGACTCTATGAAAGAGCTGGAGCAGCTTGATATCCCAAGACCTTATGTTCCTGTTTCATTGGCTACACAGACTCAGCATAGACAACTTTGTGTTTTTTCAGATGCTTCTGACATTGCTATAGCAGCTGTTGCTTACCTGAGAACTGTCTCCATTACAGGTGAATGTCATGTGGGCTTCGTCATGGGAAAATCCAAATTGACGCCGCGCCCGGCACACACAGTCCCTCGTCTGGAACTCTGCGCTGCCGTTTTGGCAGTCGAGGTGGCAGACTTCATTAAAGGTGAAATGGACATTGACATCCACTCAGTGCAATTCTACACAGATAGTAGAATTGTGCTAGGCTACATCAACAACACGTCACGCCGATTCTACGTCTACGTCTCCAACAGAATCACACGAATCAGGAAATCTTCTCATCCACATCAGTGGCATTACATCAACACTGAACAAAACCCTGCTGACCACGGGACTCGGCCAGTGGCTGCTGCTGACCTCATGCGTACCAACTGGTTTTCTGGGCCATTGTTTCTTTCGAGGCCGCAGCAAGAGACCACTGCTCCTGTCGACAACTTTGAGCTGATACATCCAGACCAGGATCAAGAAATCCGTCCTGAGGTTACAGTCATCAGCACAAAGGTGTCATCAGCGTCAAAGAACCTGCTTGGGGCACAGAGGTTTGAAAGATTCTCCTCATGGAAGTCACTGGTGCGGGCTATCTCCAGATTAATCAAGAGGATCAAAAGGGAGGTGAAGGCTCCCGTTAGTGAAGGAAAAAGAGGAGAGGAAAATGTCCAAGCGACAGCTGTGATCATCAGGACAACGCAGCAAGAGGTCTTCTTTAAAGAGATAGAGCATCTTATCAAAGGGGATCCACTCCCAAGACAAAGCCCTCTTGTGAAATTGTCTCCATTTTTAGACCAAGATGGACTATTGAGAGTCGGTGGTCGCACATCCTCGTCAGACGTGAGCTTTGATAATAAACATCCTGTGATCATTCCAAAGACTCACACAGCCACACTGTTGGTGAAACATTATCATGACCAAGTTGCGCACCAGGGACGTCATTTTACAGAGGGAGCCTTGAGATCAGCTGGACTTTGGTTGATTGGAGGAAAGAAACTTGTTTCTACTGTCATACATAAATGTGTCATGTGCAAAAGACTCAGAGGTAAACTGGAGGAACAGAAGATGTCAGAGTTACCAGCAGACAGACTGTCATCATTGCCACCGTTTACGCATGTTGGAGTAGACGTCTTTGGCCCATGGATCGTGACAGCTCGAAGAACAAGAGGAGGCCACGCAGAGAATAAGCGGTGGGCAGCCATGTTTACCTGTTTGAGCACCAGGGCGGTGCATATTGAGGTCCTGGAAACCATGACGACTGCAAGCTTCATTAATGGTCTCAGGCGGTTCACAGCAATCAGGGGACCCATCAAAACACTCCGCTCAGATCGGGGAACAAATTTTATTGGGGCGTGTAAGGAACTCAACCTGGACACAGAGGATCCTGATCTGCAGACACACCTCCATGACAGCAAATGCACATGGGTCTTTAATCCTCCCCACTCCTCCCATATGGGTGGAGTGTGGGAGAGGATGATAGGCATCGCTCGACGCATTCTGGATGCTCTGCTCCTCAAAACAAGCACATCCCACCTGACACATGAGGTGCTTATTACTCTGATGGCAGAAGTCACCGCCATCATGAACTCAAGACCATTGGTTCCAGTGTCATCTGACCCTGACGCACCCGCAATTCTTTCTCCATCCATGTTGTTGACACAAAAGGCAGATACTCTGTCTGCACCTGAAGGTGACTTTGATATCAACGACCTCTCCATTAAGCACTGGAAAAAAGTTCAAAGCCTCGCTGATGCCTTCTGGAAGAGGTGGAAACAAGAATACTTGGCAACGCTCCAACCCAGAAAAAAGTGGCACTCTAACAGACGTGATCTGCAAGTAGGAGACGTTGTTTTACTGAAAGATTCACAGGCCAGAAGAACTGAGTGGCCTACTGGACTCATTGTTAAAACTGTGCCCAGCCAAGATAAAAGAGTACGGAAGGTGGAAGTTAAGGTGGTCAAGCAAGGTACTCCTAAAGTGTATTTGCGACCTATTTCAGAGGTCATCTTACTTTTCCCTAAAGACAGTGTGTAGTGGTATAAAGTATTATACCAGGCGGGGAGTGTTCTGCCCTTTGTGGCATGTAGTTACACGTCTTCCCCAGAGGGTGGCAGTAGGACAATAGAGGTGGAGTGAATGACAATAACATCAGCAGAAGCAGCTAGTCTGCAGCCAAACTTCGGCAGTTCCAGTTGTTTTGAGTTTAAGAGATCATATGCCTGTGAGTATTATTGTCAACACAATCGACATATAGCTTGATATATTGCTGTTTCTGTAATGGATATAAAACGACAGTTATTTTACGTTTTTACCGATATTACGATGCTAACCCGTTAGCCCGTCTATGGCGTTTTCCATTGTAAATTAGCATCAAGCTAACGGTCTATTTTCTTGTTTGTTTACATTATTATACTGACTTTACTGTATAGAGTTAACTTGATTCAAGCTGTGTTAATTGAACACATTATGTACTCAAAGCTACATAGTCTAATGCTTATCTTCTTTCTGTATGTGTCAGTTTACAGTGCTCTTCAAAAGTGTCAATAAACCCTTGAAGAAAAGGAAAACATTGCTTCTTATTGAAGACTATCTGTTAGCTATCTGCCAAACTAGACCACGTCCAGGGAGGGCAGAATAAGGAGGCCAAAGCGAGAAACAACACCCCCTTTTTTTCAATCAGTGTTTTCTTTCTAAAGGTGTGTTCAGACCTGTGGCTAGTTTGCTTTGTTACAATTCAGGGAATTTCTTTTGTGTTTACGTGGTAACAGGCCCAAGCGGTCCAAAATTTTAACAAAATGCCATGCCCGAACCAGCTGTTCTCTCATTGGTCAGATTTCTTACCCGGAAGCAGGAGGAGGTTGCCCAGGAAAAACAAAAACCATGGAATAGATGTCACAACGGGCCTGAAAATTAAAACCAGACCCAAACCAATCCGAGTCATTTGTATATATTTTCGTCAAGGTGTGGAGGCTGATGCACACCTGAAAAATCTTGAAAAACAGGTGCGTTGGAGCATAGGATAGAAGTGAACAAAGGAAAAAAGGGTCTCCCGCACACTGTCAAATCACTTGCAAAAGACTTTAATAAAACAAACAACGTTTCGGTCCACAGGACCTTTTTCAAGCAAAGATTTTTTTAAAAGACATTTCAGGCAAATATATGGCCTACTAATAAGATAGCCAATTCCCAGATGCGTTCTTAACTGCCTTCTTAGGAGAACCTTAAGATCACGCCAAAGAAGCTTCTTAAGAAGCTCTTAACGGGAGCTGTCCACCACCACGGTACTGAAACTGAATCAATCGATGCCAGGCAAATCGATTATTATATCACACGCCACCTAAAACACGCATAAATCACACACAGTGACAAGCGCAGCCGCACCGATGGGCGATGAATAAACCGAAAACGGGATTTCCACTTGTCAAACATGGGGCTAACACAGGTCCCGGTGTGGATGTGTGCGTAAAAAATTATGATAAATGATAGTCATGATGATTAATTTTATTCGTGTGCCTGATGTGCAGAGCACATGTTATTCCTCATATTTAGTTTATTATTGTTCTTATTTTATTTTTAATCTCTTTATTTTTTTATTTCGGCACATAATTTAATATGTTTTAAACATACGATGTGCACTGTTTAAATATCTTGCCTAGTGTGATATTGATTTGCCTTGAAAAAGTGAGCGTTGGTGGCTAAGAAGACTCGTAAGAGTGGGTCAGCTCGATCTTACATTTCCTTCTTAGTGAAAGATCTTCTTAAGCTAAGAGCGACTCTGGGAAACACGTTCTTCTTTCACAGCGTTCTTAAGAGCGCTCCTAAGAAGATCTTAGCGCTAAGAGCTTCTTAACAAATCTGGGAAACGCGGCCATTCAGTTACACAATACAAGCAACATGACCGAAAGGGTTAGCTTATCAGGTCCCGCCCCGATTTCCATTCAGAATACATTAATTTCATCACAATTTTTCTTTCTTAACATACGTGATACAACAGCAGAGCTGCGGTCTGGACTCCAGACAGCCAGTCCAGAATAACGTTATAAACCCCTTTCTCTGGGTTTAAATCAATTTATAATTGTCTAGAATAGAGTTTCGTATTTCTTTTTTAAAAGCCCACAAGTTTCCTGATTTTTTAACCTCATCATCTAGGTTGTTCCACTGTTTGCTACAGCCCTATTCGGAACAACTGCTCCAGGCAAGCCAGGTCAGAATACACCCTGATATTCTCTTGAACACTCTCATGTATGTTGTTGAACACTTACTTTTTTTCTTTTACGGGCAAATTACACAAATTACTGCAGAAAAAATCCAAAACTCATGCAATCAGGGTAGTGACATTAGACTTCGACCTTTACTGTAGATTCTTAAATTGAATCCTTTCTAGTAATAAAGAAGAATGAGTTCATTGTTCTGAACTGAAGTTTACAGGAGCTGTAATTAGACGCTGTAAGTTTTGACCTCCTCTGCCAAAATCTTTAACCCTGTAGGACGAGAGGTTACCAAATTCTCTCCATGTGACTCGTGTTAGAAACAAACCAGCAACAGTCCAAGTCAAACTCGTTTGCACGGACGTGCTTGGCTCCTTGGATGTGATCAACAGTAGTGGGAAAAGTGATGCCCTCTGTAATAAAAGCTTGAGCGGTAAGCCAAGTGGGGCCAAACAGTCGAGTGAGTCAGAGTGTGGGAAGTCATGAGTGTGTCACCAAGAATGTCAACATATTTTCCTGAGGAGGAGGATGTGCTCTCAAGGAGAAAACGCAGCGGACGGAGCCCGGCGCGGTGGCCGGCCGTCTTCTTGTCTCTGCGCGAGACAGCACAACTTCAAAACTGCAAAGAGAGCTCAGGGTCGGGAGTGAATGTTTTCAGATAGAGGAGTCAAACAGCCAAACGTATGAACCGGCGATCATCACTCCATCAGAGGAACTCTGTGACCTCAGGGAGCTGAATAGCGCTAGCACACTAAGACTCTTGGCAGCGAATGGTCAAACTAATGGCGCTGAGTGTCGATGAGTTAGACTGCGTTCAGGCTCGCATTAGCACCGCTGTAGCAATGCAACGGATGCCATAGTAGCGCTAATCTGGCAATTGTGCTCCTGCTAAAGGTTAATCAATGCCAAATAGCTACAGAGCGGAGTATTCTCATTTGTACATCAGCAGCAGTGATTGTCTTCATCTCTGTTGCTGCCATAACATACAATATATGTGTGTTTGCATTGCAGTATTACATTGGCCAACTGCAGTGCAGCACAATCAGAGCCAAAGTAAACTTTTTTGTATAAAAATGCCCTCCTTTTGTTTTGTTGTTCCACATCCCTCTGCGGTGGGCCCCCCTCACGCCCCCCACACTGCTCTGGCTCATGAAATGAATGAGGAGTCTGTGTTACTGGAGGAGTGTTATTTGCCACAGAGCTATTGTCAGTCCGACAGGGCCTGCAGGGCGATTAGTGTACGAGTCAGTATATACAACACTTAAAAGAGCAGAGCCTTGCTGTGGGTCTATACAGTATGCCCCATTCTATACATTTTATTTCTGGAATGCAACAGAAACCAAATGGTAACCAGACCGGCCTTTGATCGGAGGATGTCAAACATCTGTCTGTGTGTGTGCGTTTCTGTACAGTCAAGGATTCTCCAACAATGAATACACACACAACTTATCTGTGTGTACACATTCGTGCCTCTGAGTTTATTTACATTTGTGCGCTTCTGTGGATTTGAGTTGTGCGGATGAGTGTGTGTGTGTGTGTGTGTGTGTGTGTGTGTGTGTGTGTGTGTGTGTGTGTGTATGTATGTGTTTTCGACCACATGTCCTAACACTCCCTGACATCTGGTGACCATACCTCAGCTCAGACTCTCTCACTGTACTTCATCAGCCATGGGAACCGCTGCTGTGTAGATCGCTGCGGTGTGCGCATCTACTGTATGTGTGTGTGTGTGTGACGAAGGGGGAGCGAGAGAGAGAGAGGGGGGGGGATGACCTCAGGATTAGGGCAGATGTCTCCACAGCGCTGTGTGCAGTTTTCCCCCAAACTGGTTTTGTTAGGTCTGTCCCTGTTTTCCTTGATTTTCTAAAAAAAGGACATGATCTCTGCACCGAAACCGTCGTATCCGCTCTCTGTGGTTGACACGCGACCAGTGCTGTAACCTTCTGGTGAGGACAGTCTGTTCTGTTAGAAAGTGAACAACAACATTGTGCTGAAATAAAATGAATGCATTTGCTTTAAAAATAGTGATTGTGAGCAACACGTCCTTCAGCCTCATCCTAATTTTATCCGTTTTTCACAAACCATTTTCATTCATCTCTGTTCTATTTTTAATCCGTGCTATTAATATTTTCTCTCTGTTCTTTCTGTCTCTATATTCTCAGCTCCTCTTATTCTATTCTCTCATCATCACTCTTCCCTCAATTTTGCTCTCTTTGAGAGGCACTGTAACATTAATACGCATTTTTTTGGGGGGGTTTCCCTAACGGTTATATATTTAGCAAACGGGAAACGTCCCAGAAGTCCCGGCTCTGCTCCCACTGAGAGAGAGAGAGAGAAAGGGAGAGAGAGAGATGAAGCCACATACACATCTCTGTGCCCTTGAGCCCTAAACAGGGCTGTCCTGGGATCTGCTTTGTTTATATTCCCATGCATTTTCATGAAAGTAAATTCAAAGACAGTGACTCCACCATCTCCTCTCTGTGTTTGGTATTTTTGTCCCGCTTGCCGTCCACCCACGACCGGCCTCCAGCCGTCCGCCTCATTCATCTCCAACATGAAGTTAAAGGGATAGTTCAGCTTTTTTTTAAAGTGGGGTTGTATGAGGTACACATGGCCACTATAAGTATACTATCTACAGTAGAAAGGTCTCTGCCCCCTCACCACTTAGAAATATACATTTTACATTTTGCATTATACATTTTTACTTTAGATCATACTCTTGAACTGGTGTATTATTTTGAGACGGGACTTCTTGTATAGGCGGCAAAAATATGCTGATTAATCATCCCCCATTCACAACTGACACTGCCTGTGTCTCGGTGCAGATATTATACTTAGTGGCTATTTGTACCTCATACAACCCCACTTCAAAAAAGCTGAACTATCCCTTTAAGGACTATTCTCCCCACCTCAGGTTCAACCTCAGTGCCACTTAGAGACTTCAAGGCTTAATCCCCGCTCTTTCGATAGCCTGTAGACCCTAACCCCTCTCAAACCTCAATAAGCCCTGACCTCTGACCCCTCTAATACTTCACTTCCTTCCTGCGTACACCCAGGGATCATTTTTCTCCCTGTCGCTCCAGAAAGAGAAGTTGAACAGTACTTACATGGACGGCGTTATCAGTGTTTGGTCTTGATGTAGATATTTTTTTCTGTGGAGCCTGTTTTAGATCTGTTTACTGTCCTTTGTTAGCTCGCTGCATTGTTGAAGCCATACACTGGGGGGAAATCTAGATTCTGTGATATGACCCAGTAGACTAAACAAGACTGTATCAGTTTAATTGAGTTGGATGATATACTAATGTACGTAAGAAGCTATTAAGTCTCTGCTCAATTGAATGAAGGAAAACCTTAAATGCCCTGCAGGGATCTCGTCTCACAGATATTAAAACATTAAGTCAATACAACAGCTACCATTAGGACTCGCCCCTCCAACTGTAAAATAAAATGAAACTACTGACAGTATCAATCTACAACAATGAGTTAAAATACTCTGCTCTCAGTGGATAATTCTTTGTTTTACTTTTTTTCCTCAGGAGAAACGAAAACGACAAACTGAAATTGAAGACAAAAGAAGCCAGCTTGATGACTTGGTGCTACAGCTACAACATCTCAAGGTTGGTTTGATTGTGTGTGTGTGTGTGTGTGTGTGGTCCTTATTTGCACATGGAGGTAGTTTTGAATTTTCCCCACTTTAAAGGGGAACTATGCAAGTCTGTTCACTTTTCTGCTTTATTGCTAACCCTCCTCTCAGCCATGTGCATTTGTTTACAACGAAGCCGGCGAGAACTCAATCAATAGAGCGTTACATCACATTATATATCATATACAATATTACAATGCGTATATTTGTGTATTCTTATCGTCATAAACAAGAGATTACGGCTTACGGAGCGCGTTTGTGTCACGGTGCCGCAGAGACGAGAGCTGGGACCCCGATCTTGCAAAGTTAATTTTCAGCCAAAAGACGCTAGGTGGAAGGCAGAGAGCCTCCATTCTCCCTTGTAAGAAGTTACATGTCATTTATTAAATCATCACAATTACTCCAAAGCTGTTTAATGGAGGTAAAAATGTAGCATTGTTAAGCTAAAAATCCTGCATAGTTCCTCTTTAAAAATAAGTTTGGTTGACAAAAAAAATAAGTGGGGTCACAAAGATGTACTTGATGTACCACATGACAAATCAAAATCATAATGATATTCCCATATGTGGGAAGACATCAGGATTTAGCTGCAAGAGGAGGAGGAGGAAGAGGGTGATGTCCTGTCACTGACCCTGAACTTTGACCTCTGTGGAATTTTATCAATAAAATGTTATCACAAAAAAATAAAAAAATAAAACCTCCTCAGCAGTCAACAAAGCAGCAACAAATAGTTTGTTGTGTAGGGTAATTGACCAGTTGTTTCCTCTGAGAACCAGCCTGCTCTCTGCTCTCTCTCACGCTGTTAAACTGGACTTTCCATTTCCTCTCGAGCGCTGACACACAGCCACTCTGAACTGGATTCTTAAAGGGAAGGTGTGGAGTATTGGTACTAATCAAAAACCACCAATTTATACATTTTACCCAGCTGTGAGAGGGAAAATTGACCATAGCTTGAGGAGAGCAGTCCCTTTGCAAAAAAAAAAAAAAAAAAGAAAAGCAGGGTCGGGTTGACTTGGCTCTGAAATCACTGGGATGTTTACGCGGTCTAGGACTCAGATCAACGCCTCCTTTCTGAGAGGCTTGAATCATGCAGCACCAGAGGTCCTTATCAAATCTCTGGGCTCCAGTCTCCATTTCCTCTCCCAGGCCACTGTGCCCCTGGAGATCAGACTACAAAGCCTGCTTCATGCTGCCTGGCTGTGTGGCACTCAGAGGTAATGGCCATTAAATGGGACTGTGTGACCAGATGCTGATTGCATCTGGACTTCAAGCCTGCTGGTGTTGTATGCAAGGAAACTAAACAGAACCGTGCAACGGCTCTGGAGATCACAACAGGCTTAATTCTCTCAGATGGAGCAAAGCGCTAATATCTTCAGGTTAGGGTGCATTCACATTTTTGACTCTTCTTCGTGTTTCTCTGAGGAGCAGGCAGAGCACACAGAGTAGACCGGTCAAATTACAGGGTTTTATGAGGTCACAGTGACCTTGACCTTTTACCAGAAAATGTAATCAAGTCATTTTTGAGTCGGATTGGATATTTGTGCCAAATTTAATGCAATTCCCTAAAGACTTTTGAAGTGTTTGAACTCCCAGACACCAGATGGGACCCTCACCATAAAGCATAACGTCCCTGGTCCTGCTGGGGAGCCCTTGTTGCATCTCAGGCCCCGGCACTGTTGCTTCATTTCCTGTCATCTCTCAACACCATCTATCCTTCTATTCAAACATAAAGGCACAAAATGAAATAATTGACTGTTGACTGAATTATTATAAAAGGAAAAAAAGAAAACAGGAATTTCTGTGTATAATAATAAAATGCAGCATGTCATTACTTAATATAACTGCTGGCTTTCCTGTGGGTTTCCGCAATGCAGCACTGATTGGACAAAACAACACTGGTTAATAGACTACAGTGCAGTTATTGCACTAGACTGAAATGTCAGCAGTTAATGTCATATGCAATTTGTTATAATTACAACTTTCCATGCAGGGAAACCCAAATATGAAAAGGAAAGAAATCAAATACCAGAGGGATAAAATGCAGCTTTATATGCTAGACACGCACAACGAAACAACACAAAATCTCTGAACTGCAAATGATAAACTTTTCAGGTTCAAATTGAGGCAGTGCTGCGTCAGTTACACTAAAGTGCCCTGTAAGACTTAGATTAGTTTTAATATATGTGTTGGAGCCGGGCCCAGACTGTAGGAATATGGACTTCAGACTGGGATTGAACCCAGGTACAACAGTTGCATGTCAACGTGTTGGGACTCAGCCCAGTCCAAAATGGAGGACAAGACTGCATGGCTTCTTTGTCTCCCAGACAAAGGAAAACCATTGAACTCAGCCTCCCAGCGTCCTTCACCTTTTCACACCTAGGTGTGAAACCTCCACTACTGACCCCCCATTGGTCAGGTATGGCCCCAGGACCTGTGAGGTCACAGGCCATATAAAAAGGAGAAGTTCCCCTCTTCGCTCTCTTCTCAGTGGTTCTCAGAAGGAGCTGCCGCTCCTGAGTTCCCTCGCTCTTCGCCCTCTTCTTCACCTCAGCAGGAGCTGCCGCTCCTCTCAGCTCCTCACCTGGAGCTACTGCTACAGCTCTCCAATCTCCATGAGGCCTGCACGAGGCAGACGCCTCCACTGGTAGCGCCGCGAGTGCCTACCAACGGATTAAAGAAAAGGAACCAGCTAGCACGACGCAAGCTCTGCTAGTTGAGCAACGGAGCCACAACGCCAAGCAGAACAACCAACCAACTCTGCAAGGAGAAGGACTCTCCTCAACGGAACTCAAACTACACAGCCAGGACGGCTGTAGTTCACTGGACAAAGACACAATCACTGGACTTAACTTCCACAACAGGACCAGCAAAACCTGCAACCGCAGGAATCCCCACCAGCACCGGGAACTTCTCACCTTCATGTGACTTGGTAACGTAACTGGGCCTAGTTAGGATTACCTTGCACCTTGACTAAGCATAGAGTACTTCAACCATGCCAATGTATGTATTGATTGAAATCAGTTAAAATACTTGAGCTTTGTTGTTGTTGCTTTGTTGTTGTCAGCTATAGTCTCATATTTAGTGAACCTATGTTTAAAATGCAACTTGAGCGTTGAACAAAGGACACACCTTTGTTCACCTCCCCCACATCACATGTAGTTGGTCTTAGAGGCCATCTTGGAGGCCATTTGGTTGTAATTACCTTTGTCTCAGGACAGAGCAACCATCCTCCATCTTTCCCATTGTCTGAGATCGCACTTCACACCTCACAGACACATGGTCACCGACACATAGCCATACACTCTCACCAACACACACACACACACACACACACACACGTGTACATAGTGTATGTAGCTTGTCTTAGTTTCATGTTTTGTTATTCCATTTTCTAGATGTGTCCAATAAACTTCCTTGAAACTTTACTTGTCTGTTAATGTTGTACAATAGTGAGTATGCCAACCTCTACGCAGTAGAACTTCTAAATCCTTCAACTTTGCAGCTATTGATAAGGTTAATTTGTTTATAATTATTAATTTAATCATTAAACAAGGTTCTATATTAATAGTTAGCACACCCTTATGAGACTGACTTTGGTACATTGGCTGTCTGGTGCCCCGAGGTGGATTTAATAAAATTAAATCCCATTAATAATTTTTATAGTAATTATTAATATTTTGGTATTGATATTTTACTAATTTGATAGCCAATAACCCTCTTAATAATAACTTTACTTATAGTTGGTATAACCCCAACATAAACGGTGCTTCCGTTGTGAGGCATCTAAATAGTTCTTAACACCTTTTCTTATATTTGTGCCAGAGCACAACATAAATGGTGCTTCCGTTGTGAGGCATCTTAATAATCTTAATAACCTTTCTTATAAGTTGTGTTAGAGCACAACAAACGTAACCTTCATTAGAAGCTCTACCTCACTGAACATAATACATAAAAGGCCGTAAGCATATGGGTTTAATTCAAGCTTCACCATTGTCTATATTCCCATAAGTGCGTATTAAATGCGGGGAAACACCAGTGTGTGGGAATCGAACTTAGTTCATAAAAGATGCATTCATAGTAAGTGTGTGTAAAGGCTCCAATTAGAGGATGGAATGTATTTTTATTGCAAATATTAAAACTGGCCGGCATACATATTTGCTGCGTAATGGGTATCCACAGCCTTTTCCCTACCCACCAGGCATCTGTGCTGAATTTAGAGCAGCAGGATTTTTCAAACAATTCCTTTTGGAGGTGAATCAGTTATTCACTAAGAATTATATACTGTAGGAACAACCATAAATCTACTGAAATGGATGATAGATGTTTCAGAATTCAGTTCTTTTTGGACAGTTTCAGTCATCTTAATGTAAAAACCGGATGAGGAAACAGAAATCAAATACTGCCAAAAGAAGAAGCTTTAGCAGAATGTATTTTAAGAGATGTCACATGGCGTGTCAGAGCTCAAAACGCATACGATGTCTGTATCTGGTGTGTGTCCACCTGACAGAGCTGCATGCTTGTGTGTTTTCTCAGCTTGAGGTCAAGGAACCCATTTTTCTTTGGTTTGAAATGCTTCAAGGTTTCTACTCAAATAACCGCTGCCTTACTCGCAATCTGTCAACAGTTTGTTTCCCCATTTACACAGCACTTATTATTTGAACTTCAAATTCTATGTTTACTTGAAATACACTCTTGGCTTACCAGTAGTGGCTGGCAGTAATCATTAGGGGGGTCCTGTTTATGTGTGTTAGGATTGGAGGGTTTTTTTTTCTGGAAAGAGAAAAACAGTCAGGCCCGTCCCGCTCAGCCAAAGGAAACTCTGCTGTAACAGGCCTGCATACCGGGAGCCCGGAGATGGAAGTTAAGATGGAATGAGCTGCTACTACCTGTCAGCCAGAAAGTGACTAACACATTCATCTGTGCACACAAGTAATTAAACGCACATGCGTGTACGTGTAAAAGCAGCTGAATGACGGGTTTGTGAGCGCGCTCTGTCTCTTGATCTCTGTGTGACATTCAGCGTCGAGGCAATAAAGTATGTTTAGGAAAGAAAGAGAGAAGGATTGAGTAGATTAAGAGAGATGAATGGGTGTCACACACATTTGTTTAGCTCCCCTGTGAGCCTCGTCATTGACTCCATTCATCCTCTAACTTCTAACCCGAAAGTGAACTCAGCTTAACTTCACCTTTAACCTTCAACTCAATATCTGACCCGAAGCCAACAGTTACCTCAGGTCTTAAACAATGCTTCATCTCTTATCGCTCACGCACCATGCTGTATTTGCAATGTTTAGCCCAGTAGTAACTCAAGCAGTGCATACAGTATATACTGGAGTATCACATGCCCAGGCAGTGAATATACAGCTGAAGCAATGTGTAAGCACAGAGTAGGTTGGGTCCATATTGAATGAAGACAGACTGTAAACAAAGCAGCTGCATGTTTTAAATACACTGTAACTCATTTGGTGGCTGGTTACAGTCACTGTCCCTGCAGCTGTGTAGTATAATATTATATTATACATCCTCACAGCACTAACCTGTTTTTTTATTTTTCATTAAGTGATGCAAATACAAGACAAGTGGAAAACAACAGAAACAGACAAAGACAGAAAACAACAGTCTAGATAGCTATAAGAACTTACTATTAAGTGTCCTGCAGTCTGTATGTAATTGTGCACTATGATTTGATTTGTGTTGTGTATATTTATGTTGTTTTGTGATCAGGGCGTCATTGGAAAAGCTTTCAATTGACCTTCCCTGAATAAATAAAGGTGAAAGACAGAAAGAAGACAAACACATAAACAACATAAATATAAGACAAATGCTATATTAGTGCTGTACATATATAGATAAGAATTGATTGATTGTGGAGGAAGGTGGTCTATTGGTATGCGAGTACATGTACGTGTTTGTGAGCGTGGGTATGTATTGAAAATAAAAGGCATGAACTGGAAGGACTGAAGCATGAGAAAGAGATAGAGTAGAAGCAGAGAAATACAGTAAACATATGAAAAAGGTTACTAAAGTTAAGGAGAAGAGAGATAGAAAGAAGGTCTGACCTGGTTTAAAACTACACATCAGGAGATCTAGGAGTGGCTAAGAACCCACAGACTCAGAACCAGTTAGCTTGACTAGTTAAGGTTTTCTTGATTTTTTCTTTTTAATCTATATTTAACCATGAAAGTTACATTTCCGATCATCCAGAGCCACATGTGTGGATGGAATAATCTGGAAGAGACGAGCTCAGTTTGTGACAGGAAAGCCTTGTGAAATACAAACATCTGTGGTTACTTTAGATTTCAAGAAAGCATCTTATTCCGGCCGAGCTGCTGGTTGTGCAACTTTTAAAGAGTCAACTCTGGCTGACAACTCTGAAGATGTGAAGCACATGATTTATGAGGTTAGCTCAGCTATGTGGGTGTGTGGCAGCCACACACACATACACACACAAACAAACAAATAGCCCAGCTGCCACATTCTGACAGCAGGTGGTAAACTGCTTTGGAATAATATCTGTATTTGTGTGTGTGTGTGTGTGTGTGTGTGTGTGTGTGTGTGTGTGTGTGTGTGTGTGTGTGTGTGTGTGTGTGTGTGTGTGTACGTGTACGTGTGTGTGTGTGTACGTGTGTACGTGTGTACGTGTGTGTTGGCACTCATACTGTTAATTGTCAGCTCGCAACCCAGAGCCAGGCAACAGTTTGACAGTAAACAGCTAAAGGTGAAGCTAAGTGTTCCCGCTCGACTCTGTTGTGGTAACGAAACAGAGCTCCTGACAGAGACGGAGACATTAGCGTCATAAACACACAGCTCTGGCATTCATCTTTCAAAACATTAAAGAAGCGCAGCAGCCTCTGTATCCACAGACTATTGATACTTTACACCATGTGTGTTCAAATGTGTGTTGGAGACAAAGTTGCAGACACATCTGTCATGCTATAGAGACACAAATGGGAATAATCTGATTAGTTTAATTAAGGATCAGTGTGCAGAACCAAAAAGCTGCATGTATTCTGGCTTATCAACATCAGAGACACTGTGAGAGAGAGAGAGGGAAAAGAGCACTGAAGGATTTTCACACATTTAAATGTAGTTAAAATATGGTAGTCTGATACAGGTGCATCTCAATGAATTAGAATATCATGTAAATGTTTATTTATGCCAGCAATTCAATTTAAAAAAGTGGAACTAATACATTATTTAGATCCATTGCGCACAGAATGAAACATTTCATGTCTTTATTTATTTAATTTCTTTAAATTGTAATGATTATGGATTACATTTAATGAAGACCTAAATTCAGTATCTGCCCAAAAAATTCAATATTGCAAAAGACCAATTAAATAATGTATTTTTAATATGGAAATGTTGGCCTTCTGGAAAGTATGTCCATCTACAGTATATGCACTCAATACTTGGTTGGGGCTTTTTAAGTTGACCTACTGGAAATATACTTTTCCATTATATTCTAATTTACTGAGATGCACCTGTGTATATAAAAGCTGAAGTGTCCCACGTGAAAGCAAATGCAGATTCATTACAATTTGGAAAGGTATTTTTCTCTATTGTACAAGAATTATTTTTATGCAGATGTGTAGATAGCAGAATAACTGTATATCATAGGAGGATGCATTATAGTAGGCTACTTGATTTTGCACATAGTGCTTAGGGTTAAGAGTGTTTACCTGTGTTACAGCTGAGTTTAGAAGTAAAACTGTGTGTAAGCACAGGCGTACATGTTTATTTATTTGCTGTAGCTGGGCTTCGGACTCATCTCACAAATTAGTCCCAGTGCTACAGCTCCACTGGCTGTTAATAATGTCTAAAAATACTGCATCACAAAGTGGATCAGAAAGTCGAGCTGTTTGAAGTGTTGCTGCGCCGTCTGACTGATCTGACAGTTGTCTTTTGTTCCAAAACACTGTGAGCGTCAGTGCACACACACACATACACACACACATGAGAGTTATCAATCTTCTCATAAGAAAGCGATTGAGCACGTTCCTCTGAACATGTCACACTATTCATTTATCTCATCTTAAATCGCTCCGTAAACACCTGACGTGTCTGCTTTCCCTCCTCAGTCCAAAGCCATGCGAGAGCGATGGCTCCTCCAGGGAATGGGCCCGGAGGAAGAGGAGGCACGGAGGAAACAGCTGGAGCAGGACGAAGAGCAAGGGAAGAGGCTGGAAGACATAATACATAGGTAAGGTAAATTGACTGATGTAGTTTGGCCTTTGTTTAGTCTCCGTGCAGAGTGGGTTGCAGCTTGTTGTACATTTCCGTGACTAGATGTGAGCGGCCGGCAAGTTATCACATCTGTTTTTGTTAGCACACATCTGCTTTTCTTTCCAGCACTGTATGTTCTACAGTTTGGAACCGAGACATTTCCTAAAATACCAGTCATAGCGTCTACTTGGCTTTCTTTCTTTATTTCCTTCATTCCTTCCGTCCTTACTTCCTTTTTACAGCCTACCCAAGTGGTCCAGGTTGAAAATAGTAAACAACAACATGTCTCCAGGCAGTTTTTTTTTTTTTTCCCAACTTGTCTACTGTAGAGTGCCTATTGATAGATATCACGTGACGTCACACAGCGTTCGCAGCCGGTCACAGCGCCATCTTGGGTACCGACTTCCAAAGGCAGTCTATGGGCTGTGACATCAAATCTCACAAAAATAGTGGATAAACCTTTTTTTATTACATGGCTCTATTGAATGTCGTATTCCGATAATTTATTGATATTTCTGATATTTATTTACATCTTGATTTTGCATTTAACAGTCTGTTATTCCTGTTTAACAGATCATTGCTAAGTAAAATACACTAACGTTAGGTAGGGACGCCGCTCTGATCAGCGCAGCACAGAAAAGAGAAACGATGCAGGATATTTACTTTGTTTCATTTTTTACCGTCATTAAACAGCTTGGGAGACATGTACGCCAAGGGAGGCTGCCTCACTCTACTGAGTGTGAGCAGCACGTACGTTCACGTTGCTTTCGTGAATTGTAAACACAGACGCCCCCTCGGTTTTAGCGTCCAGCAGTTTAGCGGCTAATTCAACAGCAGTGATGGATAACTGTACCGGAGAGGCTCAACAACGTAATGAGCTTCATTTGAGGAATAAACGGCAGCTTTTACCTGACGGGAGACCGACGCCTGAGCTACGGTAGCTAACAGCTAACAGCTAGCAGCTTTTACCTACCTTCTCTCTCTCCCTCCCTCCCTTTCTTATACACGCACACGCGCGCACACACACACACACACACACACACACGGCCCAGGTTGTCTGTCATATCTGCTGTAAACCTTGTAATAACAGCTTGTTGAGTACAGTTAACACTATTGCTGCCTCGGTTTGAGTGTGGATTAATAGTTAACGGTTTGTTTAATGTGAGTGGTGGTCATCGCGTCCTGATGAGTTGGGTTTTAATAACAGCTGAGCTGATAACGTAGCTGTGTAGATGGCGTGGATTGTGATGAGAAGGTGTTGCGCATATTAAGACTTATTTGTGCAAACCATTGTGCAAAACCTGTTTGTTGTGCCTTTTTGCGTGATAAGATGATTTGCCGAATTCTTCTTCCATTCCTGCAGCCTTTTGTCTCAATGTTAACGATGGCAAAATGTCCAGATATTTTATTACTTTATGAAAATGTCTGTGAGTTAAAAAAGAAAAAAGAAGTGGGCTACGCATTTTTGATTTGATTTGGCTTTTCGTGTATTTGGTTAAACACATATAAGTAACAGGAGAGAGACAGTGAGCGAGAGAGAGAGAGAGAGAGACGAGGAGAGAGAGAGAGAGGTCCGCTGGGTGAGCTAGATTAAGTTTTAACGGGAGAGAGAGCGGCGCACCGCGCTGTCAAAGATCGTCTCAGCAGAAAGGTGCTGGAGGTGTGTGCTTTCAAGGCAAGGCCATCAAAATGAGAAATATCCATATCCAAACTACATCAGGCAGCAGTCTTCTAGTCAGAGAGGATGTGGCTGCACTGAGCTGAATAGAGGTTAACTCAGTGTTCGGTACCCAGCATGGCGGCGGCCAGGTGGAACGCACCGTGACGTCACCTACTGATAAGTATCTATAGAGAGAGAGTGGCGCCACCTCCGTTCACTGCAATGGTTCAGTTTTTTCACAGCAATGGCGGCGCATGGAGCCCCTCAAAAGTTCCCGGAAGTTAGCATAAGCTAACCGCCGCTCAATGTATTCCAATGGAGCGGCTGGTCGGAGCAGCACTTGTTCAAGGTAAAATGTTTAAAAAATGGCATTTTCATACCAGTAGTGCATCTGAATTAAATCGACATGAGTAATTAAGTATGTTGGCGGATTATCCCCGTCTAGATTTGAATATTTAGAGAATATTAACAGATAAAAGTTTAGGCTAGCACTCTGGCTAACGATAGCAACACATGCAACAGGCTGCTAAATGTAATTCTGTTCTCTAAATATAACTTAATCCAACGCTGTCAATTGTCAGACTAGTAGCGAGGTTAATGTATAGGGAGTGTGATTGCAGTTAAACATAAAATTAATATCATTGAGGCTGCGGAAAGATGGGTGAAGTTTATGATATGAGGACATTCTGGACTGCTGTCTCAAACATGGGAAAATGTTCTGATTTGCTAATTTATTTGTTAAACCACTGACTGATTAAAATACACATCTAGCCATGGCATGTTCTCAAGTAATCATACTAAACATTATATAAACTATTGGTCATATTATTTGATACACCTGTGCAACATCATGCAGTGCAGTATACCAGCTGTGCCATAAATTCTGCTTTCATAAATTTTATACATGTTCAGTTTTTGTTGACATCAGAAAAGTAGTGTTCATTGTACTTTATGTTATTTGTTGAGATCATTGTGTGTTGGACTGCATTATCTCAACAATTGTTGCTCATATTTTGCCTTCAAGTATTTTAATGGAGAGGAACACTGTTGAATGTAATGCACCCCAGCACAGCAGCATCCACTATAACTCCCGTAAATAAACAGCAACTAGTGACTAGTGATCACCTTTTTGACTATGTCAGCTATAACTAGAAATATATATTTTTATAAATGAAGAATGTATGGGCCAGAGCAATATATAGTTAATCAATAATCATAGACATTGATGCTGTACATCAGGAGAACTGACGAGTAAGGACCAATGATCTTATAGCTCAGGAGTGATGATGACAAGGATGTAACATGTCTCTTATGTGTTAACTGTTTCACCAGATGTGGGACAACAGCCATGAAGAAGAAATGCCTGTCTGGTGTTGCTGGATGTGTCACCTATGTTTTATTCGACCCCAAAGGATTTCCACATGGCCTGCTTAGGGCTACCCATGTCGGTGGTGACATTTATTACATGTAGCCCAATGGATTCTGCCCTCTCTTGTCGTTGCTACTGTTTTAGGAGCTGTGATTCTGTGATTCTTCTTGCATTGTTTTTTCCTGTTCTGCTCTGTTAATTAAAAAAATATTAAACTTCCCAGTGGCGTGGTATTTGAAAGTGTGTGAAAGAGCAAATTGTTTGAATATGATTACCTCACATATTTTTTTGTTGTTGAAATCTAGGTGTTTAAATTGCTCCTTCTGACTTTAGCCAGCCATGCTTTTCTCCTGTCCCTGTGTTTGGGGAAGCCATACATGTGCATGCCTTTCTCCAAGCGACTGGAGCATCCCTGTGCAGCACAGCATACCATGGTGATGACTATATTCAAGGACAACACAGCGGAAAGGACGCAAACAGCTTGACATGCTGATCTGTTTGACTTCTGTAGATCTGTTTTTAAGGAATTTATTGTGATATTAAGTGCACTGGGTAAAACATGACTCTGTGTTTTATTATGCATCACTGAGTACAGTAAGTTTGGGATAAGTATACAGTTAACAAATAGTGATAAAATTCCATATATTTGCAATGAATTAAAATTAAACTTTAATTTATTTGCCATGGATTTTCTATTAGAGTTATCATCATAATGCTGTTGTGTAGTCAATTGTCAAATCATAGTCACTTGTTACTCTGCCTCAACCAAGTCTGAAAGTAAAAAAAAAGAGGAAATATTACAGTTTTATTGCTATCAACAACAGTAAGGGTTTAGTCAAGTTAACAGAGTTCAAAGCAACACAAGCATAGCCTAATAAGAAGAATAGTTAACAAATAGTGATAGAATTACGTGTATTTACAATGAATTCAAATCAAATTTTAGCATTTGCATGGATTTCCTATTTGAACACATCATTATGCAGTTGTGAGTCCAGACATGTGAGTGACCTGTCAGTTTGCCTCATTCAAGTCTGAAAGTTTGATAAAAACAGAGAAAATGCTACGATTTTGTTGCTGTTGATGACTGTAGGGGTTAAGTAAACTTAACACAGTTAAAAGTAATTAACACAAGCATATAAATACAGCAAAACAAAGCATTTATTGACCGTTATTTAGCAATTATCGGGGTTTTCCTATTGCTTTCAATTGCCCGCCAAGCACTTCCGGGAACTTTCTGAGGCTACATGGACCACGTGATCGGCCAGCATTTTGAACTTCCGTTGTCGCCACTCTCTCTCTATAGGCACTCTAGTCTACTGATAAGAAACCATCACACACTGTACATGTAGCATATGATTCCACAAAATTAAGAATTTGGTCTCTTTTTATCTGTAAAGTGATGACGTGTAGTTGATCTGTATGTACGTAGTAGAGCCAACTCACTGATTGTATACTTCAGTTACATCAGCCATATTTAAAGCAGCAAACCAGAGTCCCAGTGCAGGGCTCACATTTTGTGAGACTACACTGAGCTCAACATAGATACACTGATACTGTATAGTGGTTAAAATAAACACACATAATACTGTGTAAGTTGAGAGGTGCTCGGGAATCTGGCAGTTCTGTAACCTTAGAGCAAAATCTACATTTCTCATCTGTACTGGTGTGAAAACAAACACCAAGAGCTACTGTATGAACTGTGTGTGAAACTTCTCTAAAAGCATATGTGATGTGAGTTGACAAAGAAGGAATAACGAGAGGTATAGATTACTGAAAGAAAAAACAAAGAGGGGAGTATGAGAGAAATTACATGAAAGGAGCTGGAGGGAAAGTTAAAAAGCAGAGAAAGTGACCAGATACAAGACACACAATGAAAGCAGATTGTACTGCAGTTGCTAAAGGAAGAGAGTGATGTGAGTCCGTGTGCACTTCCTGCCTTTGTGTCTCTGGGAGGAGCTTCCTGATTCCCATCAAGCATTGCCGCATGATAGTCACTTATTCCCTGATGATGAAGTTGGGGCACGGTGAGATCATCGGTGCTATGAATAAAAGTGCCAGGCAGGTCTTGCCAGTGTGACGCTTCACTGCAGCCAGTCACAAGTGTTTTCCACTGACAGGGTGTGAGAACTGGGCCGGGCGGCTCCTCATTGTCTTCTGACACTGAATAAACTCTTTGGTTCAGATGGTTGGTAGATGAGTGTTCATGACAAAGTTGAAGAGTGATGAAAGTAACTTGATCATAGTAATGAAGTAAAAACCTGCCTTATATTGTTTACAGCACAAAATGAATGAATGAATTGTGTTATTACTGTGTATCAGAGATTGCCTACACTTTGGTGGACAGGTTGCATCAATACTTATTTTACATTTTCACAACAACAGTATTTCTTTTTATACAGCTTTTTTTTCTTTTTTTTTTAAGTTTTACTACTTCAACTTAGCCAACATTAGCATTAACAGCCGTTTTCTTACCAAGCCAGGAGAAACATTGCAAGTTCACTACCAATTTTTTTGCTTTTCTTCTTGCTTTTGACTTCTTTTTTTTTTCTTTTTTTTACTCAGAATAATTTCTCTATTGTAAGCAACCCTTTTGTTTTGATTTTATTTCAAGCATTTCTTGTCTTCTAGCTACAGACGTTAGCATGTTAACTAGCCAACCTCGCTTTGACTGTTTCATTTAGTAGAGGATGACTAGTAACACTACTCAGAGGGCATATTATAACCTCTTGCAATGGCTGAGGGTTTTAGCAGTAAGCAAACAGGTGTTGACACTAAAGCTGGCTACTTTGCACTAGCAGTATACTAGTGCAGTATTGAAGAACAGGGAACAGGTTTAACAGGCCCCTGGAAAGATGCAGACCTCGCTCTATAATTTATGCACCTACATGAAAAGATGCCCTTGAAAGTTCCTGAAACGCCAGAGGAATTAAAAATGAAGGAAGAGGGAAGAGAAACACCTCTAAATAGGATTTTTTTTTTCTCAGTGTATTTTGGGCAAGACAAATTGTGAGTAGGACTGCCCCAGGCGCTAGAAACGTTTGGCATCATGTAAGAGTAGTAAAGGGAAATGAAACTCACCATGAACTCCTCCATCGGGGTGAAATGATGATTTGAAATATTATTTATGGAAAAAAATTAGGTGGTGAATTGAAGATGAAACTACTCATCCATGCAGATTAGCATGTACTGTCAAAAAATTAGGCTCGTGGAGAGGTTTCGGGTCAATTTGGTGTCTGTGAGTCACGCTCGCCCTCCTCCTCCTCATCTGTCAAATCTCTGCATGAAAGACACTTTGTTAGCCAGCAAGCTACTGTAACTTATCACCAGCTCTGAAATAACATCAACATTCGCTCTGGTATAAACAGGACAGCAGTGAATGGTCAAAGAGAGAGCATTGTGGACTCCAAGTACAGTTGTGATTGTGGAGCGGCTTCGCGCGAATCACTTCATTCACTTGCTGTTGAATAGACTTGTTGTCTGATAGTCTGTTTCAAAGGGGAGACAGTGCAGTTTGTGGTTTTAATTACTTACGAAAGCAATTAAAACTACAAAGATAACTCTTTACTGGGTCTACACTGTCATTTGTTTAAGGTCTGGTTTCACTTTCTTTCTTTTTTTTTTCAGCTTAGGCTTTGATGTGGAGCCAAATCCTGAAGCAGTCTGAAATGAAATATGGAAAGAGTTCTTAAGACTGTTTGAAAAGGACGAGCTGAATTAATTAATAAAGCCCAGTACCCATTGTTAAAAGTTCAATGAAAACAAGTTATAAGCCCTGACTGAAGTTTCTGTTTAAATCCTGAAGTTGGTTGTGCTGTGTGATTGGGTTTGTTGGAAAATATTAATGGATACATTAAGGAGTTGCGATCTTCTTGGACATGATACAATATTGATTTTTTTTTTTAAGCGTTGTATTGATAGTTTATCAGTAGTTTACATGGTGACAGCGGTTTGGTGTTGGATTTGAGCCTTCAACCGATCCCTTTGTTTAGATTGCACAAACAGAAGTTCAGTGATGTAAGTTATCACAGGAACTGTTAAATACAAATAAAGGTGCAACTGTTCTGCGTCTGAAGCCATAAGAATTGTATTTTTACTGTATTTTTTTTTTTTGTACTATGAGACTTCTTTTTAAAAATAGACCTTTGAGAAAAAAAAGTATACCAAAATATCACAATACAGTATATCATATTATAAGCCCCCTTTTTTCATTTAGGCTAAGTCTTCTTAAGTTCAAAACCAACCACACTGACTCACTCTCACTCTGAGCTCTTTTTCTCTCCACAGTCACAGTATTTTTTTAGGAAGGATCAGATAACCTGCCATTTTTCTTGCATGTTGTAAGCAAGAGCAATATTATGCAGGCAATTACTATTGTCAACCAGGGTCTCAGATGTTTACTGAAAATCACTTTAAGAGGAGCTCAGCTGTCTGGGAGTAAATTCTCGAGGCTTTTTTGGAAAACAATCTTTCCCAGCGGGTAAAATAAAGTTGCAGAGCAAGAGCACATGTGTGGGAGACTAAGGAGTGCCTTCAGCCTACACTTGAAAACAAAATTATAATAATTCATAACATCTGTGAAAAAAAAACTTTTACAAATTGTCATTCATTAGGCTGGGAGGACAAGAGACATTTCCATGTAGGTGTTTTGGACAGGACAGGACACTGATTGGCAGCTCATGCCCGTCTTTGCGTGTACGTGTGTGCGCATTTCAGGCAGAGGGTGTGGCATCTATATTTACTCTCTGTGGAACAGCATCCCAGAATATCCCATAACCCAGGCAACCGGAGTCTTTCCGCTACTGATAGCGACAGAGGTGAAGAGTTGGGACAAAAGTGGCCTCTGCATTATCTGTGTGTGTGTGTGTGTGTGTGTGTGTGTGTGTGTGTGTGTGTGTGTGTGTGTGTGTGTGTGTGCGGGAAAGGGAGTGTGTGTAAAGCCACAATCAAGTAAACCAATGAAAACTACACCTACCTCCACCTATAAACATTTCTGAAATTAACTCCACTGTCTTGGAGCCAAAAGCACAGAAGCCTAGACATCTTGTCCATCCCACTTTTATGGCTCTTGGCCTAATAACACGGGCCCTATAGTAAACACTTCAATGACTGAAAGTGACAAACAAGAAGCTGCGGCTCTTTTGCAGATGCTGGTGTTGTTTCATGCCCCGGAGAACACATAAACAGGAGTGAAAGAAAGGGAGGGAAGAACAGCTGTATCTGTTGATAACAAATCTAGTTCAACTGAGCATTAACTGTATCAAGAAAGAAAAAAGAAAAGAAAAGAGGGAAAATATGCAGGAAAGAAAAAGAGTCCCTTCATATTATCCATACAATTATGCAAACCTAATGGAAAACACATTATAAAGATAAAAAACAACAACAGCAGTGTCTTTGTGTGGCGTTGTAAGTGCTGCCTGCTGTTGACCTTAAACTGGAAATCATATAAAGTGAGGGGGGGGGGGGGGACTGCAACAGTGCAATCTTTGTGTGGACTGTTACATAGACATACTTAGGGTCATTGAGCCTGAAGAGGCACAGAAAAGGGGATCAGAGCTGGGAAATAGAGGCAGTTTGTGTGGCAGTCCTCTGTGCTGTAACCCTGCTTTATACACACTCACAGAGAGATGAAGAAATAGCAGCCATTGTGTGCAGGGGGTAGATGCTAACTTTGCAGAGCCTGGAGAACAAACAGACAGAGGCAGAGGGAGGCAGAATGAGAGCATACATGTGGCGGCAGCAGTGGTAGTTTTACAGATACCCCTATCATTACACGCACAGGCTAAGTAAACTGAGAGAGAGAGAGAGGGATACAGCAGGACAATGTGGCGCTGACCGGACCCGTGTCCACACTCGTGCTACTTTAGGATCATTGCTCGTTTCATACGGCGCAGACAGCTCCATGCAGTAGTTGCCATTGTTGGAGAGAGAGAGTGGGGGGGGGGCAGTCTGGTTTTCATCCCGCCGCAGCGACGGGACGGGTTTGTCAACTTGTCAGAGAAGTGATTTGTGGAGTCTCTTTTCCGTTTTGTTTATTCAGGAATCAGAACGTTTGAGGTTATTTAAAACATGCAAGTTTGTAGTTGGTGGGAGCTTGATTATAATTTGCAGCAGCGGGAAAAAAAAAAAAACTAGGCCACTGCAGCAAGATGGCGTTGTGTATTTACAAAACTTTGTACTCAACCTCCATATGTTTGTTCATACTTAGACATATGGTGCATGTAGTTACCCCCAGCTGAGTTTTGATTAGAGCAGTATGTTGGTCTGAATATTACTTTTCTCTATATTCTAATTATATTAAAAGGAGATTGACATACATGCATACATTTGGAGGGTATTCTTCACTTTCGCTGAGAGTTTGATGATTTATTCATGCCAGCCCGTTAGCTTAGCCTAGCATAAAGACTGGAAAAATTGGGAAACAGTTAGCCTGGCTCTTTTCAGTGGTTAGTAAGTAGATTTATTTAATTTGTACAAAATCCAAAATGTAAAAACAAGTTTCTGTGGTTTTATGAGGAGGGATTTTGTGCCTTCTGGCCAGGCGGCGTAACTTCCCAGAGTCTTGGCTGGTTGCCTAGCTAGCGACTTCAATGCCATGCTAACTTTTTCCCTTCATCTCCACTTTTGATGCTAAACCAAGCTAACCTGCTACTGCAACTCCATATTTACCACACGGACACGAGTGGTTCCAATACCACAACTGGGCATATTTTCACAAAATGTCAAACTTTTCTTTCATGTTCTTTTATGATCACAGTGTCATCTCCCTTCTTCTTTACTTGTGTTTGTGTCTGCTAACACTATTATTCTTAATTTCCCCCGTGCCCTGCCGCTGCACTGACCTGATTCCAGCACAGAGGATCAATAACCTTTTTTAACCATTTTATCTCTTCCAACCATCAATCAATTACCAGACCAGAAAAACCTCTTAGTTACAAACTGTGCTGACAAATGGAGTCTGGAGGAAGTCTGAGAACAGCAAACTATACTTATTGCAACCAGCCCATTGAAGTGCCCTGGATCGTGTTACATAACGTTCTAAGAATATTTGTCTTTGCCTCACAGTGGCAGTATGAGAGCACATCGTTTTTAACTGGGCAGAAAAGTGCAGTGTAGTTCAGTTTCTCAGCTTATTAAAGCAGTACTAAAGAACTTTCAGTTTTGGTTGAGTTTGGCGGCGCCTGTGGACCAAAGCGGTAGTGTTTTGCCTGAAGGAAGACTCCATTTCCCATGAACACTAGCGTGAAGCCCTGTAAATATCCTGCATTAAAATTAACAGAAGACATCAAAACTAAGTTTCTGTTTCCAGTGGATCATTTCAAAGTGAAAACACAAACATAATCCATTGCTAAAGCGCCGTTTTGCCTGTTCCGTCCTTGTTGTGACTCGCAAAAGTGAAAGTGAAACTTAAGTGAGAGCAGGGTTCCTACCATGCTCCTCAAAGCTGCTTAGTGCCAGAGAAAGCAAGAGTACCTTGCTGCAGTCAATATGGCCGACACGAGCGGCGCCATACATCCAATCCATACCGGAAGTCTCAAGCGGAAGTTAGTTGCTCTGAGGCGAGCTACAACAATAAAAGCACGTACGTTTCAATCCATACCGGAAGTCTCAAGCGGAAGTTAGTTAAACACCGCTCCGAGGCGAGCTACAACAATAAAAGCACGTACGTTTACACATAATTATGGATTCTTTTTGCAGTTACATGTTTATCGTAACGGTATAATTGACTAGGTAATTAACTTCGCAAGTTTATAGGCTACTGTAAAACTCAGAAGTTAGAAGTCCACTAATCAGTAAATATAATGTTAACTTTTCATGGATTAATAACTTCTTCTATAACTTCTAACGTTCAACGTTAACATAAAAATATGGTTGTGTGGTGGGGTTCACTCACGCACACTCTCTCTAGCTCCCAATAGGACTGAATAATATAAATATTGAATAGACTGAATTCTCATTAAATAAACCTAGGATTAATAAAATGAGAATTTACAATATCAAATTAATTGACCACTTTCAGATTAGTCAGTAGTTGCAACATGCAAACCACACAGTCATACTTTGACATTAATATTTTAATTATTGGGGAGGTAGAAAAATAGAAGACACAAATAATTGGTGGTACCAGACATTATGCACTGATCATGATCCTTCCTGTCAGGTAAGATGTGACCGAGGAGATAAAGGCCAGTTTGGGGAACTGTGCTGTCTTAATTAAGGAGGCTCAGATTTCTTGACATCTGTAGTACAATCAGTCTGTGATAGCAAGTGTGTTCTTTTATGCTGCAGTCTGCTGGGGAGTAGGGACTTCAATCCTGCTGATCATATTTTAACCCTTCAGGGATCTTCAGGGATGAGTAGGAGCATCATGGACAACATGATGGCCCTGGACATGTGTTCCTGCAACAGAGCAGGCATTTCCTGGGTCTACAAATGTATTCATCATCAGGTTTAGCTATCAAATGAATGCAATAATTAAATTTTCCCATTTTCAGTCCTCTGTTAATCTTTCTGGAATCAAACAAAACACAATATTGCACTTTCATACTGGCAATAATAACTTGACTTGAGTTATTTTTTGTAAACAATGCCTTTATTACAAAACAGAACAAACAAACAGAACAAACAGGTGTCGCCAGGCCATCCTGCTTTGTTGGGGGCACAGTATCTGGTGGTGGTGGGGCTTAAAACAGGCTCCCACTGGCCAACACAACCTCAGCCTTCAGCCTGGTGAGGCCTTCCTCCACGAGGATTCTGATCAAAATCTGAAAAATAGTAACATGATCCAATCATACAGTAACCTTATGATGCTGTAAAGAGTGTTCTCTTTGTTTTTATGCTTTCCAAAGGAATAAAATTGAACACCCAATAATTTCCTCACAATTCCCATGCAAGCTCGATTGACATTCTTACCTCTGGGAGCATAACATCAAAGACAAAATCGAGGAGGTGGATATCCCCTTTTTTTTATCTGTTCCCCCACACCCGTGACCTCCTCAATGACTCGAAGGACCTCAAAGATCTATTAAAAACAAAAACACAAAGTAAACAAATTAACCGTTGTTACCTCTGAACACACATACATGAGCTAAGCTAAGCTAAGCTAAGCTAAGCTAAGCTAATAGCTCGGACAAGAAAAAACAACCTTCACGAGACGTGTCACTCAGTTATTCCACGCATCGCATTTGTAAAAAGCACGAATTACATCCTAAAGATAATACCACACTCGTGGAATGATAATTAAAAAACTATTTTTCTTACCGTTCGTTGAACCGCTCTGTCTACACCATTGATGGTGGATTTTATGGACTTCTTCCTTCTTCTACACTTTTGGTGCATTACCGCCACCTTCTGTCCTGGAGTGTGAACCAGACTGCACGAAGAACAAACTTCCGCTTGGGACTTCCGGTATGGATTGGATGTATGGCGCCGCCCGTGTCCGCCATATTGACTGCAGTTGGGTCCCTCTCAGAGAAAGAGATACAGACCCCCTCAGGCCATGACAGAGGTGTCATTCAACTTGTTGTAAGTCGATGTGTCATCACAAAAGTTATGAAAATATTTTATGAAGGTTGGAAAGTTACATAGTGCTGGTTTAACATTTCTGCAACTTTTTTTTTTTAGTGTGAGCCATACACAGGTGCAGTGAAAGAAACTCGACTCAAAGTGCAAAATGAATCCCAGACTTTTCTGTGACAAAGTTCAGACCAAGGCACCATGTAAGGAAAGACTGGACAACCATGTGTCTTGTTGGACATTTACTGTATCAGATCGAGCGCAGCCTCTTGTTTCTGTTCTTAGTCTCGCTTTTGAAACGTTGACGTGGTTCATGTTTTCAAAAACTGGTAACATCATACATTTGGTATCTATCTGCCTGTCAAAACAAATCTTTTCAGGCAAAACAGGCTGTGTATACAGAGCAATGAAAAAGTACTGTAGCCTACTCTGTCACGGCCATTTGCTTGAACAAAATACTAAAGTCTCATCTTTCCCTCGGGACATTTGAGTGTTTATGATCTGGCTTTTATCATGTACCTCTTTTTTGTTGTTGTTGAGTCTTCAAATTTTAGCTGATTAAACTTCAAGTCAGTTTAAATAAGACTGTCAATAAAGACATCAGACTAATTTCTTTTTGCTAAAGCACCGTGAATCGCCCTACCTTGTATTGACAGTATTTAGTTTGTTTGTTTTTTTTTGTATTGATGTTGGAGCAGCTTAATTAGGGACAATAGAGATAAACATGATTTTTTCTTTTTTACCAGGAACTAAAGCCATTCTTTCAAGTTGTGTAATAAAGGGGTGGTGTTTAGCTCAGTTGGTAGAGCAGCCGCCCCATGTGTTGAGGCTACAGTCCTCACTGCAGGCGGCTTCAGTTCGAATCTTGCATCGCACTGCCCTTTCCTGCATGTCATTCTCCCCATTTCCTCTCTCTCTATCGACTGTCCGGTCCATTAAAGGCAACCCCCCCCCCTCCCCCCACATAAAAAAAAACTAAACTTTAAAGTTGTGTAATAAAGTACCAAACATAGTGAAGCTAGTGCTAGAGTTTTGCTGCTTTTCCCAAATTAACCTATTAGGAAATTAACTGGAAATAAAATGTTAACTGAGAATACAGCTCTATATATCTAGGACTGAGCTGGGACTCAAAGACATGTTCTCTATGAATCAGAATCTGGGATGTCATTATTTAAACCCACTAACTATGCGTCTTGTGAAGGGACGTGGTGCTAATAACACATCAGAGTGCTAGTGTAGCTGTATGAGTGCACACGTAGAGTGCACATAATAGCAAGGCTGCAAAGTGCTACTTCTGCTGACCAACTGACATTTGTAGTTCTACTCCACTATACTACAGTTCTAGGTGAAATACTGGGCTGCTATTTGCTTAACACTTATTTGATCTTAAGGAAATTACAGTTTATGCTGTATTTTTCCACCACTACCTCTAATAGAGAGCTTTGGGTATATACATTAGTACCTGGCCCTGTCATTATTCCCACAATACAACCTCTAATTTGCCTCTGTGAAGACTTTCAACTCCAAACAATGGGGCAGATGAAGACCTGAGACAGATATAAATAATGTATCTTTGGTTCTTGTGTGTGAATTTTAGCCAAGGACAGTTCATCCCACATCACAGAAGCAGGAAGCAACGCAGGACTGTATGAGTTACAGCTGCCACATCCAACTATATGAGCAGGGTGTAAAAAAAAAAAGATCACAACCTGTGGCCAAGTGTAATATAGGAAAGAGAACTGGGGTGGATGAATGTCCACTACACCCACAGC
Source organism: Trachurus japonicus (assembly GCF_045865225.1). Lineage (NCBI taxonomy): Eukaryota > Metazoa > Chordata > Actinopteri > Carangiformes > Carangidae > Trachurus > Trachurus japonicus. Next base: position 20,274,703 of record NC_140918.1, on the reverse strand, counting down.
TCCCCTGAGTGATGGGAATGTAATTTGTTAAATGAACATGGTGAACAGTAGGTGCAGGTACAGCAGGTGCTCCTTATCTGAGTTCATGCTAATGTATGTCTCTCCTCACATCCTGTTTGTGATCAGGAAAACAGATCAGCACTCAGTCAGGACAGAAACAGGAAGAAGCAAAGTGTTCTTTAACACACATGTAATTCACTACCAGCGTGTGGCAGAGCACAGCGGAGAAGGTGTAAATATGAAGTTGTAAGTCTTGCTCTCTACTGAGCATACAAACTGTAAAAATAAACATAAATGATAACTGACAGGGTTTCACAGCTTCTGATAACAGAGAATAACATAACCAGCAACTCAGAAGCCAGGTGCACCATGGGTCATTCAGCCGAGGCGTTCGTCAGTAACTTCATCAATATTCAATATTCAACTGTTATCTGTTTATAAAAGAGCCCCCTCACCTTACGGGTGCCCACAGGAGAGCAAGCTATAGTTGTTGACTACATAGTTAATTCATTTGGAAGGTATATGCCAATTATTAGGGCACAACCGATATGGGATGAATGTATTAAAGCAGTGCTTCCCAACCTTTTTTGGCTCATGACCCCCATTTGACGTCACAAATTTCTGGCGACCCCGTCAATCAAGATGCGCGAGCTGAACACAATTTTTATTCAAGAAAGTAAATGTATATAATACAGTTGTTTAAGATTGTGTGTGGTGTTTTTAATCATAATTTTAAAAGAATAATAATACTATATAATATACTAAACATTTCAGGCAACCCCATTTGAATTTCAGGCGACCCCAAGGTTGAAAAATGCTGTATTAAAGGCTCAGCATAATACTGTTTAACAATAAATTATTCTTATTATTCCAAGTGGCCTTAGTACAGTACTGCAGTAAACTCTTGGAAAACTTGTATAAAATAAATATTGATAAATAAATTTTTTAAAAACCCGCAAAAATCTACCGTATAATGAATAATTACACACTTTGTTTTCATAAGCCCTCCTCAGTCCCACAGTGTTGTGTGTGTAGCAACCTTTATGAATGAGATCAGCAAAAACTGCATGCACAGTACAGAACACTAACCATTATTTTTTCCAATGCGAGGACATCATTTTTATAAATCAAACCCAGCCAGCTGCAGTTTGCCTGCTCACACTTTTGAATCAATATAGAAGGAACTGTGTGGGAGATGCAGCCTGGGGGTGAGGGGTGGTGGTGGTCTGGTCTTCAGAGAGTGAATGGCAGCTCAGTGATTGACTCGGCCTGGCGAGGATACTGAAGCTCTTTGGTTGCTTTGGCCCTGTGATTTGGAGCATTGTCCTGCTGGATGATAAAATCATGGCTGTGGAGTCTCCTCCTGATGTTTCCCACCCACATCCTGCAGAGCATTCTTCTCTCTGCGCACATGAAGGGGTGTTTTCTTTTTTCATAATCCAAGTGATTTTCCAATCATCTGTAAAACTCGTCTCGCCTCCTCATGTTTTTTAAGAACATACTGAAAGGTTGATTTTGGAAAACCAACTACACTTTTTTTTTTTTTAACTCTCTGGTATGCTTTGGCCTTGTCGCGTGGTCACTTCCTTGTGTTCCTTGTCAATTCTCGATCGACTTTGAGTCACATGTGAGCTGTTTTGTTGACGCGGCTGAACCACCACACAGCTGCCCAAGACACAATGAGCTGCCAAGCCTCCAATTTAACCCAGTTTGAGCATCTCACACTGGTTATCTCATTATGGATGAAATCTGAGTCAAACTGAAGCTGACACTTGGCACTTTTCTACAGAATCCATTATTTTATTTGGCCTAAACTACAAAAATGTGTAACCGCCTGAAACAAAGATTATTTGATCTTAACAGCAGCTCTTGGTCTTGTACATGGACAAGAAAACTTTACCTAAACACACACACACACAGACACAACACACACAGTAAAATGTTCAAAAGCGCACTCTTCTCTATGGTGTGGTAACACCTTCTTCCTCTTTTATGCCCTCAGTCTGTCATTGCTTTTGTCTTTATAACTGACAGACTGTGTGCACATGGACTCATCTACACACACACACACACACACACACACACACACACACACACACACACACACACACACACACACACATCCACCACATGTAAAACCAGATGTCTGCTCCATCTCCTCCTCCTCTTCTTCCTCCTCCTCCTGTATGATGTGGAAAGCAGTTGCTGCCCACCCAGTTGTATCCATGGCAACCGTCCTGCGGTTGGTTGACAGGGCGGGACAGTGACATCACTGGTCTCTTTCAGGATTGCCACAGAGATAGCGACATGGCCAGACAAGGAAGTCAAAGAAAAGGCAAAGGAAATGAAGGACGGAGTGAGGTCACAGCCTCATCTCACACAAACACACACGCACACACAATACACACATGCAGACCCATGCACACACACATGTAAAACCACATTATCCTACTCTGCAATCAGGGAAACACCAGCAACCACTGATGAAAATCAATGTTTATTAGGTGGCTTTTGCAACTCTTGACTTCTTTGGTGTGTATATTTGATGTGTGCAGCTGTTTGTATTTACACAGTTTATATTTTATAATGGTATTCTAAGTTCAAAGTTGGATATAAATACTGAATTACTTTTAATGAGTGTGTTTCAGTGTTGTTCCTGCAACAGCTCATTTAAGAAGCAGTTGCATCATGTTACGTCTTCTCTCTCTGTGCTCACACAGTTTGGTCACATTTAAAGGTTGGATCACTAGAGGGTGCCAGACACAAGCTTGATCTGTGTTTATCTTTTCTCAACACTATAATAAGGCCTGATGCAATCAGAGATGCACTGACAGTAAATACAAACCCTAAAGTTTTACAGAGCTTAGGATGGTCTGTATTTATTTAGAGTTGTTGATCCAATTTTAGAATCGCAGAAGCTTTTCTTATTGTTGTTATGACATCACACTTTACTTGCATCTTTTCCGGTTTTAGCTGATCTGTAGACCCTTATTTTAATATTTTAACTATTATTAATGACGTGTTTGTTCTTTTTTCTCATTGTTTTGTGGGTCTTATTGTTGTTCTATTTCTCAAAACCTTTTGATTCCATTGTGTTTGTGTCTCCTGCCACTTTTATGTAAGCTGGATATCTCTTTCTTGTGTCAAGGACCTTTTTCATTCACTTTTTGCTCACTTATTGTTAATGAGGTCTCCAATTCAATCTAATTTAAAATAAATGTGACAAGAAAGGGGGGAAAAATCTTAGGCTTTAGTTTTAGTACATATAGCTTATTGTTTGTGTACTCTGGATGTTCCATTGTGTTCCTTTACACTTTGGTTCCTACCTTCCTTACAATCCCTATGACCAATATCTATAATTTACCCACTAACTACCTGCCCTCTACCTGGACAATGTTGTTACACTAGATAAACTCATCAGTTACCACATACTATGAGTCCCTACAGCTGACACTAGAGTGACAAGGACATTGACAGGCCATATTCACATGAGACATCATGAATTTTGGTTCATGATAATACAATTTATTCTAGTGTTATTAGCTTGTCTAGCCAAAAATTGAAACACAATAGATGCTGACACGATGACACCCTGTCATTTTCCTTCTAATGATACTACAAATAATTGAGTAATGAAATACTCACATCCTTCTCCGGTCACAAATCTTGCGTCTCGACCACTTGGGCTAGACCTCATGCAGCTCACGGGAAGCAGAGGTAAAATCCATTTCCTGTCAGAAAGGGAAAAAAGGAAATGAGACAGGGAGGAGCAGGGAGGGATAGCAGCATGGGGAGGGAGCGGCGTCCAGACATCTGCTGTGCTTAGGAAAGACATAAAACAAGATGTGAGGGAGGAATCTCTAGTCTACAACCTCATAGAAACAGTTACTGTACTGATTAACATTGTACAATGTCCAGAGGTAGAGGATTACAGTGTTAATGAGCGTAAGCATGACAGGGAGAGGATACATTAATTCTCAGAAGAACTCTTTAAACTTTTTACAACCTTTTCAAACTACACACAGTTTTGGTTCGAGCCACTGAAGCTATGAAAAGATGTCTGCAAGCCATTTTCCTTTGTGGCACACTTTATACTACAGAAGAGGAGCTAATAGAGTGGATGATGCAACACTCAGTCCATTGAGCTGCTGTGGTCTGTCCGGCTGTCACTTCCATCAGAGGTCACTACCAACAGCTTGGTCAAGTGTGTGTGTCTGGTAGATTCATTTTTCAAGTCTTTAGACGCACACACATATCCTAGTCGGCCTGTTAGCCTGTTGATGCTGTTAATAGCTGCCTGCAGTGTGGTGAGACGCTCTGTTGCAGTTTGGTTGATAGTTTACACAACTTTTAGTGTCTGTTAATGAACATAATTGATTTGTGTGTTATTTATTTCCAATTTGACTCCTGTTTCTGCCAATACATGCCATAGCATCATACAGTTTATTTGAATGGTGGAAAATCTATTAGAAGGTAGTATCAACTAGCCTGGCTCTCGCCAGACCCTTGTAGTTCCGCAAAGCTACGCTGAGCTCCACACAAGGGTCTGGGACTGCTCCATAGGCGATTCATTTCAGAAGGCGGGGCCTTGTAAAAAAATCTTGTATGTGATTGGATAAACCACTTGTCCGTTATCTTGAATGACGTGCTACTTCAGCCACTCACTGCGAGCCGCCATTGTTGTTTGACTCAAACAGTCGCTTCAGCGCTACGTCACACCTCAGAAAGTCCCGCCCGGCGATCCTGATTGGTTCATTATTTTTTGCTCCGGGGAAGAAGTTTGCATTGGCCTCGAGTCCAGACCCTTGTGTGAAGCTGAGCGTAGCGCCTCTGGTGGAGCTTTGCGGAACTACAAGGGTCTGGCGAGAGCCAGGCTAAGTATCAACAAAATGATAATAATATAAACGTGTGAAGTAAGACACCTCATGATTTTAGATTTTGTCAGCTTAATGTAGCCTACAACTTACCTCAAATGGACAATGGAGCATGAATTGTTAGTTTCTTTCTTTCTTTTTTAAAATTTTTTCTTTGAACAATTTCAGTGTCTAGGTACAACATAAATACATCATTAGACAATTATAATTTTCTCAAAGTCCTTGTTGTCCAGTGGTAATGGTGGTGTCCTCTTCCTGGCTTCTATAATCAATCTATTTTTCATTAAACTGTGTCTCCTGTAATCTCAGTTTATGTGTCAGTTTTTCCATTACAAGTATCTCTTCCACAGTGCACAGCCACTGCTCCTCGGCCGGTGGCTCCACTTCATACCATAATCTTGTAATTGCTTTTTTTTACTTGCCGATAGCAGTATTTTAAGAAGATACTTGTCCTCTTTTTGTATTATGTCCTGTGTCAAATTTCCCAAGTAGGTATCATCAACATGATTTGGGTATCTCATATCCTGTTATTTTTTTTTAGACCCTGTCGTGTCTTATCCCAGTATCCTATTATCTTTGAACTGAAGTGGGTCCTTTTGCTCACCTTGTCAGCATGTTCATTACTCATGTGGCCTGGACGGTGCATAAATCACTCTGCAACTATGCAAGTGATGCATTTTACATTTTATGCAAGTGACGCATTTCACAATTTAAATGCATCTTATGTCTTTACTTTATTTTGTTTTTATCTATCCATCACCATACAGACGTGTCTATTGTAGGACATGTTCCCCTCTCATTCTATTTGGTGGACAGAATGAGTGTGTGACATAATGTGTGTACTTGAGGTTATTTTACACCATCGCTTGAAGAAATCCTTATCTACAAATAAAGTTCAAGTAGTCTACTTGGATAAACTGAGCACACATTGTGCTGCAGGCCTTGCAACTCATTCAAGGTTGGGTTATTGTTTCTCAGGCCACAAGTCCGGGGTTAAATATAGGATGTACGGCACTTATGTCAGTGTATCTGGAGTAAATGCCTAAAAGTTATTGAAGGAAAGATCAAATTGCTAAAAGTAAAAGTGCAAGTATCATGTTTGTCAAGAGTGGCTTTCATCTGTGTGATACCACCTACACTATAGGTATAAATGAAATCAATTTTTCATCAAGTTGTTATCAAGTTCCAGCCCACGCTGCATTATAATGGACAATACGCTCTGATAAGATGCTGTGGCTCCTCAGAACGGACAGTGCTTGTTGCTATATATATTACATCTGTGCTGCAGCAAAGACTAAATTAAATTAAGATTAAATCATCTGACTGAACGACCCCGAGCTGTGCTGATTGTTATGAGCCAACACAATGGCTTGAGAGTTTCATGAGGCCAATTATATGATAAGAAACTAATCTTCAATATTCAGATGTAAATAAGCTCTCAGTATTTCTTTGTGATTACATTCAGCACAGAGAAACAACAATGGCAGATGCAGCAAACAAAAGCTTTACCTCAATCTTCTCCACTAACTCCACAGCTGCTCCAAACCAACACACAGCTTCTACTACAATCTCCATGCTTATAATGTACAATATACAATTTGCCTAAGTGTGCATATCAATGAAGAAAAAAGGGTAGCTATTCTTCCAAAGTTTTAAAATCAAAGTATTTGTAAACCTGCAGAATAGTCCAAACGTGGCACCTCATGAGTAGAAACACACGCAGATGGTAACGGGACGAGTGTCAACTGTGTGGATTTGTTTAGTCAGATTTAAATGATCAGCGCCAGAGCACCAGGCTTTTCTGGTTTATTTTCTTTGTGCCAACAAAACCAAAAATAGATCCTGCAAATATTTTGGAAAATCATCATAGCGGAGAGTGCAATTGTGTCTTTTCATGTTTAAAACCTTCACATGCATATTTCTCTCAAGAAATAGTCACAAATAGTAAACAGTACGGTCAGGACAGTACTAGTGTTGCTTCATGGTCACCTATGCTGATCTGATGTGTGCCCCCTATTGATCCTGGACCACTGTGGGAAGGTCCACTGTTTATTTTATTGTTATGAACCATGATATCTCTTTTACACACACACATGCTCTCATACACACACACACACACAGTGACGCACAAATTCCTTGTGTCCCAGAGGAGTGTATTCTGAAGTGTTCTGAGCGCTGGCAGTCAGTGAGGAAGCAACCGTGGTCCTCCTCCCTGGCTGCTTCCTAGTATTGTTGTCACATCCATCTCTTAAATGTCCTCGTGAGCGTGGACGTGTGTGATGTTGGGATGTGGACACACAGGACTATTTTAGGTGCAGTTTCAGGACTGATACTGATGTCTTGAGACAGAAATAACGATGGGATTGGTTTCTCTTGGTACGAAGAGCCCTGGGTTTTCTCTCTGTCTCCTACCAGCAGTCAGTTACTACGTTTACATGGACAGCAGTAACCGACTAGTGACCTTATTCTGAATAAGACAATATTCTGACTATGGTGTTTACACGAGTTACTTTTAGAATATTCCTTTCATGTTCACATGTTATGGAGCATAGATCCATTAACAACATGTCACTCCATCTGACTTCCCTCCAGAACATTCAATATGGTAATATGGCATCTCTTTGATATTTCTTGTCTGCTGTAAAACGTTTGACCCCTGTCCTGTCACAAAATGCAGCGAAACTCCCACACAATGTTAATATTGAGATAAAGGTGTGTACATGTGTTTGATAATCAGACTAAAACAGGAATACACAACATGTCTTAATTTGATTAGTGTTAGATTCAACTATGATCTTTACCGGATTAAAGGAACCAGAAATCACTGTTTACATGGTAGTAAGTTTCTTAATCAGATATTAATATTGAAGTTTTGTTGACCATGTAAACATACTCAGAGTTGATCTGTAATACAAGTTATTTTGATGGTGCTAAGAAGAAAAGAAATTGTTGTATTTGTCGTACTGGTACAAAGTTGAATGCACATACAGTAGTGATTCTCACACCCTCTACAACAAGTATTAGCAGTGTAGGACACACAGTAGTGTAGCCTATGGATCTTTCAGACTTTTCTTACTGGAAGGGATGTTGTTTGTGATTTGTGTGTGTTTTTGGTTCTTTTTTTTTAATATAAGCACCCTTCAGATTCAGATTAGGTAATGCTCCAAATATGTCTGTATTACTGTTAATGTACCACACTTCCATCATCATGTTTATTCTTACTATTATTGCACTTTTTTTTCTGATTATACACAGCCACTGAATCACTGATTGCGTTTATAGATATAAGTTGATACTTGGGCTTATCTCACTTAACAACTCGGTCATTATAATGACATAATATATTTTGCAGAACTGCTGAGTTTTATGGCCATAAATGCACCACATTCTGTTGGGGTTTTTCAATAAATAATGAAGCTGCTTCAGCAAACATTCAAATGTTTATTTCTTGAACCTCTAAAAGCATTGGTAATTTGTATTTAACACAGCTCATCATTCTTTGATGCTATTAAACTGCGGTGCCCAATAAACTATTGGACCTCAACATGCTGATGGGGATTTTTCCATCAGATAAAGCTCCCAGCCAGATGGTCGTTTGTGATTCCCCCAACTCTGTCTGGTCACTTCATGTTTTGAGCGTTTGGATTGTATCCAGAGCAGAGTTCTACACCGTAGAGAGGCCGGTGTAAATACAGCCACGAGCAGCTGAGAGCAGAGTGAAATCTGAAGGTCTGAGGCGTGTTTGAAACACATGTTGTCCTGTAGACTTCAGTGTGAATGCATCTGTCTCTACAAGCAACACACTAGAGCAGAGACATGTATGAAGGCCGGGCACTGTTGTGTATTTTGACTTGAATGAAATAACAAGCGGTTTTCAGTCCAGCAAACCGCAGATGTTTCTAATAATAATATCAAGAGTAAATACAATGTGACTCTCTTTAGGCTCTACAACTTGTTTGGGTATGACTTGATTTCCTCACAGTTACCCTCAAGCCACGTTATTGGAGAACACAAAGGATTTTTTTGTTTGCTGACAGAGTTTTCTCTCTCTCTCTTTGCTGTGTGCGTTGACAGGCTGGAGTCTGAAATCGGTGCACTTGAAAGCGAAGAGTCTCAGATCTCGGCCAAAGAGCAAGTTCTGCGAGAACGTCTGAAAGAGACGGAGCGCTCCATAGAGGACCTGCAGAAGGTACAAAAACATCTACAACCTTGTGCAACCTTGTAAAGCTGCTAACTGCTGCCTTTGATAGAAACATGCTAATAGTGGAATAATTAGGTACCACTGCCAACATTACATTTTCATGCAATCTATTATTAGTTCCTTGTTCAATACAATTAATTGAATTACAAATGTCATATATCCTAAATTGCTACTAATTGAAAGTAGCGTGTAGAGTAGAGTGTTAAACAGAGGGATATGCCAACATTTTTTTTTTTCCGTGTCTTGCCTCACTCCCGAGTCCATGACAAGCAGATAGACGCCATCCTTTCGACTGTGCGCGCAGTAACAAGGGAGATACGGGCAGAGCTGGCGCACCGCTAATTAGCTTAGCTCAAAACGCTGGAAGTACATAGGTAGTGTTAGCCTGCCTCCTACCCGAGCTGAAATCAGTAGTCAGAAGCTGATTTAATTTTAGCTCTAAACTCTGTAAATATATCACTTTATTGACATTTCAAACATTTTTAGGCGAGAAAGTAGCCGTTTAGATCAGCAGTGTGTCGTTAATTTGTCTAAATACCAGCTGTTTACAATTTTGTTCAGACGAATTCGGCGCTACTCAAGCTAGCCGTTGCTCTTTACATACAGAAAACCATGACGATAGAATTTGTGATTTTACTTTGAAATAGGAAGCTAACCTACCCTCGATGTAGCTAGCTTGAACCAAAATAAACCGTCTTTGCTTGAACCCTCCGTTTTGACCGATCTGGTCCCGTTACCAGCATTTGACCGCTCAAGATGCCTTACCGGAGAGTTTTGTCAGCTCTGAGACGAAGATCGGCCCGCCGGTTTCCGTTTAGAGTTGCTGAAGAGTTTCTCTGATAGGGCTGGGTACCGAACTTCGGTTCTTTTGTGGCACCGACCGAAACACTTCGGTAGTACCGAGTATCAAAACATGCCTCGTCTTTCGGTGCCAAGTTTCGATACCCGGAGGTTAATCACGTGATCAAGATCTGATAATGCTGCCGGTGATCAGCTGTAACATTACGTAGTTGCTGCATGTATCGGGTGACCTGTTCCTCTTCACGTCCTGTCCGGGGCGTCCGGGTTTTTAATATATATATTTAATGAAAACGTCCGGTTTTGATTGTTCTTCGTTTGCTTTAATTGACTGGCGCTTTGCACAGAAAACTCCGGTATTTTGTTGCGTTTGACGTAATTCCCCCGAGGCTGCCTCTCCGTGCGGCCCCGCGACGCGCACATACAGATTATGCTCTCAGCTATTTCATGTTAACAGTCCCTCCTGCCTCTTTATGTCGCCTCTGTATGTGTATGTGCGGCTCCGCAACGTGCAACTGCACATGAGGGAGCAGACGTCAGAGCAGCGTTGCCTCTGCCTGCAAAATGCTGGAGCGCAAGTAGTGTAGCTGTACACAGGGGCGGACCAACCATCTCTGTGTCCTGGAGGGTCACAACACGGCCGGCGGCCACCACCTTTAAATTTATTTTTTATTTAATGGGACTACCTGACAGCCATGTTTAGGGGAGACCAGGGACAATAGTAACACATTTTGCATTTAACAAATCAGAAACCCTTAGCCTATTTAAAAACCTTAATGTGTCAACTACAAAAATTATGTATGAAAGTGGTTTCCTAATATTTTCAGGTTGCAAAATTGATCTAACTGCAATGAAGTTGTAACACATGCCAGGGTGATCTACCTGTTGAGCCTTAGAAAAGCTGCTGGTTGGAATAGAAAAATACAACTCAAGATTTGTACCGTGATGTGTAATGTCATTTTCTTTAGAACTGATGTTATAAAAATTGGTATCGAAAAAAGTATCGTTCAGGAACCGGTATCGAAGTGAAGGTATCGGTATCGGTATCGGTACCGGTATGGGTATTGTTGAGAATCTCACGATTCGATTCGATTTCGATTCATTAGGTCACGATTCGATTCGATATCGATTCGATTCGATATTGATTGAAATGCTTCGATATCGATTCAGTATCAAGCAGAAATACACAAATAAGAGTACCAGATTTTTTTTTTTTTAATAATTATTTGTTTAGTTTCATGCCTTATGAACAGCCATAGTATAACTCATAGCATAACAAAATATGACACTGCTTTAACACTGAACTACAGTGCAGCTAAATTTAAATTAGGCTATTCCTCTTGGAAAATAACTCATAACATTTTGAGTAATAAAACAATACAAAACAATATTATTAATAATAGTTGACTGCACAACTGAAAATATTGTAGCGACCCCGCTGTAATGTTCTTGTTATGATGTTTAAGTTCTGTGATTTCTGACTGACTGTCAATGTGTATGGTACGGGCAGGTGGGATGAGAAACTGAGGGGCTGGGGTGAGTGTGAGGAAGACAGAGTCCTGTCTGTGTGTAGGTGAGTGAGTGAGGAGGAGCAGAGGAAGAAGTGAGAGCAGCTGTCAGATAAGTTTGTGTTATGTTGTTGACTGACGCTACAATATCAATAACAACGTGTGCTTATCACAAGGGGGCAGTTGTCGGTCTGAGAAGTGAAGCTCACTTCCGCGTTCAAAAAACTGCAATCCCCTCGGCTGTCGCTGGTGGCAGCATTCTTCATAGACCCCCATGTTAAAATCGCCGACTTTACGTCCTCAATAAATATGATCAAAGCCTGGTGTCAGAACGTTTTTTGGTCTCAACCGATAGTTTCTACCCCCGCACACAATTGCAATTGCAATTGCGTCAGCTTTAGCTTTTTCGCAGCACGGAGAAATGCGCATCTGGTGGCTCAACCTGGTCAGTGGGTGCTTGAGCACCGGAGCAACCACGGAATCGGCGCCTATAAATACAAAATGAATCCACACATCTGCTTTCAGGTTTGAAGGTGCTGGCTTAACGCTGCTGCTGCTACTCACTCCCATATTGTTATGGTTTGGTCTAGTGCGGCCCCCGTCCGTACAGCGCGAATCACACGAGGGTGTTGCTCGCAGCGCCCCCACTGGCCAGGGGCTTGAATCGATTCAGAAGATTGCTGAATCGATATTGAATTGCAGAGAAAAGAATTGCAATGCATTGCTGAATCGATATTTTTACCCAGCCCTACAGCCCTATTCTCTGATGACTTTAGGTGGAGGCAGGCTAACACTACCCATGCACTTCCAGCGTTTGAGCTAAGCTAGCCGTGCGCCAGGTCTCCCCGTATCTCCCTTGTTACTGCACGCACAGTCGAAAGGATGGTGTCTATCTGCTTGTAATGGACTCAGGAGTGAGGGAAGACACACAAAAAAATGTTGGTATATCCCTTTAAGTTTTAATTGCATTGTAAAAATTTTAATTAAAGATGAACTTGGCAGTGATGTTGCTGCAAATGCTGGATGTTGAGCAGAGTGGCGCCTGAACAGGGTTGAGGTTACAATAACATAATGTTAACTTTTCAAATGTAACTGCTTATTAAAAGTAATGACAGGAGACTGTATGTAAGTGTAGTCAAAAAGAGGCAATGTTCCCCAAATCAGTGGAAAAATGGATGATGGTGGTAAATAAGAAAAGACTGAAAGTATTTGTGGCCTTTAAATGTTTAAAACATTATGTCATTATTAAATATGTCATCGTATTTAATACTTTATAAATAACAGATTTGGTCATTGTCAAGCTGTTAGATCATCACTCTAGATCACTCCACTGTGGCTCATGGCGACGTTTTCCTGTTTCTCTTTTAGAGCTTGATGACCCAGGATGGAGGTATGAGCAATGACACACACACACACACACACACACACACACACACACACACACACACTCGCAAAACACACACTAAAACCTCACACCTCTGAGTTATTGTTGTTTCCCAGCAATGAGGTCCCTCTGTTTCTGCGTGTGTGTGTGTGTGTGTGTGTGTGTGTGTGGGGGGGGGGATAATAATCTCGCTGAGGCAGGAGAGATGCAGGCCAGAGCATGCTCCTGAACCCCCACAACACACACTCTGCTGCCATACCCCACAAACACACACGCACCAAAACGCACACACATACACACACAGACCTCGGCTCAGCGAGACTATTGAAGCTAACACACACACACACACAAGGCCATGACTCTGCAGCCTGCAGTCGTTGGCTTTATCCCCCCGCTATTCACCAACAAACCCGCTAAGCCCCTAAAGCTTTGTTCCTGACATCACACACATACACACACAAAGCATAACAAATACACAACACATACACACACACACCCAACACACACACATGCACATACTTCTGCTGCATAAGCATTGAACCTCAGGGGTGCTAGAGTTGGCGTGGACACAGAAACACAGATGAGGAGAGTTAGATAGTGTGTGTTTGTGTGTGTGTGTGTGTGTATGCGGAATAGGGGCGGGCAGGGTCACAGGGGGGGGTGTGTGGTTAGTTTCTCTGTTGGGGGGCTGGGCCGTATGTGTGTGCGTGTCTGTTTTTGTGTGGGAGTGTGGGTGTGGTTACACAACAGCGAGGTGTGCGTATCAGCATGAAGCCCATGTCAGAGCCCGAGAGAGTGAGTGTGTGCGTGCGTGCATGCACGTGTGTGCGTCTCCCTCTCGGCCTCTAGCGTCCCTCTGACTGCGTGTCATTTCCCCTCCTGTTGCTCCTGCTCACTAGATGCCACCTGCTGCATGTCGGCCCCCCTCTCGGACCGCACCGACCCCGATCCCGACCACCTGGTCCTGGCCACGCAGCCCCGGACCGGCCCACCTGCCTCTGGAGAGCACGCCATCCCAAGACCTGGTAAGACAGGGAGGGAGGAGAGGAGGGCGAGGGACGGGGGAGAGGAGAGAGAGAGAGAGAGAGAGAGAGAGAGAGAGAGAGAGAGAGAGAGAGAGAGAGAGAAAGAGAGGGAGGGAGGGAGGAAGGGAATGTTTTGGGCAGCAGCCAAGTTGGATTAAAACCATGACCAACTCACGCGCACATGGAGAGCGGGCGGGCACCGCTGCGCACACGTTTGCGCAAATCTGCGGGCATCAAAGGTTACGCGTCATAAACTCACCGTGACATATGATTAACAAGCATGTGTCCATATACACTTAAAGACAACAATTTATACTCTATATTACATTATTAGCAAACAATGTAGAGTTATTGTAATCGATATCTATAGATTTTAGAATCTGACCCATAAGTTTCAGTTCTTATCGATATCATAAGCAGCATCTTGCAGATTGTAGTGGTTTTTAGTGATTAGTAGATTTGCAAAATAGATGTAATTGACAAAATTACTGTTATTTGCTTTAATTCTGCTAACTGATTTTACCATCGTAAACTTGCTATGCTGTTTTTATTACTACATTTTGTTGTTATTAACTTACGTGTCCTCTTTTAGTTTTAGTTTTTATTGTTAGGCAGAAATTCTGAATCGTACAATTTGTCAAAAGAGAAAAGCCAAACACTTGGACAGCAACAGGCTTGTGTTTGGTTTCGTGTCTTTGTTTCTTTGTATTTGGTGCTGCTGACTTTGCACTGGGGGGAACGGCCGGACAAAATAAAAGCTCAGCTTTTGTGTCGGTTTGATAAATTAGACAGTTGTGCTTACAACTGATTTGCAATAACTAATAACAAAAGAAAAGTGTAAGAAGAAAACAAAATCTCACCTTTCAGTCAGAATTGATCATAATATGATCTCTATTAGAAGCAGCCTCTTTATTTACTGTACTTGTCTTTGTTTTAGCTGAGTATGATATTTCACTCACCTGCATGATTTGCATTTCTAAATAACAGTTGCTGCTCTTTGTTATTGATAAAACAGTTTGAATCAGATAATAAGATTGTTAGAGAACAGTGTGTCCACTTCCTCACGCTTCACTCCCTCCACCTTTTCCTCCCCCCACCCCCCACCCCATCCCCTCCACTGTACTCCCCTCAACCCTTCACCCCCTCCTCCTTAAACTCCTTTCCCTTCTGCATCAACCCCAACCCATCCTCCCTCCCCCTCCCTCCTAACAGCCATGTTTGCCATGGAGATCAACGTGCAGCACGACCCGCAGACCGGCGAGCAGCGGATCATGTCGGCCAACCGCGTGAGCCCGTTGGACGCCGCCTCGCGCGGGATCAAGGTCTACGACGACGGCAGAAAGGTGGTCTACGAGGTCTCCTCCTCCGGGGGCGTGTCCACCACCGCCGCCATGGAGAACGGCTGGAGCTCGGCGCAGGTGGACCAGCTGATCCAGCGCGCCGCCAGACCCGCCGTTCGAGGAGGAGACGGCGGGAGGGGTCAGGTGACGGTGACCCCTGCTGCTGCTGCTGTTGCCCCCCCACCCCAGGCCTACGTGTCCCCGGCAGACATCGACGATCTGTCGCCACCCTCCTGCGCCCCGCCATCCATCCCCTCCAGCCCGCCGGCCCAGGTCACCTTGCAGCGGGAGACCCGGCTGGGCATGATGCCCCCCTCCTCCTCCGCCCCCGTCACCACCCAGCCCGTCTCCTCCTCCTCAGCTCACCCGGGCGACGAGCTCACCTCCCCGCCTCAGGCCAGCGCCGAGCACCCGGTCACCATGGTGTTCCTCGGCTACCAGGACGTTGAGGACATGAGCGAGAGCAGGCGGTTGCTGGGCTTCGACGGCGCGGTGAAGGCCGAGGTGGTCCTGATCGACGAAGACGACGAGAAGTCGCTGAGGGAGAAGACGGTCACCGACCTGTCCGCCGCCGACGGCACGGCGGCCGACCTGGTGTCGGGGCGGCCGGCCACGTCCGAGGCCGTCAGCACGGAACTGTCTTCTGATGGCCGTGAGCCTGACAGCGCCTCCTCGCCCCCCGCCAACCCCGACACCAACACGGCCCCCCCGCCCGGCCTCACCCCCGCCACAGGTACAGACAAGAGGAAACGCTGCGAGTGCTGCATCCTCATGTGACTGAATCTTCTTCCTCTTCCACCCTTTTATTATTACCCACAACACCCCTCTCTTCCTCGCTGTCTCTGGATGGTTACTAACAGAAGCCCTGCCTTCCTCCTCCTCCTCCTCCTCTGGACTCTGATCAGCTGGCACACTCACGCACACTCACACACGCTCTTGTCTGACCCTTGACTTTTTACATGATCACCTCTACATTTCTTTTTCTTTTCGTTACCCACCGTGTCGACGACTCCTGCGGCGACACGCTTTATCTCACCAGTTCAAATCGTGGCGCAGTGATGAAGCTGTTGTCGTGCTGCTATATTTATGGTGAAATCAGACAGACAGATGGAGGAAAAAAATGATGTTTCTTGTCAAGCAGCTTAAAACCAGGTCAAATAAAAAACCTCCTCTCAGTGCTCAGTAAGACTTTACGGACAATCAGTCACGTTGCCATGCCGTCGAAACCAAACAAGTCCGTTTGGCTCTAAGGACAATCAACCAGACCACGGCCTTGAAAAAAAAAAACAGTTTATAAAACCTTCAAAAAGACAGACAGTCTCAGTTATTTTTTAAATTTCCTCCACTCAGTCACTTCCCACCTTTTTCTCTGAACCCCCCTGCCCCCCCTCCTGTTGTCTCCAGACATACTCATGTACACACCACACAGCTCCCCACTTCCTTAACACAGAGTCTCTCTCTGACCAGGGCGGAGAGGAGGGTACTTGTTGCCTTGGTTTCTTTATGTGCCTCTTCATTCTTCCACATCCTAACAGAAGATAGAGATAATTAGAAGTTTCTATTAGATTTTTATTTCAGTTTGCTGTTATCTGAACTATTTTTCCTCTCTCTTTTTTTTCTTTTGAAACTTAAAAAAGGCCATTGAATTGTTGGGACGCCTGTTTCCGTGGGAAACTTGAGGTTTTTGACACTGTAGTTTGTAGTAACAGGACTCTCTCACTCTTTTCCTCACCTCTCTCTCTCTCTCTCTCTCTCTCTCTCTCTCTCTCTCTCTCTCTCCCTCTCTCTCTCTCTCTCTCTCTCTCTCTCTCTCTCTCTCTCTCTCTCTCTCTGTTGTTTTCTCCATTAACTCCAGCTATTCCACTGCTGAGGTCATTTCCTCCTATTCTAGCACTTCCTAATTCAGCAGCAGCCAATAAGAAACCGTGGAACACCTTTTGGCAGCCGGTAGGATCTATACAGCCAACTTTTTTTCCAATGTGTCTAAAGGCTATAGAGCACAGGAAGCTAATGGCAGCTTAATGAGTACACTCTGGCAGCGAGGGAACACGCACTTCCAGCCATGAAAACAAAACATGGGTTACACACTAACAGCCTGAGCACAAAGATGTGAATAATGACTATTAACAAGCACTAGCAGATTACCAAAATTACAACTCTGACAGCTGCGCTCGAATGAGCTTTTAGACAAAGATTCTGTACGACTCGTGCTTCATCTTTCTGTCCATTAAATTCACCTCACCTCTGCAGAAGGCCACCAGAGATCCACAGTACTCTTTATAAATTCAAAGAGACTGAAAACACTGCCAGCTCTCGCTATAGTCACCACCAGCCGGGCCCTCGTTTACATGGGTGCTATAAGATAATGTGGCCTGGGCGTCATTAGAAACATCACACTACTATATTACAGTACACTATAGGCTGGTTTTTCAGAAAAGCTCTCCAAAGCAATAATCACCCTCATTCTTCTGTGAAATGATAGTGGATGCTCTGGTGTCTTTCGACGTTAACGCGGGACAGGGAGGGATGTGCGATGCTCAGTGTGCATCTGTTTTGAATTGATTTTTCTGAGAGAGTTAGTGACTATGCTTTTGCCATTTTGTACGCTTAACAGAGAGACACCTGTTGTCAGAGTGAGATCAATAAAGTTATATATGGGCCAGATATGTGGGTGAAGAAGACATTTGCACGCTCACAAAGAGGTTAGAGAGGCTCTTCAGATCCAAATAATGGGATCCAGGGGGGCGCGTTGTGGCTCAGGTGTGTATCAAGTGGCCGTGATGGCCTCGTTTCATTTGGTCCTAATGTGATTAATTAGCTTCATGACAGAAAAAAAACATGAGCGAACACTTATCTAACCTGATGTAATGGGTATAGACTGACCTGAAGAGCCTCAACAACCTTTTTCTTCAGAGTGCAGTATCTTTTCTTTTCTTTTTCCTCCTCAGCTATTTGTTTGACTGCTTCACTGGCCTTGGCCCTCAACTAAAGAACATACACGACATCTACATTGTGTGCCGACTCTGGTATTAGTCATAAAAAAAGAATGAAAGACAGAAACAATAATCCTTAGCAACCAATGGCGTATTTCCAGCAATGAAAGGCCCCTTTTCCTTATATGGCTCTGCGCAAGACCGCTGTACAATCCCACCTCTTAATTGTCCTGCAAATGCTAGAACTGTTGCTCGGCGTACAGTACGTGCAAGCTTTAGTGTGATTGGCCACTGCTGCTGTCGGCCGGTCCAGCTGGCTGTGTGATTGGCCAAAACCTGGGATCTGGTTTCCTGTGTAGATAAAGAATGTAAATATACTCTATATTCTATTTAGTGATGATTTTATTTTCCACATCTATATAGAGATCTAGAGATGAACACTGATTATTCTGGGTACTAGACTTTGTTCTGATGTCCCGCAATGCCATATGACGACTGTGTGAGTGCAGCAATGAGACCTTTGTATAGTTTCATTCTCTAACTTAACTGCTTTGC
This sequence comes from Trachurus japonicus, assembly GCF_045865225.1. Classification (NCBI taxonomy): domain Eukaryota; kingdom Metazoa; phylum Chordata; class Actinopteri; order Carangiformes; family Carangidae; genus Trachurus; species Trachurus japonicus. Next base: position 20,256,085 of record NC_140918.1, on the reverse strand, counting down.
TGTGTGTAATCAGATGATTAACCCTCAACCCAAACCCCTCCACCCATAACCCCCCCCCCCCACCACCACAACCACCATCACCAAATTCTCAGAACTCTTAACAACTATTCCCATTCTCAAACGCATTAGAGCTCCAAGGCATCTGAGGATCTCAGCATCTTAACTAATCATACTGATGGATTTGCATGAGAGCCCAATGACTATGAATCATTGTTCATTTCACACTTTTGCTGAGTGTCTTTCTCACCGCATTATCCCCAGACGGCCGTTTCTGTCCATTCAATTAAGTGAAGTGTCAAACTCCACTCGACTTCGCGGACGTTCGCCTGAAAAACAACCAATTCCCCTTTCGCCATGGCCATGTTTGCACATAGTTTGGTCTCTTCATTCAGTTAAACTGCATCAGATCAGAAAAAAATAAACACAAGATGTTAAGTTTATTTGTAGCAAACTGACCTGCAAGGTTCATTGAGGCCGGAGGACAATTTATGACACTGTCACTGCTTAGTGACCAAGATTACCAAAAAAGACAAAACAAAAAAAAAACATATTTATTGCATGACAGTTTGACTATGCAGAGAAGTGTGTTCTGGGAGGTGTAGTGATAGATTCCCGAAGGTGCGAGGCACACACACACGATGTGCAATGTGAGCAAGGAAGTAATTTATTGTATGTTACTAAATTACAATCTCAAAAAGAAACATCCAAAAAAGGAGAAAAGAGAAAGACCGAGTGCAAGTTAATGGAGCCTGACCAAGCCAGTTCGCTTGTTTGGATTTGTGTGTGTGTGTGTGTGTGTGTGTGTGTGTGTGTGTGTGTGTGTGTGTGTGAGAGAGAGAGCGTGTGTGATTTTGATGTAATGCAAGGAGCTGTAAGAGAACAACAGACTTGTTGAGTTTACCAGCCCCACTGCCGTGTCTGCAGTACTCCTCTGACTATGTAGGGGTCTCTGTTCTTCTCTGTCTGCCTGCCCTCATGGTTGTATGGACTGTTACAAAAAGGAGCCATCTATTGTTCACACTTCTCTCTCTCTCTTTCTCGTTCTCTTCATTCTATGGTTATGGCAACTCACTCTGTCACATTCTCTCTCTCTCTCTCTCTCTCTCTGTGTCTCTTCCCTTACCTCTCTCCCTTTCTCTCTCTCTCTCTCTCTCTCTGATGTCTGTATCTTCTCTCTATCTTTGGTCAATAAAGCTGAGTTTCTCCAGTGCCCCCCTGCCGTCTCTCGCTTGTTGTTTTCTTTCCACCTGTCTCTAACATTCACTTTTTCACTGGCTGCTGACAAAGACATCACAAGCTCTCCTCACTGCATCCCTATCTGTTATACTACCCACTGCCACTAACAAGCACACATCTCAAATGAGCAAACACACTCACATTTAGGCATCAGCCAAATCAGACACACATGAGCTGTTCAGGTTTTACATGCAACTTTGTTTTAAGGATGAATGGGTGAAGATTAGTGCAATACTTGATAGACTAATTTGACTCTTAATTGGGACAATGTGTACATGTACACTGTGTTTTATGCCTTCATAGGCTCACTTAAACAGCTACAAGTTCAAAGAACACTGGATTTAAGCCTCATCTGGTCATATGAATGTGAGGGTAGCAATATTTGTGTGTAAAAACAAATAGGTATGTTGTATTTTTCCTAATATAATACATTTTTATGATTTGATATTTTATTGCACAAACAAACTGGAGAAAGACTAAAATCCTAGTCACAGTGAGCTAGAAATTAGACTCACTCAAATCTTCTTTATTGAGGGCGCTATAGACAATATAAGTTTCCAAATATTTATTAGACGGAGAAAAACACATACATAATACAAAACCAGCTCAACAAAACATTGATAAAGTGCTGAAAATTACTAAAAGAAATGTAAAGAAATTCACAATATTTTTTATGACCATTGTCAAAAATTCAAACGGTGCTCTTGCAGCACACAACAGGCGAACAACTTTTAAGTATTGAAGAAAATATACTGTAGAGTAGAGGAAGGAGGGGGAGGTATAGAAGTAGTTGGTGTTGAAGGAAGGAAAGAATGAAAAGGTAGATAAATATCATGGAGAGCATATGAATAGATAGTTGGATCAATCTCCTATGCTCATGTTTTGCCGGAACCCTGAGGCGCCCCCCTGGTACCAATAGTAGGTATTGCAAGAAATCATACTACAGTTCACCCACATTGTCACTGCATGTTGACTCTTCTGGCTTCACTGACACCACTGATAACTTCACAGCAGAAAACTGAGAGGACAACAAACAGCATGAACAGGAACATGGAAGTGGTCACAGATTTGTTCATGGAAATGTCAGGAGCAGGACTCATCCAGTGTAAACACAGCATACTCCCATGCATGAGTAGTACACTACATAATCAATGTGTGTGTGTATAATAAAAGAGTCATAGAGGTTTATTTTTGCACTTACACTATGTCATCTTTGCTTTGATAATATTCATCTGTCACAAAGTGTGTGTTTTTGTTCCTGTATAAACACATGAATGTGGAGAGTGCAGCCACACCCACATGACACACATTACCCCATGAAGACATAACCCAAGGTGATGAATGATAATATTAGAGATGTCATGACAACAACCATCGGAGAGCATGAGAAGCATTTAGGCCCCTCCCACACACACACACACACACACAGGATGGGTGATTTTCTGTGATAATAAGCCCTGATTGATTTATCTCTAAATAACACTGACCTGGTGTCTTTAACAGAAGCCATGACTGCAGATAATGACACACTCTCACGCAAGCACATACGGTAATACTGTACTGTATGTCATCAAGACCGTAAAACCTGTTACACTATCAACACACATCAGTGCGTAAGGCCGTCTTGTACATTTTCATCTGTACTGATGTAATATAGCTCAATAAAATAACAATAGAATCAGAACAGAATAATAATATGACTTGGTGGCAGTTAAAGCAGAAATTAAGGAAGGCATATTTGTATAAATTGCATCCTAAAAGTGATCCTCATGATTAGATGATACAAATAATACTTTATTTATACAAACCATTGTATATATGCAAAGATCCTGAATATCAACATCCTGTTTAACAATAGAGAATAGATTTAATACACTACTAGCACTGTTAATGCTACTAAAACTGTTGCTACTATTACAGCTACTACTAATGCCAATGCCATTTCTAATACTGTCACTAGTGTTCCTACTGCCAGAGCTTCAAAAACAATCCAGATTCAGATAAAAAATACCACTCAAGTGTGCCTAGCATAAGAAATAGCATTTAGTATTCAGGCAGCACTGTATATTTATCATGTATGAATATTAGATCATTACTCATGCATTAACGTGTGAGCAGCGTGTTCTTCTGTAAATTCAAGTGATAATTTGTATATGAAATCAACCTAGGAACTACAGTTAAAAGTAATAAAAAGTACTACATTTTCCAGGTGCATATTTGAAATATTTAAGTAAGTAAGTACTTTATTTATATAGCACCCTTCCCAGTACGGATACATTAAGCATAAAGTGGAAAGAATACTAAGGATATTGTAATATTTTGTACAGTATTTGATTACTAAATGTACTTACACAGTAGCAACATAGTAGAAGGGGTGGTATAACAGTAATGACATTAGTGTCGGCACTACTAGTAGTAGTAGTAGTAGTAGTAGTGAAATAGTACTACAGGCAGTGGTGGTACAGTAGTAAGTCAGTGAAAGCAACTGCAGTTACAGTAGAAGTCTGCTCTGACAGATTGGTGTTCACACTGTCCTGACATCAGTGTTATTACTTCAGCTGCAGTGAGTGTGAGTGTCAGGAGGTTGAGGATAAGGAAATATGAAATCAGTTGAACTCAACTCCTCAAAGTAGAACTGGGTCAGTGGATCGGCTAAGAATAAGTCGAAAAAGATAAAAATACAGACAGAGAGCACTGCACATACAATGTTCCTCTTGGATTAAAGATGATTCACACTCTATGATGATAACTGAATTACAGAAAAGATTCAGAATTCACTACAAAGGTGTACCTAGAGAGAGAGGCGGCATATTGATCACAAATTTAATAATTTATATACAGGTTGTATACAGGCCAGATGCTTCAGTCATCACAGAGTCAGTTTTCCATGGAAGACGGATGGGTTTTCATATTTCCCTTAATTTGTAGGATTACATATTCCATCTGTTGGGGTCTATAACCTCTCTCCAAAACCAGGAAAGAGTGTGGGCTGTTTTTCTTATTTAATTAAAAAACCCAAAACACACTACCTTAACATTTTCATTAACAAAGGCAGTGCTCTGAAAAACACAGGGTCCACCCACGGGTGCAAATCAGTATGAGCAATGATGATGATGATGATGATGATGATGATTAACAAAAATGACCATGGTGACAATAACTCACATTTTGCTTGATCACAGGCTACAGCCCAACACCAGAGGTTACCGTGAAAACAGCGAATGGATATCAAGCTCCCATTCCTACCAGACATCCTCACACTGCCATGGTGAGTAGAGTGTATCTGTGTCACTGGGTTATAATATATACAGGGTTCAATTACCTGAGTCCCAAACTTTTAAAGTCACGACTCTGGACAGAGAAAGAGAGAGTTTCTAGAAGATCTTGTACTCGCGTCCATCAAAATGCTCAGACATCTAAAAGGTGAGGGCAGGAAGAGGGGACGGTCTGTTCACCTTTTAACAGGGATGACAGGCTTTCAAGTGACAATTTCCATTATCTTTTTTTTTTTTTTAATAGTTTGTGTCATTTCCTTTTACTTCAATGGGAAAAGTTGTGAGGAACAAATCATGAGAGGAACAAGACGGCCCCACCCCTAAAGAGCATGGGGATAAGTCAGAACAGGGAGTTCTTCTAGACTGGATACATGTGTTGATATCAGACATGATTTTGCTATTGCTGTCGACATGTCCACAGAGTACAGAACATCCAGGCTGATAATTTGAACATGTGTTTATTACACCAAGCAGGACCGGTCGAGGGAAAGTCAGGAAAGTAAATCCAAACCCAAAGTAATTCCTCAAATTCCTGATCATCACACACTTATAATCTTCATGTTAGAGCATCTTTTTTTATCTTTGTAGTAGCAGAGACTTCAAATTGAAAATGCATTTGTTTTAAGTTGATCATTTGTTTTCTTTTTTTGACACACTGAACTGTCTAGACCCCATGTGTAGACTGTTTATGTCTGGAGTGTATTCACCTGCATTGTTTCCTCTCTATAGGCTACAGGTGCATAGTTGTCCTGCATTGTGCTGAGATCCACTATAGTGTTTCTATAACATTTTTAATGTACCCACTGTAGGCTATAGTTATGACACTGTAAAGCTTATATGACCTCACTGTACCCATTATAAAAATCCTATGAATCGGTGGTACATTTATAGTGGCCCTTTGTACTTTGGAGCATTTAAATCTACTAGTTTTCACTTTATGATGACTTCATTGTGCCCATGTGGTGCCCAATGTCACATTCCCCACATTTTCAAAAAAGCAGTAGCTTGAAGTAAACTCTAAATTGTACTTAAGCACAGTACTTGAGTAGCCTAAATGAAGCCTTACTAGCAGCACCGCCTGTTCTGGAGGGTTCTGCCTTTGTTTCTGTGTAAAACGCCACCTGAGCACATTTGAGAGCAGGGGTGGGGAGGGCTGCTGCTGGAGCTGGGGGTGCACAGGCAGAGGGGGTGGGGAGAGGAGGCAGAGAGAGGTGGGGTTCAGCACCCGGACCGGCGGGGCAGTGAGTGAGTGAGGTAGGTAAGAGTGTGAGGTGGAGGGGGAGGCTCGCTGGATGGATGGGTGGTTGGGGCTGCAGTCAGATTGTTTTGCAGCTGAATAAATGAATGAATGAAAGGCAGTACGGCGGTAACCTGATCCGCGCGGGTCAGCCTCATTGTCCTTGGCCTGCAGCTCGCGCTGGCGGCTCGCTCTCTGATTGTCTCTGGAACGGGACAGAAAGGACTCCCGGGACCTCGCGAGCCCTGCATTATTCAGCGCGCGTGCCTAGAAAAAAAAAAGAGAGAGAGAGAGAGAGAGAGAGGGAGGAGGAGGAGGAGGGAGCCGCCGGTTGGAAAAGCTGGCGCGTAAAGGAGCTCAATGTCATCCCAGTCACAGGCTGCCGTAACCATTATCACCGCGCGAGCATCCGTACCTCTCCCGTCAGTTTGTTTCAGTTAACGTCCCACCGACCGGTGGTGCAGCAGCCGCTGTAAAAGGCTACTCGTTTGTTTGTTTTTTCTTTCTTTTTGTGGTTCCCTTTGGCGAAGAAAAAGAAGAAGAAAGGAAAGAAGGAGACAAAGGGGCTAAAAGAACAAGAAAAAGAAGTGGCAGTCAGCGGGTCGGTTACGCCTCCGCCGTCAAAAACTAATCCCGGTAATTAAGCAGCAGTCGGTAGTGAGGACGGAGCTCCAGGGGATTAGCTACGCACCTTTCTTCACACAGGTAGACTGTAACACAAACTAAAGTGTTATTGGAAACACAACAGAAATGTATTATTGAAGTTGACGGGATGGAAAAGTCATATTTTTTCTATTTGTGTGTGGACTTTGTGTGTTAGTTACTGTAAGTGTGTAGCCTATGTCTTTTCCCATGTGAAATGCGTTACGGCCTATGGATACAGCCGGTAATTACACTGATTGGCTTTAAAGTGGGGAGGACATAGGATACTGCACCCTCTCCTGTCCCTGGAGACAGAGAGAGGCGTCCAAAGGAGGTCAGTGGACCAGACTGCTTGCTGCAGTAGTCTCTACTTTTCTCTCCCTGCCTGCCTGCCTCTCTGTGCTCCTCCTCCTCCTCTGCATCACTTTAACCTAGATATAGGAATGACCTTAACCTGCTTTTCATCATTCACATATTGAACAGCCTGGCAGAGCTTGTCGTTACTGCTTCTTTGCCATATTCCTCAACAAAAACCATAATCTGGCCCATTATTATGTCTTCATTATCATAATGGCTCATCATCTAGTAGCATATTCTGTGTCTGCTAATGTTTCCTTGACTGACATACAGTTATGTTACTGTTGCACACTGATGCAGCATGCGTCTGCAGTAAGCACTTATTGTTTGTATTTTGAATGTTATCTGTATAAGTATGAACTTTTAAAAAAGGTGGTTGACAGTGAAGGCCGTCATAAATGTGCCGGCATGTCCCAACGTCCCAAGTCGATCTAACTGAAGGGAGCTGGTACATGTTCAGAGCAAATCATCTGAAGCCAGACTTCATTTGTTTGCTCCAGATTTTCATGTGTTGAATTTTCAATCTTTTTCTTTTCTCTTTTTTTTTTTGCCTGTAGCTGTTGCCAAGCAACTTGATTTTTTTGATAGCAGAGTTTAACAGTATTCATTCAACTAGGGATGGGCATGCTGAATGCAGTTGGCTGCTGGGTATTTATTATCCTCTTGGCACTGGATAAACATATCAGGGGTATTTTCTTTAATTAAGCCAGAGAATCTTAATTATCTGTTAAATCTGAGTATCTCTCACCTCAGTCCATTGAGACCACTTATCCTGAAGCCATGCACATTCACGGGATAGAGATAGGGCCTATTAAAGTTAGATATTCCTTATACTTTAATGGTTGTCTCTCTAAAATCTTATTATTGGAATAACCTTAGATGAAAATGCTCCTGAGGGAAAAACAACTCACCATGACTGTTTCCCATCAGTTTCAATCACGCTTATTGATTTTATTTAACTGTTGTGATGTTCTGCTTGAGTGCAGCCGACCAGTCCAATACAAAAGAGGTAACGAAGGCTCCAAAGATCAAATATTCCTCTTTGAACCTTCTTCTAGTGTTCATTTCTAGTCAGGCTTGGGCAGCTTGAATTTATTTTGCCTCCAGTTTACACTGCAGTCCCCAAAAAAGAGGCAAACACAACCACCTGGCAAGACGGAGCAAGGCACAAGAAGAAACACTAACACAGTCTTTAAAAAAAAACCAACAGACATATCATTCACGTCAACTTTTCATTACAGAATGGGTAAAATACAGAAGGAATTTAAAGATTTTTTGAGTATCCATGTTATGCAGTAAACCTTTTTAGGGAGAACAATTCTGCTTTGGTGCAACGCTGCGGGTCATGTAAAGTCTGTTTTTATGGACCGCTCTCTATTTAGAATAGCTTATCCGCCCTGTTCACTGTTTTGTTTGGTCACCGCTTGAAATTGCCAGCTGATTCTGGAAATAACGAAGCGAAGAAGCAAACTGCCAATTCAGACAGACTGTTTGCCAACCTTTGCTATAGGCCGCGGGACAGAAAAATCACAGCCAGCTCTCTAATTTGATTGGATGGTCGATGACAGGAGGTACCTGCCACATACTGAATGTCCCATTGAGACGGTCAGTGGCCATTAGAGCAGCTCAAGGTCCCTGTGTGTTTGTGTGTGTCTGATGGGAAGTACAATTTCCATCCCCACCCTCGCAAGCAGCGTATAGTGTGAGAACATTGACAGGAACAACAAAGTTATCAATGATGTCTTCTTCCTCCAAACCACTCCCTCTTCCCAGAAAGCACACACACACACACACACACACACACACACACATATACACACACAGAGCTTATAAACACAGGTTACATAACAGCTGTGTGGTTGATGATGCTCATGCTACAGAGCTGAACCAAGTACACAGGAGGTGGAAATGAGAACGAGGTATTGAAGGAGGGGCGGGATGAGAGAGGCCGACATGATGACAAGGGAGTGTGGGTACAAGGAGAGATAAAGGGCGATGCAGGTGTGTGTGTGTGTGTGTGTGTGTGTGTGATGGGGGTAGCTTGTACAAGTGAGGAAAACGTGAGGGAGAAAGGGAGGGAGGATACTAGTAGGAAGTCTGCTCAGCCTCACACAGCTTGAAGTGTTGTTGACATTAACCGGCCGATGGCCTTTCAATGGCTGATCTGCTGATGGGCCTCCGCTGGCCGTCTTCCAGGAAGAGACTGATATTCCACCTTGTGTAACTGGATGAAGTCCCAAATCCACAACATTAACGTCCCTAACACAATGTTGTGGTATCTTCTGAGTTGTATGATATTGCAATATGCTGCTGCCGCTAATGTGTTTGTTATCAGCTGACAGTGAGCGGATAGCATGAATAGGAAAGAAAAACATGTGGCTTGGGTGTTTGTTGTCTGTTGGAAATCATGTGAGCGCCCCTCGGGGGCCAGCTATTAGACTGAGCCTTGAAAATGATTTATTTAAACAAAGCCTCTTCATGTTTGTGCATAGTCTGAAGTGGCAGGAATTTTAAGTAGTTTCTTTGGGATGTGAATGACACTTTGTGGCTATTTTTGTTTGGCCCATGGGAGTGGATGACAGCCCAAAGAGATGAAGGGACACAGTGGTGTGTCTGTGCGTTTCTGGTTTATTTCTCATAACATTTTTGATCATCTGGTAAAAAAAAGGAGGGAGTCACCTTGACACAGCATATTCAAATGAAGGCACATTTGCTTTTAAGGTTAAACTGTGTCATGTTTTGGATGTATCGAACTGAAAACAGTCGTTATGCAATGTGGAAGGGAAGGGCAATAATGGATTTCATGGTCAAAGTGCTGTGATTCAGTATCAGGTTGGATGGTTTTGGCGCAGGTTTGGTATTGCATGATAAAAAGACTGAACACCCATTTCATTTCACTTCACTTTTCTCTTTTCTATCTAAGTTTGTGTTTATTATAGCTGTTTTTATCAGTGGGAATCATTTTGTCCAACCAATGTTAGCAGTTTACTTGTCAGGTCAATCGCATAAATATGCAATGTATATTTTCTTCAGCCTCATCCACACCAAGCTTTGTTTGCAGTGGCACACTTCCTTCCTCGTTCTCTATCCTGTCCATACCAGCCTCTGATTGGCTGAGTTGTTTCTGAACAGTCAAGACTGTGCCAAGCCCAACTGTTTGATAAAATCAGAGATGCTGGCATCAATTCAGACATCTGGAACGGATCTTGGATTGGTATGGCTAAGGTCAAGAGATCAACGTCAACTGACCTTCATCCCCACCCAGTTTATAATAAGTGTTAAGCTACACCACATCGACACTCTCATATCACTTTGAAAGAAAAATGCTTGAATGAAGCAGTCTTTTTTATGTTACATTCCATTGTAGAAATGCATTTTGTCCACTGTTTTGGTATTTGTGTTCCAGAGAGGAAGAGAACTAGAGGGATGCAGGAAATACAACAATACAATGCAGCCATGCGATGGTCACCATTACACAAGCTCCGCCACCCACTATTGTCCATAACATCCACCGACTATTGTTGCACTGTGCAACAGAAGTCATTCATTTAACACAAAGCAAAGCACAAACCACCTGCTTGCACAAATACTGTGTTTACAACAAACATGCACACATAGACAATAAGAAATACAGGGAACATGACATAATTTTGGGGGGAAAAATGCCTTTGAACAGAACAAATCTAACTCTCAGGATCACAGAGAGTTGAATTTTTTTTTTTTTTTTTTTTTTTACCCGCGCCAGAATTCACAGTAAAAAAAGAAGCTAAAGCAGAAACTTGATCTGTGGTTGTGGGAAGTCCGCAGGGTGGTTGACCTCTAATGTCAGAGCTTCATCTCGCAGCACAGTGCTGTGTTTTGAGGGTGAAAAGCTGCAGAAGTCTCTTTATCACATTCCAGCTTCAGACAGGAATGTCAGCATGCCATTTGAGCTTTTAGGTGTTACAGACTGCGTGGAGGGGGGCCCTTGGGCTCCCGTCGTCGTCTGTGTGTTTTCGTAATCTCGTGAGCGTGAGCGTCTTTTATTTATTTATTTCAGGTTTAGGTTTTGATATATGCTTGAGGTTCAGCTGTCTGGTTTGTATGCGTCACTGTGGGAAATGACTCACGACTATTAAAGAATCAAGAACATGATCTATAGCATCTTCATCCTCCTTTTAGTTGCCACTTCCTCAAGGAAACTCTACATGTGTCTTATATTTCCTCTTGGATGGGACAGACAGATTTGCAGGCCGTGGTTCAGCCCTTTTTTCCACTGTAAAAACTCACTCTGTTCAGTACCTGCTGTTGTCTTGATGCCAGTGGTTCAGGGATATTCCTGCAGGCTCCTTAAAGGCTGTTTGGGGGGAGTCAGTAACCGAATCAGGAGCAGATAAGGTGGCTGGAGCTGGAGTGAAAGAGAAAACACCAGAGCAGTAAATAACAACACTTCATCATGAAATAACTCCTGGAATGCACCAACCGTTGCAACGTGAGTTTGAAGGGAGTTTTCCTTTAAGATTGGCTGAAGGTTAGGAGTTGAATTTTGGGTTAGGATCAAGGCTTGTAGAGGCAAAATGATAAGAGTAAGTGCTGGAGATAAATTGGCAGGATAACCCCCAATCTTTGTGATTTGTTTGGAAAAAAACATTTGATGCTTGGCACATGATGGATTTGGTGGGAGAAGATGGGTTGAGACATTTTGTTGATGCAACAGCAACGTGAACACAAGCACCATTGCTCTGGCATCAGTATAAAATACTGTAATACTGTCAGGCTGAGACATGTTTGCTGCTGAAGCCTGTTTTCTTCCTGTGTGCTGCCTCCTTCCTCTGTCTAAATACTGCAGGATAATGAGCTAGTTTCCGGAAATAGACAGGTGATTAACACACTGCTCCTCGCAGTGTGAGCCAGAACAGAGCTGGTTAATGCCATAAGCTACCACTGGGAAGAGGTTCACTCAGTGTTAAAATGCTCTGGTAGAGGTTGGAAACTGAAGATACAGGTCTTGAATAGGGTTTTTTTTCCATGCTGCTTCAGCCATGCAGCATCAAAATGAATGGATGAGATGCTTTTTGGGATGGTGCTAATTGCAATCTGTTACATGATCAATCAACTCGTGAAAACGAAGACTCCGCCGGTGATGGATAATAAGGTCGGACACAATTCATGTTAAGTCTAATGTTGCCATTTATTTTGGTAATTTATAATTGAGAGTAGCATTGATGTTATTTTGTGCTAAACTTAATATTTTACAGCTGTATGATGGGTTATCTTTGGGATAGATTGTTAAATGTGCGATATTTGACTAATTATAGTTCTTATGTAGCAACATGAAGTGTTAATTTAGCTCTTACCTAGCTTGCTTATTATTGTTATGTCCAGCTTTCTAAACATAGCCAGCTCTTATCCCTGTGGGTGTTAAAATAATCTAATCTAGTCTCCACTCTTTGACCCAAACAAAGCACTTAAGGCTAAAGGAAACTTTGAACTGCTCATGTGACTTAAATGCAGGCAGCAGTATAGTGGTTTCATGGTATAACATTACATTACATGACAATTGATGGTAATCAGACCCGTATTACTGGTACTGGGGGAAAATAAAGCCGCATAGGGAATCTTTCCTCTTTGACTGGCTGTCAGACTCAGTCTGTCATCAATTTCCATTATCCACATTATTAATAAAATACATTTTTTTAAAAACAGAGTTGGATGACTATGGATATCCCCAAAAAATAGACATGAAAGTTTCATTGAGGACAGATATCTAGAGGTGTGGGTTCCTTCTGTGTTCTTTTGTCAGATTTATAACTTTTGACTTACTAACAGACAGTTTGACCCCATAAATCAACACTCACACACAAACCTTCCTCAGTCAGGGGTCCGACATAAGTATAGTATGTGTGCAGACAGGATCAGTCTGGTTGGACTGCTTCACACCTACAGCAGTGGAACCTGTTTTGATAATGGTTATTATAGCTTGTGTTATTATTTTCAAGACATTTACAAACGTGATTTTTTTATAATGAAAAAATCATCATTAGTTGCATTCTGATACAAAATAGCTCCGAAGAGTTTCAGCTTTTGTTGGAAATGCTTTCACATTAACTTCTCTGACCACATATCTTCATTTTATTCAGAACCCATGGGCTGTTGGCCTGTCAGCCTCACTGTGTGGTCTCTGCAGTGACAATCCTGTGGGACAAAATGGTCTGATTCATGTAAGGGAGGGATTAGAATTATATGCTCAGTGGCTTTTTATTCAAACACATGCGCACGCGCACACACTGGCTCACACACACACATACACACACACACACACACACACACACACACACACACACACACACACACACACACACACACACACACACACACACACACACCCACCCACACACACACCCTTCCACATCCTAGAAATGCTGAGACTCAGCCATTCATGTGTCCCCTCCACCCTTACTGAAGACTTTTCCCCCAAAGTCTGTCCTCAGCTTTCCTGCACAGTGTACTCCCATTATTTTTGGATCCTGGACCTGGAGGGCTCTTGTGTATTGAAATGGTTGTCGTCATTGAATTGCCATGTTCACCACATGTTTGTGTGTGCGATATGATGTGAAACAAATGGAATGATAGCTGACAGCATGCGCTGTGTCCTGCTAGACTAGCAGCAGGGGAGAGTCGGACTGTTACATAACCAGAGGGGGGAAAGGGAAGGAAAGGGAACAGTATTCTTAAAAAAAAAAGAAAAAGTTATTGGCGATGTGTGTGGAATGTTTGAACAAGTTTTGTGACATTTCTTATCGGTGCTGTAAGTGGAACATTTGCAGATACTATGGCAAAGAGTGACAGAGAGTAAAGATAAATATGTAGATCTGAGCCCTTATCATATACTTACAAATTGGCATGTTTTCATAGAACATTTAATTTGGCAGGATCAGGTGACTGTATATCCTGTGAAATGACTTGCAGTTGGCTGTGTTTGATAGTCACAGCTCTGCAGGCTCTCTCTCTCTCTCTGATATCCAACAATATCTCTCCTGATTAAAGATGACTGGTCCATTTTGTTGATTGGATGCTGATCAAATTAACTTACACGTCATGACTTTTTACTGTAACTGTAACCGTGGTTTCTGCTACCAGAAGTCTGTAAATGAATTTGGATATTATTAGTATTAATCATTAATTTGTGTCATATCTTGTGTGATATATTTGCTACATAACTGTGCATGCAATATACTGCATGAAAAACTAAAAACTAATGCCAGGCCAAGAGGATCATTGGGTGACCTCCACTTTGGAAAGGGTTCTTAAAGGAATAGTTCACCAAAAAATGAAATTCAGTCATTATTGACTCATGCTGATGCTGATACTCCAGAGTAGCTTTTTATTCTTCAAAGTGCATCTGGAGACCCGGGAGGGGGGTTCGTAGTCCAACAAAATCCTTGTATGAGAGTCAATAGCGCCCGACACAAAAAACATGAAGGTCAGAGTGCAATACAGGACTGTTTAGGCTGTAAAAATGTCCTAAATGACGTCATTTCGAGTAAACTCTGGACTATATCCCGTCAGGACACTTGGATTGCAGCAGACGAGCAGTATGGAGGAATATTACAAGGTTTTTGTGTAGTTTTATGGACCTTTTTGTGTCGGGCGCTATTGACTCTCATATAAGGATTTCGCTGGACTATGAACACCCCTCCCGGGTCTCCAGATGCACTTTGAGGAATAAAAAACGACTCTGGAGTATTTTTGGTGAACTATTCCTTTAAACAGAGCTCATTCTGCAACAGTGACTGACTTACTGTGCATTAACTGTCACATAATACACACACACACAGACAGTGCACCGTTTCACCGGGCAACAAGCCCAGCAAAGCACGGTTTGTTTTCTTTTCACAGTGTGAAATATTATTGCACACACAGATCTAGGGCTTCGGTTGAGAAAAGGCAATACAGCCGCTGCTTTTCCAGCTCAAGACACAAGTAATAATGGATGGTTGTTCAGTGTTCCTGCTTGTCTGTGTTTTGTCCCAGTTAGTCCTGCACTTGTGCCGGGAGTGTTAATCTGGCTCTCTGTGCTTTTGCCTGAAGAGCCTGTGTACACAAGTGGTCACACTCTCTGACTACAGACCTTTCTGGTTAAGAAGAGCCCTCCATCTGTGTGTCTGTATGTGTGTGTGTGTGCTTCTGTGTGTGCATGTGTGTGTGTGTGTACAGCATTAGTATTCACCCCATAGAGTCTCACTGAAGCGCTAGTTGGGCCCTTTTGTTGTTGTTCCAATGGAGGGGTCTTAGAGGGTCTGGGTTGTGTGTGAGTGGTGTCATGAGAGGCTTCGAAAAAGGGACACAAATAGCCGCCATGAGTCCAGACATGCAGCGCATTCCTCTCTAACAACTCAAGCCTCAAAAGGCACCTTAAAATGATTGTGGTCTGGGTGTTGTTTCAAGCTCTCTGGCAATGGGTAGGTGAAATAATTGCCTTTTAGTGTTTTTTGTTTTATGCTGCAGCAGCATGGAGATGCACAATAGACACACTAACCTTATTATACTTATACACGGAGGGGGCTCTATTGATTGTGTTCAGCATGGCTGTGAACAGTTGCGGTCAATGCTTTATTGCTACTAACAGCTAACCGCTTGCCATCCATTCGATCAACACAGGTGTTAAATGTTTAGATGCATATTGCAAATGCATTTGGAACTGTTTGTGTTGAAGGAGCCGGTCTCATTGTTGTAATCAAGACTCTTCATTTTGCCAACTGTTGACCCCGGTGAACTTTGCAGCATGCTGCTAGCTCTTTTGTGTTTTTGTGTGTGTGTGTTCGTTACGCAGGTGGCCTCTAGTTTTTGGTGTATTTCCTGTGCTAAGAGCCATTTCCGTGGATACAAGTTGGCTCAGCTTCCTGGTTTCCTGTTTAGATGACCTGTGAGTTGTGATAGGCTTTTATCCAGTCCATTCGTTTCCTTTTCTTCGTCGCATCATTTGTTTTAAATTCTTGAAAAAGTGTTCAGTCTTTTATTTTTGTTATCACTATCTTCATTGTCCAGCAAGACTTGAATGAATTGAAATGCAACTGGGGAGTTTAAGTAGGCGTCACCTTCTCTTGAAGGCTTTGTTGGATTCAGCCGCCGGGCAGCTTTTATGTGAAAGTGATTCCTTTATAGGGAAAAAACACTCTTATTGTCTGTAGTCAAATATGCTGGAGAGAGACATTGTATCAGTTGCATTATACAGTAGATAAAACGTACACTTTTCTTCTTAACCCAGACATCATTGTGGACCCTTCCTACCTGTTCTGGAAACTTTGTTCACCCACCAAAATGACTTTTAAAACTAATTTACCATGAGCATGGAGCATGCTGGTGCAGAAATCTGCTTCACTTTAATGTGCAACTTCTGGTTGTTCATGAGGATAATGAGCAAGGTCGTCACGCTGGCATTGTGCATATTTGATTTGGCTTAATCAATGTTGAAGTGCTGGTTTGTTTTCAATGAGGTGTAAAGGTCGTTACCTGATCTTTCATGGAGGAAAGCATAATCTCTTCTCGGTCTGTTTGTATGTATGTATGGTGTGTTCAAAACTCAGATTCATGAGCAGATGAGATTTATTTTGATAGCTGATAAATGAAGTTATTTCCTGAGAATGTAGACTCGTACGCTTAAGCCAGTGTAGCACCATGTTGCAGCAGAATATTTTGGGTGCTCACCTTATCAGTAATGGGATCTGTATGTCCTTAACTCCTATATGCTAATGAGATTCCTGCTTCTTTCCAAAACTAGTCCAGTAATGAACAATGTGTCTGTGACGTTAAACCTGTCCATGTTCCATCTCCATAGTGAGCAGAATAACAGATTTAAATTGAGACACAAACTGTATACCCCGGAGCCAGTCAGGATGTGACCTAATTACTAAAAGAGCGCATTTACATGGTAATATTTTTTCTGTTCATATCAGTGTAAACATTATGGTTCCTTTCAGTATGCATTTTCTAACTTGCGTACAGTTTATTGCAGTTGAACATCATTTCCTGGCAGGCTACTGTGATTAAGTGTGTCATTCACTGTGTTTCCGATCAATCGTGACCAACTACCATGACATAAGACTAGTGCTCTGGGCGCTATACTCTTTATTGGCTCGGCAGTGTTGTTGACCCAGTTGGACACGAACACAAAGACACACTCACATGAATAAACGCTTAAATACACTCCTGTTGCTTTCCTCATCTTTCAGGCTTTGTCCATTGTGGCATCATGTAGTTGTTAACTAGTTCCTCAGTAAGTCACCAGCACTGGTAGGTTGACCAGCACAAGTTTCTTTGTGTGTTCATACCATCCGGGAATTGAACAGTCCAGTGCATATGCAATAAATGGGTTACTGTCCCAATTTTCAGTGACCGACTTCTCTTCATCATATGGCTCAGAGTTATTTCTAGCCTGGGAACCCACTATGAACTTGTAATTTGTCATTTCAAATCGGGACAACTGAGTGGCACAGGAGTATAAAGATTTGGCTTTTGTGGCACAGCTTTGATTTAATTACATTGTTTTGTTTTGGGTGTTTTTTTGAAACACAGTCCATGATTTTCCTCAGAAAAAATCCACAGTTAGATGAGGACGGACATCGGCTGCTGCCTGGTACACTCTGTCACAGCTAATAATGGACACGCATGTTTTCCTTTGTGGCCACAAAGAAAGATAACCTCCCTGACCTCCAGACCACCCTGCCGGGCTCAAAAATGACCACTACCACCATGCTTTCATTCAGTTTTCTAGTTCCTCTCCCAATGTTGAAATACTCTATGATCAATATTTTGTAGCACACTTATTGCTTTGTTGGAGACATTCTGGACCAGGCTTTGAGCCCTTCCCATCACTGCTGCTTGTCTTAGGTTGACAGGTGAAACATCAGTGCCTAATATGAGGGACTCAGCCTCAATAAGACCCAGACTCAAAATTGCCAACTAGAAAATGTACAAAAACATTTAGCAAACCTGACAGCTTTTATTTATTCAGCCCATGTAGTTTGTTAGCTTGTCACCGTCAGTGGCTGAGGCAGTGTCAATGTGAACTCTTGCTGTGTTCTGACATAGTTTCATGACCCCCACCCTCCAACCCCTCCGTCCTCGCAAGTTGACGTGATTGATTTCTTGCTGTCTGAATGGGTTTTTATGAGACTGTCATTTGTTCACTGCTGTTCCAGGGTGGAAATACTCAGTTATGACATTGACCGCTTATTTCGCTTATGACACATCATATGGACATGTGACTGATGATTCTTACGTATCTGTGAAACTTTAATTTCTTGCACAGTTCTGTCAAAGAAGTTCATAAAGTGATATTTCTGCCCTAATCTTCAAAGAACGAGTTAATTACTGTAGAAATGCTCGGGGTGTTTTCTGGGGCCCGTCTATGATGAGGTGTGACTTCTATTTCAGCTTTCTTTTCACCCACACAAAGGCAGGTTTTTATGGTAAAGAGAAGGAAAATCGATAATTGAAGCAAAAGTAGGCCTAATGGCCAGAAAAGAAGTTACACGTCACTGTGTAAAACAATGCTGTAGGACTGGTGGTTTGTTGTTTCCTTCTTTGGCTTTAAAATATCTTTATTGCCCCAATTTCTGAAATGGAATCTGTCATCGGCACCTCGCTTCGTGTGGCACTGTCCTCTGTCACTTAGCACCTGCCAACACAATCTTGCTAATTGGTCTTGTAAATTCGAGGAAAGTGTTTCCAGTTCCACTGCGTGTCCATGTAGTGTTTGCGAGCAGAGAAAGTGAACCATGACTCAGGTCAGCTCTGGTTTCCACCTGCCTGATCCTATGACCCAACATGTACATGCACACACACGCACACACAACACCAGCACACACACAGTAGCCTTGGTGAGACCAAAGCAAAACTTGGGGGTATCGTCAGATAATGATTAGGATCCCTCTGTGCCTTTGTAAAACACTTTGAATTACCTTGTAAGAGTGTAAGAGGATTGGATAAGCCTCTGAAAAAACCCTAAAATCAACATGTCTCCTCCAGAAGAACTAATAATAATATAATTTTAGGCCTTAAAGAGGAACTATGTAAGTCTGGTCGCTTTTCCGCTGTTCTGCTAACCCTCCTCCCGGCCATGTGCATTTGTTTACAATGAAGCCGGTGAGAAATCAATCAATAGAGCGGTAGATAACGTTATATATCATATACGATGTAGCGACGTGTATGTTTGTGTAGTTTGATCTGTCATAAACAAGAGATTACTGGTTACGGGGCACGTTTGTCTCGCTGTGTCGCAGAGATGAGAGCTGGGACACCGGGGTGGCGTCCCAGATCTCGCAAGGTTGATTTTCAGCAAAGAGACGCAATAAGTGACACGCACGTGAAAGAGCCTCCATTCTCCCTCGTAACACGTTAAGTAATTTATTAAACCACCACAATTACTCCAAAGATGTTTAATTAAGGTAAAAATGTAGCATAGTTAAGCTACAAATCCTGCATAGTTTCTCTTCAAGGCTGGAATAGGTAACATTCGTGTCATTCATTATTGTTAAAAGGTGAATACAACCAGTGTATCAGCATGACCCTCATATGAGACAGAGTCCAGTGTTGGTGATGACTGATGAAAATGCCATTAGTCACTTATCTCCTCCTCTTTCTTCACTCATCATCTTTTCATCATCACCTCCCTGTCAGCCTCGTACCTTGTCTCATCAGTTTTAACAGGACCTGTGGGTTAAAGGGGAAAACGGGGCGAGCGTCATGCGTGTGGAGCAGAGAAAGAGAGGGCTTGGTCATACACAGGAAAGGAGGAGTGGGGAGCCACAGGGTGGATGTTTTTGGTGTGTGTGTGCTTGTGTATGTGTGTGTGTAGAGGACAGCCTGCACAGAAGGGGTCTTTGTGGGTGAGGGCATCTGGAGAAAAACGCACACACACACACTCATACACAGACACACACTTAGCCCATGACATCACAGCTTACTGAGCGGCCGGCAGGAATGTTACTGAGAAAGGAGAGGCTTTGTGGAGGAGAGGAAAGAGACGGGAGGGGAGGAAAAGGAGGAGAAGAAGAGGAGGAAAAGGCTTGGCTAGAGGAAACTCCGGCACTCCCACTATCTGGAACAGGACGGACCAAGGCTGGACTGGAGCAGAGCTGAATGGGAAAACGGATACAGCATATGAAAAGAAAACATATTTTGCCTATCATAGAAATTATTGTAATATTATGAAACTGAAGGAGGACAGCTTTTGACAGCATGGATTTACTGCTATCACTAAACTAGACCAAACCAACCGGTACATATAAGAGCAACAGGTGAGTACTCACCCTGTGAAGTTTGACACTTTTGCCTTTTGATATATTTTAGTATCTTTTCTGGTTTATTAGATTATTAGGTTATACATTGTTATAATGAAAAAAAAAGGTGAGAAACAGTGTAGATAAAACTTTATGGCTTTAGTACCATTGCAAAAGACTCTGATCATATCTTTTCACCAGTGTGTTTTGCAACCATTTCAACAGCCAGATAGATCTGTTGTTATAGCTGTATTTTGATTGTATTAGATGAAGTATTGATGTCAAAGTTGAGATCCCGGTGTTGTGAGTCTCCAGATGTTGCAACATTATCCTGAACTACACACTTTGGCCTCAAGATAGAGTGTATTTCTTTTGTTTATTCCAGCTGTTAGGCCACTCTGTCAGCTCATCTGCTGACACAACCAAGCAGATACCTATTACGTGTCAAATTATCCACTTATTTAGTTAATCAGTGACATACCATCGCTGCTACTCAGCATCTCCTCAGTGTTTTGAGGGGATGGATAGGTATGGGATAGCGCTGTTTGGCCTGGGTTCACAATCCAGGCTGTTTGGACATGAGAACACCAGGTTAAAGCAGCCACAGGCTCCAGTTACTACACAGGATCATATTTAGCCAGGAAACAGAGCCGGGAACGTTGACTGCACTGGGTTACACTGGAGTTTAGCGTGTCAGTGTGTACAGTATGTACGTGTCTTTTGGACATTTATCATCAGGCTTTCGTTTTTTACTTTTGCCATGTGGTCCGACCACAGGACCAGGACACACTCTTTCCAGAACGCTGTGACGTGATGTTAAAGGCATGGTGCTCTACATGTGTGTGTGTGTGTGTGTGTGTGTTAAAGACTAGACAGAAACTGAAAGATGGAGCCCATCAGACATAAAGATAGTTCATTTCCAGTCAGGAAGTATTTGGGTGTATTCTCATTCTGGTAAATGCGTTCTAGCTTACAAATCCCCTAGCGTCTCAGGCATGCAGCCCAGGGTGTTTGTTTAGCGTGTCTATGTTTATGTGTGTGTGTGTGTGTGTGTGTGTGTGTGTGTGTGTGTGTGTGTGTGTGTGTTGTGTGTTTGTGATTTTTGTACATCACAGTCAGAGCATAAGCATTTCCAGATGTGATGGGAATGAAGGCAGCCAGCCAATGAGACAGCAGTTAGAACATAAGTCCGTAATAGTTATCTGACTCAGATAGAGTAATTTTATTACCGTAGTTCTAATTACTTTCCCTTGAATCTACTGATCGATCACCGCGCCTTATGATATCAACCTCAACACTCCCTCTTACATAATTAACCTTCACTTGTACCCCTGGGGACATGATGACTTTCGTTTTTCTAAAACTGGTCAAAAATAAATGAAAAAGGGACTACTGACCCTTAAATATAATCCTATCCCAAATCCAGTCATAACCTCAAATATTAGCAGTACAGATTTAATCCAAGAAACTTTACCACTGAACATTGCTTCAATCATAAATGATATCGTCTTTATATAGTCTTCTTGTATCCTTAAACCAAAACCTAATTTAAAATTCACTCTGATCCTACGTCTTTAGCCAAACTCTAGCCAAAGTAAGAGCAATGCTAAACTCAACATCATAATCCTACCCTCGTATAGCTCTGTAAGTTAGGCAGCCAGGGCTGACCTGTCGGGTTTTCCTCAAATTTTCTTCCTTTTTTGGAAAAAAACACCAGGTGGTAGGAGTGGGCATGGGCTGTTCACACTATTAACACTATATTTCACTATTCATGTAAATGTGACATGGGACTTCGATGTATTTACTTGCAAATGGAGATTTTTCAGGGATGTTCAAACACATCATGCAGTGTGTTTGCCTTTTTCCCAGTTACATTATTCTTTTTACACTTCCACACACTGACAGACACATTCTTATACACACACATACACACACACACACACACACACACACACACACACACACACACACACACACACACACACACACTTAGCTCCTTTAGCTGGCCAAGCAGGGTGCACAGTGTCCCTCATCACAAGTATTAAAGTCCGGACCGAGGACAGCGAGTTATGCCTGGAATGCCAGTTCACCTCAATGGGAGTCAGAAACACACACGTGACTACACACCTGCTATACAAATACACACTTGAAAGAACACAGTTACACTTGCATGCACCACTGCACAACTACAATCATATACACACTCAGTTTGTGTGTGTGTGTGTGTGTGTCTGCAGGAGAATAGCATTGCATATGAGACATTCCTGTACTGTAGTACTGTTTTCCTGAGGCAGTAACAGGATATCCTCCCCCTCTGTACTGTCCTGCGTGCTGGACACACACACACACACACACACTCCTACACTCATACATTCCTGCACATGCATAATATACAGTATACACACACCAGGTCAACTGTAACAAAGACAGAAGGCCTCGTGTTTAAGTAGAAGTGACATCTGGTCCTCACATGGTCACTAATATCATTAACAGGGTGAAAAAATCATTTGACTTGTTGACAGGCGGACTGAGGGAGGGTGAGGAGAAAACAAAGAGAAAGTAGAGATGAAAGAAGCATTGAGAAAAGAAGAGTCCAGCAGTTACTGTGAAATTGCTCTACGTCACTCGTAGTGTGGTTTGGCTAAACTCAAAAATGAGATGAAAGTCATTTGTGGCTAACAGTATGATAGTGAATCCAAATGTGCAAAGCTGCACTGCTGAGCAGCCTCACAGACTCTTGGTTTATCTAGGTGTTTGGTTTTCAGTCCTCAAGGCCTCTTTTCATTTCTCCGTAGCCATGGTGAAATACCCAGTCTTTTGTTGTTTAACCCAAACAAATTGCAAATAAATCCTGAAAAACAGCACCTCTGGTGTTCAAACAACAGAGGTGAGAGAGAAACTTAAATGAGGCTGATGGAGATCAACAGACTTGTATAAGAACCAAAATATGACACAGTTTAACTCAAACTCTACATTTGTGAGGTAGAGAATGTGTTTACGCTAATGTATTTATAAGATTTAACTTCACTAGAGAGTAATAAGTTAAGAATTTGCATGTGACTGAGTCAGATGGGTCACAAAATTGCCCTCAGAGAATATCGTTTTTCCCCTCTCAATAGAAAGGACACATGAGGTTATGAAGTGGAGGGGGAGGAGGAGGCAGCACTGAAGTCGTGTTGACGAGTGAGAGACAAGAGGAGGCTTTTTTAAGAGAGGCAGCGTGCTGTAAATCCACCATGTGACCTAACTGACCGTTGTTCCTTCACTTGAACAATCCCAGAGAGGAGAGAGGAACCAAGAGAGGAAGGAAAAGATGTGACAGAAGTGATTCAGCAGAAGAAATCGACTGAAATCTGCCTTTGGTTGTGCAGAAACACCTCATGTCGCTACTTGAGATCAGTAGAAATGTCCATTAATATCACTGAGACACAGTCTGGTAGTGTGTCTGAAGCTTGAGATGTAAGAGGAGCTAAAATGCTGAGACATCCTCCTCATGGCTGTGTGTGATTTAGCTGAACAGTGACCTTATTCACTCAAGTGATCCTCATTAAGTCCACATACACACACGCACGCACTCACATATTACAAAGACTGGGGTCAATAGCTCCTCATGGAAGTAAACACATCCTTAGAGGTGTAATGAGTACAAGGTAATAAAACAGGAAGTCAGTGGACTATTTGTTACAGAAAGGTCAATAAAAACAGGAGTGTGTAGCCTCTCAACAGTGGGTCTGGAATGTGTCGGATAGATAGTTCACAAAGACACAAGGACGCAGGTTCGATCCCTGCATGGTCTGCGTGTCTAACAGTGTTTCCTTTCAACAGGACACTCAAAGGGTCAAAAAACAATAGATGTGTTTTGTTTTATATTATAAAAAGCTAGATGGTTAATGTAACATCTTCATATTGCATTATCTGGTTTATCTGGGTGTAATATACTTTCAGTAAGACGAGAGGGTGAATTTCTGTTTTATTTGTCACAGTAAACTCATTCACTTACACAAGTATGAGGGTCTTTAAACCAAGATGCAGTTGTAATGTTGTGGTCTGTCATAAAGCAGCAGTGTGTGAGTTGCCACCCCCTAGTGGTGGGAACCAATCACAACACACTCCTGCTGCAGAGCTTCTACTCTGTATTACTGCAATGCAGACAGACAGATTTACTGATTGTGTGGGATGTGTGCGTGCGTTGTTTAGAGAGAAAACGAAGATTCTGACCTTTCTGTGCTAAAGACTTGTCATTGATTTCGAATACGAGCAAAATGTTCTTACTGATCAGGCGACAGAGAGTAAAGCTCCTCCAGACTCTGCCTCTGAACCACATGTCTTTGTTTGTTTGTTGACACAGAAATCGTGGCGGGCGGCCGAGGATGTCAGTGACTCAATACCGAGAGAGCGAGCCCTGAAGAGTGTCAGTTTCCAGGAATCGGTCAGCGTTATCACTGACAGGCCTGCAACCATGGAACTGGAGAGCCAGCAGATCCAACATGGCTGCCTCAGCAGCCCCACTAACCGAACCCACAGTGGAGCCAGCGTGAAAGTAGAGACTCCTGACAGTGACGTGGTTCAGGTATGCAAACTCTGAACAAGATCAACACTTTCTTTATTTCTTTTCTTTTCTGGGACTTGCTGGCAAATGTCCACATAGAATACTTTGACATGTGTCCATTTATTTTGGGCTAAGTGGTGATTGCAATGTCACAGTTTAAGGGAATGTTTTTTGTCTCTGTTCTGTCTTTTATTTTTTCAGTATCTTAGCTATATTAACCAAAACAGAGAGGGATTTGCCTCCTTCAGCGCTATTGTAGGAATAGTAATAGTTTGATTAATCTCAT
This sequence comes from Trachurus japonicus, assembly GCF_045865225.1. Classification (NCBI taxonomy): domain Eukaryota; kingdom Metazoa; phylum Chordata; class Actinopteri; order Carangiformes; family Carangidae; genus Trachurus; species Trachurus japonicus. The sequence goes on along the minus strand of NC_140918.1, from coordinate 20,231,241 downwards.
ATGTCCACTGCAGCAGTTTGATCATTTGTTCTGTTTACAGGAGATCTGTTACCTGGACCAGGTGTTAGATGCAGCCTCTGAAACACCCACCAATGGAAACTCTTCTCCGACAGCCCACGCCAAACCAATCAGCATCGACGGAAACTCTGCGTCCGTCTGCGTGTCAAGCTCCTTTCCTGTCAATCACCAGTCGATCGTTGTGGAAGGGCAGAGACAGACAACGTTCATCCACCAGGACGACTCTGCCGTCAGAACCAACGGCCACGTGCAGGGGGAGGAGTTGGGCAGCGGCAGGGCCAAGTTTGAGCTGAGAGCGTTCCAGGAGGAGAGACGACCAGCAAAACTCTTCACCCCTGGAGAGGAGCAGCAGGTCAGGGTGACGAGGAGACGACCCACAGAGGAGGTAAACAGCTGGCAGATCATGTGTCACACACAGCAGATACAGTATTCACACACATGCTTGTGTGTTAATACACAGCATTCACATACTGTAAATAAACACACACCGATATTTTTGTTGAGACAAATTAGTGCCTGTAAAGTCAAATAGTGGTTATTATCTTTGGCAAAAGTCTGACTGTGAGCTTGTTGTATAATGCATAATCATAGACTGTATATAAAAAGACAATAAACAATATGCATTTGATAAATAATATGCATAATATAGTCCATGAGCCAGACCACCAATCGCAATCGAAAGGGTGGGCAAATTTTTGTTGCTATTTTATTATTCCTATATATGTCCATATTATTAATTGGTATGATAACCTTTGCACAAGAGTAGCTTAACAATATTTATCATGCATTCACTATTTTGACCATAAAAATGCCATATACACCAATTATGGCCATTCTCCGATGTTGCACATTTCATAATTTGTGTGCCACTACTGATGATTTAGAGCACCTTTGCAGTTGCAGAAAGGCCCTGCAGATAATATTTGTTTGCACCACTAGTTGGCGCTAATTCCACTGGGTGCATGAGGGAGCGAGGGGGAAAATCAGCTTTAATACTGCTGTTAGCAGAAAGTAGCAGAGGACTTTTGTGAAATCATATTATACAGGGAACATTTTTAATGGTTTATATATACATCCAAGGTTAAGAAGGCTAAGATGTAGTGAGTAAAGATGACATTAACATTATAGCATGTTACATCCATAGGTTTAGGGTTATTTAGGGGGAACTGGGGCATTGTTCATTAGGCTGACTGCAGAGACGAAGAAACTGTTCTTGTGGTGTGAGGTCCTGGTCCGGATGGACCAGAGCCTTTTGCCAGAGGGGTGGGACTGGAAGAGTTTGTGTCCAGGGTGAGAGGGGTCAGCAGCAATTCTGGCTCTGGTCTCCGGGTCCTGGAGATGTACAGCTCTTGAAGAGATGGGAGGCTGCAGTCGATCGTCCTCTGGGCAGAGTGAATGACACGCTGCAGTTTGGCCTTGTCTCTGGCCGGAGCTGCAGCACACCAGACTGTCATGGAGGATGTGAAGATGGATTCAATGGTGGCAGTGTAGAAGTTCACCAGCATCTTCACAGGAAGGTGAAACTTCTTCAGCTGCAGCAGGAAGTATATCCTCTGCTGAGCCTTCTTGGTGAGGGAGCTGATGTTCTGCTCCCATTTGAGCTCCTGGGAGATGGTGGTGCCCAGGAAGCAGAAGGACTCAACCAGGGTCGCTGTAGAGTCACAAAGGATGACAGGGGGGATGGCAGCTTGGTCCTTTCTGAAGTCCACTATCATCTCCACTGTCTTCAGAGCGTTCAGCTCCAGGTTGTTCATGCTGCACCAGGACACCAGACGGTCCATCTTGCTCCTGTAGGCCGACTCGTCCCCATCAGAGATGAGGCCGATGAGGGTGGTGTCAGCAAATTTCAGGAGCTTGACAGACTGGTGTCCAGATGTGCAGCTGTTGGTGTACAGGGAGAACAGCAGAGGAGAAATCCCTTGAGGGGATCCAGTGCTGATGGTCTGGGTGTCAGAGACATGCTTCCCCAGCCTCACCAACTGCCGTCTGTCTGTCAGGAAGTCAGTAATCCACCTGCACATGGAATTAGGCACATTAAGCTGGGAGAGCTTGTCACGGAGCAGAGCTGGGATGATCGTATTGAAGGCAGAGCTGAAGTCCACAAACAGTATCCTGGCGTAGGATCCTGGGGAGTCCAGGTGCTGGAGGATGAAGTGGGCCATGTTTACAGCATCATCTACAGATCTGTTGGCTCTGTAGGTGAACTGTAATGTAAGGTGGGTCAAGACGAGGCACTCAAAAGTCAGAGTCAAAAGAAGTCAGAGCAACGGGTCTGTAGTCATTAAGGCCTGTGAGCCTTGTCTTTTTGGGAACTGGAGCAATGGCTGAGGCCTTGAAGCAAGCTGGCACATGACAGGTCTCCAGTGAGGTGTTAAAAATGTGTGTGAACACCGGAGACAGCTGATTGGCTCAGTGCTTCAGGGAGGAGGGGGAGACTTATACTCCTTTCCCACTGGCCAAAAAACCCGTTTAAACCCAGAAACAATCGGCTTTTAGTGGCAGAGAGAAAGGCGCACCGACCCGCGTCAACCCGGGACATCTGTCTGACTACCCATTTCTCCGACCATACATTTCTTTATTTTTGCGTCCATTAGTCCGACCTCCCATTTCTCCGACTTAAGTAGCCCTAACCCTCAACCTTACCCTAAACCTAACCTTAACACTGTAGCACTTCTGGGCAGTCGGACTGATGTATGCTCCCCCGTCGACCCGCGTCAAATGACTCGGCAAGAGACGCGGGTTAAAATCGCCTTAAATCGGCCCGGCTCTGATCGGCTTGCAGTGGGAACACCAGACCCGGCTCAACCTGCTAATTTATATGACATTGGGCGTTACGTGACGCCACATCATCGCACCAGTCGCGTCTCACGTAGGCTACCAAAACAAAACTCTGCTTGCATTCAAGACTGGGATTTGATCAAAAGATCAAAGAACACTGACCAAAAAAGATTGAAAAAAAAGAAGCGACAGTCTGTTTAACTGACATGTTGTGCCGCGGACGCCCATCATAAGGCGGCCGCGGCAGACTCGCTGTCCTCCGTGGTGGGCGGCTGGGGCATGACACGGTGTTTCTCACACTGCGAATGAAAGTGGGGCGACTAGTTTATGCTGGGGTTAGACAGACAGACCCGGCTCATTTTGGTCAATGAGAAAGGAGCCAAATGCCGATTGTTAGCGGGTCGACCCACATTTAAAAAACCTGCGTTGACCCGCTGATTTTAGTAGGAACATGGCTAGAGTTTGGGCCTGCAGCTTTGCAGGGGTTCAGCCGTTTAAACAGTCTCTTCACCTCTCCTTCTTTGATTTGATTTGATTTGTATGATGGAGAGAGGTGTGAGAGGTGTGGGGGAGGGTGGCTCTGGGGTGTGGGGCTGTGTAGGTGATCCAGGTGTGGAGGAGCTGTTGCTGATCGATAGCTGGTGGTCGGAGGTGTGGGGGATATCAGGTCTGTCCCATTGTCTTTCTAAGCGGCAGTAGAACTCGTTCAGGCTGTTGGCCAGGCGTAGGTCGTTGACAGAGGGACTCTTGAAATACTGTACTGGCAGTATGCTCCACATTATTTGTGACAGGAGGAGCAAGCTCTTTAGTTGATTTTAATTATGTAAAAAAAATATTTGTTTGTTCTTGTTATTGCATGAAAAGTAAAACACTCTAAAAACGTTGGCTATTTCATGTGTATGTTCTAATTTTTATCACATTTTGATTCACATATTCCTGAGGTGAGTCTATTATTATTAATAGTAGGGTCTTGATAAAAGGGAAAAACATCCTTGAAGTGATTTAGGCACCCTGAGTGGTCAACAAACAGCATAATACCGAACAAGCGCTATACACAGTTTTCAAGTTTCCACTCTACCGGTCCACCTATTCAACACATGATAACCACCACTAAGCTACCTGTTTGCAATGGTTATCATGCCAAACTGTTCACTAGAGATGTCTACCAAGTCAAAAAAACAAACTAGAAATTGCCCACCCGTTCGATTGCGGGAGGCCAATTTTGGGGTCTTGGCTCATGGACTAATATTGATGCAAACTGTTTTGTTAACACTAAAATCAAAAGTTTGTCTTATAAAATGTAATTTAATTTAATTAGGGTCCGGGCAGCGCAGCTGCCAGGACACTATTGTATTCCTAGGAATTCTTCTTCTTCTTCTTCTTCTTCTTCTTCTTCTTTCTTTCTTTCTTTCTTCTTCCAAGGAAGTCATACTTCCCATGGGCGAAGACTCACCAAACTTTGCACAAAGGTTCAGTCCCATGCCAGATTCACTCAACTCCAAGGACATGTGCCCCCCCCCTCCTAGAGGGGGCACAATAAGCGTTTAAATTTAAAAACTTTAAAAATTCCTACCAAACCAACGGTAGATGCTACAGTGTTGAAACTTCACCACAATGTAGCCTCAATACTGCTGAAACTTTTGTCAACTTAAACTTATTACAAATTATGAAGTCCATCACTCTGTTTTTTTCAATAACTGTAAAACTTTTAAAATGTATCTCCTCCCACAATTTTTGCTCAATTGTCACCAAACTTGCTACAGAGCATCTCCAGACCGTCCTCCACAAAACTTGTTTCTCGGATTTTTGATTAAGCAAAAATTGAGCCTACAGTGCATGAAAACGTTTGACTGTAAACAGTACTGTAAACATATACCATCAAATTCTTGCTAAATACATTTTCAAACTTCCTGAAAAAAAATGAAAATATTCTGGAGTCATGGTTGATGAAGTTTGGCAAATATCAGAATTTTATCTCAAAAACTGAATTTTCTAGAACATTTTGAATTCTGCTCTCATGGGAACAACTGCAGTCAATGTGAGTGTGGAATTTATAAACATCAGATTTTCTCTTATGAAGCAAAACACTTATCATTAAAAACAAATCACCAACATTTCCATGCTGTCAAGATGCAATTTATGTATTATCAGATTTTTGTTTAGATGACTGAATTTCTGACTTTTGACCATTTCATCACAACAGCTGCCCGGGCACTGGCTCACCTGAGTGGATAAATGAAGCTACACAGCAGGTCTCACTACCAGCTAATTAGCTCAGCGAGTTAAGAGCTGATTCTTGGTGTCAGAGGCTGTGGGTTCGAGACCCAGCAAGGGTCATGATGATGATGACAGATCAAAATGTCACATGTCCTCATGCTGTTTTGCTGTCTAGATGCAATTTATGTATTAACAGATTTTTGTTTAGATAACAGAATTTCTGACTTTTTGACCATTTTTGAAATCTGCGTTCACAACAGCTGCCCGGGCACTGACTCACCTGAGTGGATAAATGAAGCTACACAGCAGGTCTCACTACCAGCCAATTAGCTCAGCGAGTTAGGAGCTGGTTCTTGGTGTCAGAGGTTGTGAGTTCGAGACCCAGCAAGGGTGATGATGATGATGATGATGACAGATTGATATGTCAGATGTCCTCAACATGAAATACAAGACAATTGTCCTAATGGTGGCATCACAGCAAGCCTCTAAGTTTAAAAATCCAAATAGCTTGGACTGGACCATGTGCAAAGGCTCCTAACATCTTAGATTCATAGTAGATGTTTGACAAATACATATCATTATTTTACCTCAAAAACGGATTTTTCTTTTTACTGAGGTTTCAAATCTGCCTGCACGACAGTGAATGGCTTACTCAATTTGTGAAGCCACTGTTGTATGCCACTTGTCAATTAGCTCAGTGCGATAGACAACGGTCTTTGGTTCCCGAGGTTGTGGGTTCAATCCTCAACTGATGCAAATTGAACATTATAAGGTCAACTGTCTAGTCTTCCTATTCTCCTGTTTGTTGCTCAGAATTGCCTAAATTTGCCCAAAAGTAGCCCGGACCCGACCCATCGCTGCGCAGCAGCTATAATTTCTTTTCCTCTTTCTATTTATGTAACAATTCAGCACAAAATGTGGAAATAAGCACAAGTTTATCCATAGTGTGGAATGAAAAATGCACAAAGTTATTTTAAAGCCCCTGTACGGAGCTTTTAACTGGATACGCAAAAGTCTCTGGTTTCTGCTGATGTGTCTCTGTTACCTACAACAGCAAATGAGCCCATCAGTGTGAAGATAGGCTATTTCTAAGTAGTCTAATTCTATACCTCTGGAAGGCATGGTCGGGTCGGACCACTGACGAAACGATACCAATAGATACATTACGCTAGCCTCGTAAACCAGCCTCTCGCGGAAGTGCATTTCATTTCATTCTGAGGGAGAGTCTGGCCTCATCCCCATTCTAAGCGTTTGGACTGAAACCCTCAGAAGGCCGAGCCAATCAGCGTCGCCTGCTGTGATTGACACAGCACATTGGCCAATCAGGGACCGACTGGTGCAAAGCCCCGTCACTACACCAACTTGCTGATTGGGGGTTGTCTGTCAACGCTACTACCAAAGATATTAAACCGCCTTTGCTACTACTCCTGCCCAGCTCCCGCCCACCCCAGACGCTTAGAGGGGGGATGAGGCCAGACTCTCCTGAGAAATGAAATGAAATGCATTTCCGCGAGAGGCTGGTTTACGAGGCTAACATTACGCTGCTAAAAAAAGAAAAAAAGCAAGTCCCGTCTTCTTTCCGACATTTCCAAAATAAATCTACACGCGCCGGCCAGACAAACGTTTTCATGACAGTGGGAAATGCAGTCTTCATTCCGCCGCTTTCGTCCACAGGGGCCGCCAAAATCAACACTAAATGAAAAGTCTGTACAGGGGCTTTAAGGTACACTCTGTTAGTTATATCATATGTCATGTTCAATCATAAAATCTAAAAATACAGCCTCAAGGGAATCATTTTGAAACTGTCCTAACCCGAACCTGAGGACATGCTTTGACAGACGTGCTCAAAAGCTTAGCTGTGGTCATATTTTCCTCATAGATAAGGAAGTCATAACCATTTAGAAGAAAATTTGATTAAGTCAATTGATACTGGCAGTGGACTCTAGTTACAAATACCAAACATGCATAGATGTTTTTTTTCCTGTGAATTGATATGTAATGAAAAGCTGATCCTAATGGCTGATTTCTTTGTGACAATCTTATTCATATGTCTCTGTCCCTGTCAGGTTCAAGAGTTGGAGCGTGAGCGCCAGGAGCTGATCAAAGACCAGGCCGTGAAGAAAAACCCTGGGATCGCCCAGCGCTGGTGGAACCCTCCTCAGGAGGTATTTTCCCATTGAAATCTCTGTTTTCAATTTGAACTCCATTGCTCCCCGAAAAAAAAACAATTGACTGATTCTTCTGGTCGGCTCATTGATTCTTTCAAAGGTTCCATTGGAAGATCAGCTGCAGGCCGATAAACTGGAGTCTCTCAGGAAATACCAGGAGAGAAAACAGCAGAAACAGACTCACCCTTATGTATATACACAGGTAACATGAGGAGATATACCAACCATGATGCACAGTATGAATGAAGATGTTGTTGAGCTTGCATGTCTTACCTTAGGGTGATTTGTTTTTCTATTTTGCTCAGATTCTCAGTACCCACCTCTCTTCTCCTAACGTTCCACTATTCTGTCTTTCCATCTCTATTTCCAGCTGCAGGTGTCAGGTCCTCCCACAATGATGAGCCCTGGGTCAGAACTATCCAGGAAGGAGGACATTGTGGAGAAGCAGATCGACTTCTCGTCTGCCAGGAAGCAGTTTCTGCAAGGGGAGACCACCAGGAAGGACATAACCCCTCAGATATACTCCGCCAAACCTTTCACCAAAACCGTAATCAGGAGCAGCCTGGGGAGCAGTGACTTTGTCGCCGAAACCGGAGAGAGCCATGTGACCTGGTCCGACGAAGGCATCGGCGGAGAGTTCACGTGCGCGCGAGCCGTGATGACAATCCTGCGCGAGGAGGAGGAGGGGAAGGGTCATTTTCACCCCGAGGAGTCTGACTCAGGATTGGACGAGTTATCTGTCCGCTCTCAGGACACGACCGTGTTTAGCTTGGACAACGTGTCCGACAGCGGGGCTTCGCTACCCCCTACCCCGTTGCCACTCACACCGGTGTCACCTCCCACCCCCCAGCCCACCACGCCAGTCAACGGGCAGACCGGCGGTGGTCCCACAGAAGACGAGCTGGAGTTCCATGCCGGGGTGCTCGTGCAAAATGCCATACAGAACGCCCTCGCTGCTCAGAATGGAGAGGAGTGGCAGCCGTCTGAATTTAACTCTTCGCAGCTCAGCACCCCCGTGTCTCCATCCTCTACAAGCAGCCCAGTGCCAGTCTCCCCTGTGTCTTCCGGCGGAGCTCCGAGTCTCCAGTCTCCTGTCTCCTCCAGTCCTGCTCCATCCAACCCGTCCCCTCAGCCAGACAGACGGCCAGAGGTCAGAGTCGTTTTCCAAGAGAATCCCGCTGAGCCGCAGCAGCAGCAGCAGCAGCAGCAGCAGCCGCAGCTCCAGACGCCTTCTCCTCCACCTTCTCAGCCCGTCTCACCTCCACAAAGACCTAAAGACGGAGGCCCCAGGATCAAAATCCAGTCTTCTTACGCCAGAGCGCTCGCCTCCTCCACCCCTGCTCCGGCCCCGGCTCCGGCTCCCGGCTCGGCAGCGCCCGTCTCCAGGCCCACCCCGGTCTACCGTCCCCCTTCTCCTCCAAGCCCAGAAAAATCAGAGTTCAGCTACTTCAGTAAATACTCCGAGGCAGCAGAACTGCGCAGCACGGCGGCGACGCGAGCCCCCGAGGCGGAGGCGGCGAGCGGACCGTTCCGCCTGCGCTCCAAGAAGCAGCGGACTCTGTCCATGATTGAGGAGGAGATCCGAGCGGCCCAGCAGAGGGAGGAGGAGCTGAAGAAACAGAGGGAGACGCAGCCCGTTGTCGTCGCCCGCCCCAGCCACGCCGCCAGCAGCGGTCACGGGCCCGTGAGGACCGGGATGCGGCAATCCACCATTACCCCAGCAGATAAGATGAAGAGTAACAGTCTGCCAAGTAGACTCACGCTGACAGCAAGGACCGCACCAGGTCAGTGTGTGTTTTAATGATCCCTCTATTATTAATTGCCATAAATCTGGTACAGACATTCATGCTTCCCTCAAGATAGAATATAATAGTTTCATTGAACACCGGTGGCACCTTCTCTACAGCAAAGTTTTCATTTCAACTACAAAAATTGGGTGTCATTAATGTTATTATTTACACCGACACTTGAGAAATGAAATGTGTACCAGTTGTACAAAGATAAGCTTTACTAAACCACCCATGCTCAGTGTGATCCTTTCCAACTAACATGTCTATCTGTGTATTTGTGTGTCTGCAGGAAAGATTGAGAAGATTCGACCTGCGCCACCTGTCTCACCCTCGCCTTCAGAGGGAGCCCTGTCTGACGCCGGCAGCGAGGACTCTGGAGGATCAAGACCCAAAAACTTCATGCAAACACTTATGGAAGATTATGAAACACACAAGGTGAAGAGGAGGGAGAAACTGGAGGACAACAGTGTAAGTATTACACCCCAGAGAAAATAAAAAAAAGCAGCACTTGTTTTAACACAAAAAACCAAAAGGACTGAAAACACAGGAAATAAAAAAAGTTAAGGTTAGGGCACAGTTAGATCTAAGCAATGAAAAACCTTTCAACTTCTTCAAGAAATCACAAACAAATAGAGTAAAATGCCATTTGTTGAGCTCTTGTTTAAAGTCTGGCCACAGAGAATATGGAACAAAAAGTGAAAGTAGCACAAAGGTGACTGGTGACCACAACTTTTGACACTATTCTGCCCTGTGTCGAGCTTCATTTGGCTTTGGTAGTGTCTGAGTGGGTGAATGCCTTGCTCCATGATGTGTTGCCATGAACAAATACTGTACAACACTACGGGACTTTCCCAGTTGACATGGAATAGAAAGTAAGTCAGTGTCACAGGGGGATTTCTGTCCTTACTCCATTGTATATTATTTTTGTGTAACTGAGTTGATCTTTTAATCCTCATTTTTTAAGAATGAGTGTTCAAAATAAAGGTCTATTATATATATATATTATTATTAGGTCATGGAAGAATTGTAACATTTTACATAATTAGAAAGTGATCATATCTTCATGTCTCACATGTTTAACTCATTCACTAAGAAATCATATACTGCAAAAAACAATATGTCTTATTCATGTTATTGTGGTCATTTGTTTTCAAGATATTGAACTGAATGTATCTTGAACTGATCATTTTGCAGCAGGCAGTGTGTGATCGTTGCTGATGTTTGTTGTTGTTTCTCCATGATGACATCTCATGTGTTGACTTTGTGTATTGTTGCCTCTCTCCTGCTGGTCGGTCAGTATGCCCGTTTGCTGCTGGCTAACGAGGTGACCACTGAGGTACCTGCTTCATCCGAAACCTGCTCAAACCGCCTTAACTGACAGACCTGGGTCAGACTGTACTGAAGTCTCCTTTAATCTAATACATACCTGTGTGTATTTTGTACTGTTACAGTTTAAGAAATATTGATTATAGTCATAGATTAACATATAATCTAGGCCCTAACGTTAGGAAAACAATAGTTAGTTTTATATTACTGTTTATTCAGGGTGATGTGAATATGATTACAAAGCTGTTTGTTTTCATGAGGTTTACTTCAGTTCAACCAAGAGAGAAGGGAAAGTTCCCAAATACAGACGAGTCCCAGCCGGATTTCTTGTTCTCCATTGAAAGTGCACTTTATAGATGAGTCAACATTAAGACACACTAACTGTGACGTGTCACTCGGTCTCTTCCAGACATGACACTGGTGCAGAAAGTATACATGGGGATGTATTATTTAGTTTGAAAAGCAGAGACTGAGCAATTTCCGTGAAAGAAACCTAAAATGTTTTCACTCTGATCCCAGGTCTGCTTGTGGTCTCACTGCTGTATTGTTCTGCTCTGTGGTGTCGGTGCTGCATGTGCTTGTCCTGTGATTTGATGTGATCTTTGATCCCTCCCCCATTGCACACGTTTCGTTTATATATCTAATATATAAAGTACAGATTAAAACAACTTCAAAAATATTCCAAATGAAATATGTGCACAATTGATTGATAGATTGTAATAGGATAAATAGATAACGGTAATATACTGTAGAAACCATCTTATGTGAAGGTCTTTAGCCACAATGTCAGACCTCAGCTACCCGGAATCCACCTCAGCTTCACTGTGTTCATTACATTACAAAGAGCACTTCCCCATTCATGAAGATGGGTTCATGTGTTCGTATGAGAGTGTGTGTGTGTGTTCAGCATGTGTGTGAGGGAGAGTAGTCAAGGAAAGAATTTATGGACCAGTTTGAGCATGAATTTTTTCTTGTGAAGGAGTAAAATGGCCTTTGTTTTTATTGTCAAATGTTGCAGGCGCGCTTCATTTGGTCATTTGTCTTAAAATCTTTGCTGCAGGATGATTTAACCAAGCGCTCCCTCAGTGTTTGACAAACACTGCATGTCATATTGAAGTCACACTGGTGTGCGTTTTGTGATTGTGATTTGTGTTCCCTTGAGCTTGGAAAAGAAAAGCATGGGTTTGTCTGAACTGTTGAACATGAACGTTGCTTCCATCTGATTGGCTGTTGTTTTTTTTACGTTCGCCAGGTTCTGGAGGCCACTCGTGTCACCAGGAGGAAAAGCGACATGGCGCTGAAGTGGGAGGCCGGCATCTACGCGAATGAAGATGGGGAGGAAGAAGAGGAAGAGGAGGAGGAGGAGGAGGAGGAGGAGGAAGAAGAAGAAGAGGAGTAAACAACTCATTTTAGAGACAGTTAAGGGACTGAGGAGAAAGAAGAGGATGAGAGAGAAGAGGTTGACGAGACTGAAGGAAAAATGCAAACAGGAGAAGAAAGGACAAAGGAAGGAAACAGTATTTATTTTACTAATAGTATTCTGATGATCACATGACCCCGCATCAAGTTGTGATTTTTGGACCTGAGGATTGAAGTACAGTACGTGAAGAGACTGAGTATGTGAGAGACATTTGAAGTGTTGTGTGAGTTTGATGAAAAGGAAAAAGGACAGCGACGCAAGAGACACTTTGAAAGGCTTTTTTTACGGTGGTTAACGAGCGTTCTGCAGAAGTTTATATGGAACCGAGGGATTTTACCAGTGGGTAGACGCTGAATGATTTAAATATTCATAGGATTTTTTTTTTTTCACTTATCTGCAATTTTATTGTGGAAATATGGGCTGAAGATCTAAAGATTTTATTTTGACAGGTTGCCTGAGACTTGAAGATGATGATGATGGTTTTGGCAATATGTGCTTGAATATAATAACCTTGGGCATCTTCACGATTGAATGTGTGGCAAAGGTTTGATTACCAACAGGAACAGAAAAAAAAAGATCCTGAAGACAAGCAGGTGCGTGCAGAGTGACTGTGGAGAAACTGACTGAAAGTTGCGCTAGAAAGGAGAACGAGGCCTCATCACACACTCAGACATGTTTTCTGTAAGTTCAGAGTCTTTACTACAGGGAGGCTGGGATGTTTTCCTGCATTGAAGCCCAATGGGGGACTCGAAAGCATCACTCTCAGAACCCGTAAAAGTTTTATCTTCTGCATCCTGCAGTGCCACAGTACACCACAGTACAGCTATAACAGACATTTTGGCCAGAGCCTCAGCATCCCTTCCAAGCATCTGTGTTAAATCTTAAGTGCCGACCTGAGGGTCAGCGTCCTTGAATCATTAAGTGCTCGAGAGGGAAATCTGCAAAACTAGCATCAAGGTGCAACTTTGCCTTAGACCTGTCAGTAAGTGTTGAATGCACGATAATGTATGATGTATCTTATCTTCTTCTATCCTGTATAACTACAGTTTCAGTAGAGCTTTAGAGACAATAAGCAAACCACGCTAGATAGTCTGTCTACAAAACACTATCCTACAGATGGAAGGAGACAGAGGGGGGGAGGAGAGGGAGGTTAACTACAGGTCGTGTGTGTATCACTTCAGTCAGTGTGTGTGTGTGTATTAATGAAAGGGCTGGGTCAGGGGTTTTATATTCTAAAAAAAAAAAATCACTTATTTTACCTTTGCTGGCTACGCCGCTTTGTTGACCTGTGCTTGATGTAAGCAGTTGTTTTATGTATTATACTGAGGTAGGACTGTGTATTTGATATATTGAACATGTATGTTGAGATTCCAGTGGGGCAACTGCCGTCTAAATACTATACCTTGCTAGCTGAGGATAAAGTTTGATGAGAAATATTGAAAAAGCTTTTTATAAAAAAAAAGAAAAATTGTTATACCAAAACAGAATGTTGTTACTTAGAGAAAATACAAGTCAAGCCTAAGCTTTTAGGTCTATTTAAGAAGTACTGATTATGTGCGCATGGCATTACACTCCTCTCCTTACCTGAGACAAGCACACAACAAACAGCAAAAAGAAGGCAACAGACTATCAGTACAACAGGCCGAACAGACTTCTGTTCACCTCTACGTCACTAACATACTGGAAGTTTGGGTTGTCTGTTTTTTTTTACTGTATATATTGTGAGCTTTTGATTTCGCAGGATTACGTGATTTTCTGTTTTGTTAAACTACGGGCAATACAGGCCTCTGTGATTTTGACGATACTGTGGACCGTCCAGGTGTTAGGAAACAAGGTTCAGCTTCAAAATGAACTAATGAACACTAAACGTGCTGCGGACACAGTCGGATTAATCCAAGGAGGCCTATAGGAGTGTCATGAGATGAGGACTGAAAGTAGAGATGTAGAGAACGGTGTTTCTGAACCACTTTAACTGAAAAGTAGCTAAATTGTTCTACCTTTTAGTCTTTTATTTTGAAGCCTTTGAGATTTTATCCAGCATTTAGGATATCAGGAGGTTGGTTGTTCTCTGTAAAAAAAAAAACCAAAGCTTACAGTTGCGATCACCAGTGTGTCCTGTCCAAGTGTCCTTCAGTGAGGCGCCGACCTCTGCGTCTGCTCACACACTGAATAAGAAAAAAAACCCTCAGACAAAAACGCCTGAAACACAAAACATACACTGAGGTAAACTTGCACAAAATATGAAAACAGAAATTGACGGGGCACATGCTAACCCCCTGAGAATAAATCACCTGTGTTGTATTTATTAGGACAGCCCTGTGCACGAGGTCAAATTCCTCTTGGCTGGGAATGTCATGCCGATGTGCCCATTTCCCCTCGGAAACTAAAAGAAAAAACTCACAGTGATTCAACAGAATCATCCTTGTTCTTGTTTTATACACTTTTAATAATAATATATATGAAAATGGAAAAAAAAAAGTATTTAAAAGACTGGTGTAGAGTGAGAAATACAAAACAAAGTGTCACTGATACTGATTTGACAATAATTTTTGCCACACACACAAAAAAAGAAGAATCAATCAGACAATAAAAGCACTTTTCACACTGGTGTTCATGATTTCCCGACGACAAAGACAAATCCAGATCCTTAGTGATGAGTGATTGTTTTACAGAGGCCTATGGTGTATCTGAGCTTTACTCACAGCACAATTTGAGTTTTCAATAGCAAGAGGCGATGTTTACTGTAGCTGCTGCAGCACACTGTAAACCTGTGTCATTGCACACAGGCACACACGTGTATGCTTTAAAGGACGCCATTACCCCCCCCCGCCCCCCCCAAAAAAAAAAAAAAAAAAAAAACCTGTTGGAGTTCTCATTTAGTAACACTTTTGGAAAGATTACACTCATCATGCACACTCAGAGGAGTTACAATTGTGTGATTTATTATTATGGTTCTTATGATTATTATTATACATATTATTATTATTTGTTGTTTGAACTGATGGTGCAGAGATGATTTATTTATCATTTTAAATGCTGGTAGCTTGTATTCACCCTGCAGAAGCAGCCGGCTTCAGTGTCACACTGTCTGTGTGTGTGACAAAGCATTCTCATCATACAGTATATAACCTCTGTCCCTATGTTAACCACTTGTATGCTCATACTCTGCTTTGTTATTTTATAGCACATGTAAGGCTCACAGTTATTAGACACGTACTATACATATTATGAATATTTTCTCATTAAAAACAAAACATGCAGATGTTGGATTCCTGAGTGGTTCTTTTTTCTTTTCTTTTTCTTTTTTTTTTTTTTTACACATGCTTTCACTTTGGAAGTCACTGCACTGGCACTGACGCTCTTTACTGTCTGCCATGTGGTAACATACCAGTGTGCAGCATCCTTTGTGAAAGCAAACTGCGGTTTAGTGCATTAATACAGTCAGTGGCCCTGAGAATTCAACCCACTGTACCTGAAGGAACCACATGCAAAGACACAAACACGAACAACTTCATCAATTTGACAGCACACACTGCTAAAACTTGGGGACACAAACAGTGATGTACTGTGGGGTGCACTTTTGTTCAATGCTTCTTGACTTTGATACCGTTGGAGAAAGAATAAAGGTCCAAAACAGGTCCGAAAAATACTCATCAAAATGTCTAAATAACTTAAAAATCTTTAAAATAACTGGGATGGACAGAGTTTGGTGCAGTAGAGTTTACCACCCCAAGAAAATGGAGCCAGTTCTAAATCAGACCGAGAGCGGTTTCCTCCTTTCCTCTCCTTCCTCTTTCATACCCAATAAAAATAATGACATAAACTTTCTTTTATGCAAACTCCGCCCTGGCCGGTGAGTCCTTCCTTTGATTCTGTGTCATGCACAGGATTCAAATTAAGTAGAGTTGTTTATTTGTGCTGACTCCACGAGTCTCTAGCCACCCGTAGGCTGTATTATTAGAAATTTAATCTAACTGTCAGTTTGAGATACAGGTGGGGCAACCATTTTGGTGAATGCACACGGTAATCTTTGGTGCTTTGGTGTTTTTTACAAGCTCTGTGCAGGTGTGCATAATGCTTTGATGGTTTTCAGCCTTATGGCAGATTTATATTCCACTTGGCCTACATTTTCTACCGCGAGTTGTGTGTTTTCTTTGGCTAGAGTTCTACTGTAGGTGCTTCCCTACTGCCTGGTTTTGCATTAGGTGCTCTCACTCCCACTGGTGTTTAAAAATGAGGTTAGTTCTTTGGTGTATTATAACATCTATATCAGAAAATAGAAATATAATTGTAGATATTTATGTAAGGTTTGCCTCTTTAGCAATTTTTTGTGTCCCCAGAAACACTCAAGGCACGTTCATAAACATAAACATGTGTTTTCTTATGTTCCAGTGCACTGAGCTCTCAGGGCCACACATTCAAGTGTGTCCTGGACATGGATGTGGTCCTGGATTACTTTTTTCAGCTCAAACATCAGAAAGATCATCCCTCAAAACAACAAATACTCAACTAATCTCCATTTCTGCTGACGCAATTTCGACAACTTCCCCTTTTCTGTTAGAGTTCAGCCATGTGTTTGATCAACATGTAAAATCTCGATCCAGATGAACATGTTAATGCCACAGGGGCTGGGTGTGACCATGTACAGTATTATATTATGGTGTGACTGCGGTGCTTTCCCAAATCTCAAACACACACACACACACACACACACACACACACACACACACACACACACACACACAACTTTCAGTTTCATTCCTCCTCATCTTCCACGAGCCAGTTGAACACGTGAGGAAGAGGAGGAAGTGGGCGTGGCACGCGTTTTCTTCTTCCTCAGTGATGCCTACACCTCTGGGACACAACTACGCAGTGATCCACAATGACTTCTTCACTCCTGCTCATTCAGTGTGATTAGTCCAGTGTCAGTAAACCCTGCAGTCCACCGTGAGGAGCCTGACAGCAGAGATCATGGTGCTGCCAGCTGTTTTGTGTCAAGCTGCCTTCACGGTGCTCCGGCAGGTAGAGCCCATCATAGTGCTGGAGGAGCTGGGCAGCTCTCTGTTCGACACCGCCCTGCAGATGGTGGTCAAGGACCGGTCTACCAACGCCACATACCCCGATATGTCCAGAGAGGCCAGCCAGCAGAAAGCCATGACGGACTT
The DNA here is from genome assembly GCF_045865225.1 of Trachurus japonicus. Classification (NCBI taxonomy): domain Eukaryota; kingdom Metazoa; phylum Chordata; class Actinopteri; order Carangiformes; family Carangidae; genus Trachurus; species Trachurus japonicus. The sequence continues at coordinate 20,214,359 of NC_140918.1, read as the reverse complement.
CTACATGACCTACAACCTCGTCATCCGCCTGGTCCCGATCATCCCCGCGCTGGTCCTGGCCAAGCTCAGCGACCGCGGCTGGAGGAAAGCCCCCATCGTGGTGCCCCTGGCCGGGTACCTGTTGCCCCGGCTCGCCCTCCTCCTGGTGGTCAGCTGCCGGCTGCCGCTGGAGGTCATGTACGGCGCCGCGGTTCTGTTCGGGCTCTCCGGCGGCTACTGCGCCTACTGGCCCGGCGTTATGACGCTGGCGTCGCTCGGCTCCACGGCGGCTGACCGCTCCAAGGTCAGTGGGCTGATGTGGGAGAAAACAGTGTCACTTTCAGCATCAGTAGGCTAAAAAGTAACAACATATCCAGCATCAAGGCTGCAGCATATGAGTTAACTGGTAGTTGTGTTTTAAACAGTGTTAAACTTTGTGTCAAACTTTAGTGATAGGCCAATAAAATATCACTAAAGCTATAATAATTAAACTATGTAAATCATGAAAAATAAATAAATTATTATATAGACCAAAATAAAGTCCAGTGGATAATGTGTTAGATTGTTTGGTAACACTAACAATAAGGGTCCCTTAATTAACGTTAGTTAGTACATTATTAAGCATTAATATATAAACCATTGTGTTAATTAATGCTGAGTAATGCATACATAACTAATTACATTATTCAACTTTTTATTATTACTTAATAATTTATTAACTAACTTTGAGTAGTAAACATTAATTAACTGCTGCTTACTAATAGGCTACATTAATTAATGTGGTTCCTAATCCTAATACATAACAATGATTGTTAATATATCTGTAAACAGTTAATTAATGCTTAATAATGTAGCCTACTAACTAACGTTAATTAAGGGACCCTTATTGTAAAGTGTTACCGATTGTTTATATCTTGCTACCTTGAAACACAAACCGTTTTCATTATTTTCTGATGTCGGCCAGTCTTCTGCTAATATTTAGCATTAACAATGATAACGATAATATTGTTTATTTGTTATTGGTATTATTGTGTCATTATCCATCAGTAATATCATCATCATCTTGAATTTTACAGAGTATGACAAAATTAGGGGTTGAAAGTCGCTGCCTGTTTTACTGTGGTTTTTAGGACTTATTTTCACTTTTTGACAGAATTTATCCTCCACTCCTGGGAACAAAATTTGCTTTTGCACTGTCTGCCCTCTGTTATAGAAAAAAAAACTCTATGGGACATTTAAAACCAGCACATCATTCACTCACCTTGACAAATTTGTTCCCATTTTTTGGCCTAAAATAACACAAACCCTCTCAAACTCCAGTGACATTAAACGTCACATTGAAGTTGGGGACATAAGATGTAGGTAACCTTTCTGCTGTGCCTGTGTGTTCTCTGCAGGTGATGATGAGAGTGGAGCTGCTGTATGGGGCAGCAGGTCTGGTGGGCAGCCTGGTGTCAGGTCATCTGTTCCTGCTCTACAGCTCCAGTCTGGGACATGGGATCATCCTACTCATTGTGAGCCTGCTGACCAACCTGCTCTGCTTCATATTCTCCATATTCCTGCTGCAGGTCAGTCAGTGTGTGTGTAATATTATAGACAATATCCTGTATGGACATTGTGTACATGTTTTCATTGTTGTGTCTCTATGAGCCAAAACTGCATTGATTTCTGTCAATATGGTTTGAAAATGTGTCATTGTACCAGGATTAAACACCCCTGAATGCATTTTTCTTTTGTATTGAAATGTGTGTAAATGTGTGTGTGTCCATCTTAATTCAAGGTGAAACAAGTGTCCACCAACGAGCCTGATGAGGACAGCCACGCTCTGTCCGACTCCTCTGACACTGCTGCTGTCTCTGGGGCTCCTGCTGGGATGGACATGGTGAACGTGGTTCTGCTGTTTGTAGCTGCCGTCCTCTACGACTTTGCAGTGGGTGGAGCTGTGGAGATACTGGGCGCCTTTGTGTTGAAAGAGCCGCTCAGCTGGACCGCCACTCAGGTGATACTGCATTATGTGTATTTTTACATACAGTACTGTGTATATTCTATAGATTTTGTCTCAATCGAACTTTCTTTCATTTTCCTCTTCACTGTCTCTGTCTCCCTCTTCATGTTTCTGTGCGTCTCTCCGCAGGTTGGTTATGGGAGCGCAGTGGGATGTGTGATCTTCTTTACCAGTTTTCTCGGTGTCATTGTGTTCCGTCGCTGTTTCTGTGACGTCGTGCTCATCCTGATCGGCATGCTGTCCTTCGCCTCAGGAATCTACTTCATGACCTTTGTCACAACAACCGCCACCTTCTACCTGGGTAAGACTGAGGCACCGTTTGTGAAGGATATTCAATTTGTCCCATTCGATTGTAATATCAGGATAATATTGGACCAACAATTCCACTTTTTTTCCCTTTTTTTTTACACACACGCTTAACTTTTTTCTCAATTTACATTATTCTCTAACTCCAAAACCCAAAGGTATATCATATAGCCTACTTTGATTTATATAAGTAAAACACATAAAAAGAGATCAATCTCATCACATTTTACAGTAAGCTGGATTCTGAGTTTTTGCCTGATAGATTACTTAAAAATAAAACAGTTGGCAACTTATTTTTTTGCTATTTAATTAAATGATTAATTATTGTAAATGCAGCACTGTGAGTAGTCACAACCCAGCCATGTTGTTGTTGGTGACAGACTGCATTGTCCTGTACAGGAAAACATGGCAGTATCTCACATGGGGCCTGGTGGTTTCACAGGTTGTTCTTTAAATAAAACATAAGGTCCAGTTTTTATTTCCCACAAGCCCAGGTGTGCCTCTGCAGGAAAAAGAAACTTTTCTGTTCCGTTGTTGTTCCCTCTTTCTTTTTTTTTGACTCAGCAAAAGTAAGAAAGGGGAACAGCATTCCTACAATCTGAGTCAACCTCCACTTGGCCTACATTTAAGAAGCACAGGTCTAACAGGATTGTTTCACACAGATGTAGGTTGTCATTGTAAATCATGAGAAAGGAACCAAAATAAGGAACTAATAGTGAGTAGAAACTATATAGTCTCTATAGCTGCTCTGTCTGTGTTCAACATCTGTTATACACTGTGCTGATAAAGCCGATCAGAGCCAGAGAGATCAAAAAAATCTTGCAAAGTATGTCAAAGTCTTAAATCTGGTGTCTATTGGTGACATGCTGGAGCAATGGTAACAAAGCCTTTTAGGTCAACCAACAATGATAAGGTTGCCGGAGCAACCATAGCGATAGACTACAGCAGCATGTGTTACCACTTGTGGCAGCTCCTCCACAGAGAGTGCTGTGTTTTGTGGCTGTTGTTTACACTGCGTTTACATTAATACTGGTGGTAGTACATTAACTTAAAGCAGAAGTGAGTGATCCGGTCGTTTTCGCTAATGCTGCGTTCCAGGCAGGCTTTTGAAATCATAAATTACGGCTTCAAGTCACAACTTACGACTTTGTAGCGTTCCAGGCAACCCACTCGTGTTTTTCCGACCTGTTTTACCGGTGAGAGTCACTATAACGGCCACTCGTAACTTCCGACCCGTGAAATCGTACCAGTACATCTTTTTGTACAGTCTATGTACCAGATCGAACTGGTACGACTTCACAGGTCGGAAAAAAACGAGTTTCCTTAAACGCACCATAACAGTCCTCGTCCCTACGTCGCCACATTCACGGCGTCCCTTGGCTGCACACACAGCCCTGCATGCCGTTCTCTCTCCTCATTGGATAAAAACTGTAGGATACGATAAATGTTTTCTCCTCGGCTCAGAGCAGAGCAGAGTGACTGAGAGACCCGTGTTTCGGTCCAAACACTCTATGTAAGTGATTGCTGTCGGAAGATATAACTATTTAAGACTTATATTAACACAAATATATCACTTACTTCTGCTTTAAAGGGATAGTAGCATTTTTTTTTAAAGTGGTGTTATATGATCTACAAATAGCCCCTAAGTACTTTAATTGCAGTAGAAAACTCTCTGCACTCCTCCCGTTAGCAACGCCAGCCCATAATAGCCCTGCCCAGAGATTTACTACAGTGTTGTGAATGGACCCAAAGAAACGGCCTATTTTCATGGCCTAAAAGAGGTTTTATGTGAAAAAAAAAAACACAGTTCCATTGTTCGCTATTATATAATTTTTTCCAGCCCCTCAAAGTGCAGGAAAAACGCAGTTTTTATTTGGACCTAACCAACTGCTGATCGACGGGCGCTAACCCTGGGCGGAGGGATACGTGAGTTGGTCCAAATAAAAACTGCGTTTTTCCTGCACTTTGAAGGGCTGGAAAAAATTATATTATAGTGAACAATGGAACTGTGTTTTTTTTTTCACATAAAACCTCTCGGTAACACTTTATAATGAGTACACACTATTAAGCATTAGTTAAGCATTAATAAATATTGAATTCATCATTTATAACACATGAATACTCATTAGTATGTAGTTAGTAAACATAGTTATAAATGTTTTACTCATCATTGATAAGCACAGTAGTTATGGATTAGTAAACACTGAATTCATCATTTATAAAGCATGTTTCTGACGTAAATACTCATTAGTAAGTGGTTTACAATCACAGTTGTAAATGTTTTACTCTTCATTAATAAGCTCATCTATATAAATGATGGATTCAGCATTTCCAAGCGCTCTTACGCGTTCAGTATGAATGGTTAGTGAGTGTTAGTAAATGATTTATAAAAACTCACAAATTTCATTTCCAATGGATGACTTATAAACAGTTATTAATGCAGGAATTCATGAATTCAGGCAGTTACAAAGCACTTACTACTTGTTAATTAAGTATTTTGTGTGAGCTCATCTAAAGTGGGCACTATCTATGCCTTATAGAGCATTTACAAATGAGATATTAAGGCTGCAATGCCTCAAGACTCATAAAAGTCTTGGTTATTTTAACAGACCAAGGAGAGACACAACACAAAGGGATAGTTCATATTGCATTGTATTTATTGCAACTTCCCAACATATTGTAACTGTTCTGTTGATGTAAAACAAGGGTAAGCATGGCAGAATAAAAACGCCAACAGTGGATCACAGAAGTTTAAGTTCAGCAAATAATTCTTTGAAAAAAATCCTTCTGTAGCCTATTTAATTTGTTTTTTTCTGTATCAAAAAATTAAGTCAGTTCCTTATATTTGCTGGGGGCAGCTCTCTGCGGTTGGAGCAGTGTTCCGGTCCATCCCAACACGCTTGAAAGCAGCAGACCAAACGGCCAGAGAATTTTCTTGTACCGGGAAACGGCCTGATCCAGATTTTGGACTGCAATTTAGAGAACAAAAAAGGAAAATTAGCAACAGTTAAAAATAAAGAAAAGAGGGGGGAAAAAAAGGATATTTAACTTAAGTCACACACACACACACACACACACACACACACACAGTCACACACATTGGCTTGTAAAATCAGAACAGACATAATAACCTGTGATTTTCAGCTATGATTATCCTTTACAGCAGGCACATTCTGACAGATGAGAGTCAGTTATTGTCCCCCCTATATGAAAGGAGGCTGCTCTGATGATACAAGTCAGCAGTCCTGAAATGTGTGTTTACATCTCGCGGTAGTACGTCAGGGAGCGAGAGCTAAAGCCTTCAGCTGCAGACAAGCTAACGTTAGCTATCATCCATGGACCATGTGTGGCAGCAAACAAAACGAACACATACTCACCACTAGTGCCGCTGACGACCGCCGACTTCGATATCCATCTCCACACCGGCTTTCTTCTGGGCCCGCGTCCGCCGGACTCGTCGATTCTGGGCAGAGTTCTCCGTCTCCAACTCTCCATTCATCTTAGCTGCTGCACCAGGCTGCACCGGCTGCAGTGTTGCCGCCTCCCAGCGTCGTCCAGGCGTTGTGACGTTGATGACGTGTAAGGCTCGTCGACGTACACGTCCAGCGGCCGCCGGTGCGCGTGCAACCAAAAACAGGGGGCAAAAGACTGCTTCGGGGTCATGGATGTATGTTCGGAACTTTATACAGTCTATGGTTCGGAGTGAACTGATATCAGTGTAGATGCCGTATTGTTTGTAGGGCTGAAGCCGTATCCGAGTACTCGCTCGGCTTGGGCGGTACCCGGGTGCCATTTTTCAACTACTGGGAACCCCCCCCATGGGGGGCGGATTAGCAGAACACTATAGCTAGCATTAGCATGTTACCGTCACAACACGACCTGTCCATCTGCCCGTGTTGCGCGAGAGGGAGAGAGCAGGGAGAGAGTCGCGGCCGCCACAGACTCGTTTATAAATACAAATGGTAAACGCTGGATGCGCTGGTTGATCAGTTTTATTTTTACCAGACTCTTATAATATTCCCAAGTTGCAATAAATACAATGCAATATGAACCATATCGTGTTGTGTCTCTCCTTGTGAATCTTAATATCTCATTTGTAAATGCTCTATAAGGCATAGATAGTGCCCACTTTAGATGAGCTCACACAAAATACTTAATTAACGAGTAGTAAGTGCTTTGTAACTGCCTGAATTCATGAATTCCTGCATTAATAACTGTTTATAAGTCATCCATTGGAAATGAAATTTGTGAGTTTTTATAAAACATTTACTAACACTCACTAACCATTCATACTGAACGCGTAAGAGCGCTTGGGAATGCTGAATCCATCATTTATATAGATGAGCTTATTAATGAAGAGTAAAACATTTACAACTGTGATTGTAAACCACTTACTAATGAGTATTTACGTCAGAAACATGCTTTATAAATGATGAATTCATCATTTATAACTACTGTGCTTATCAATGATGAGTAAAACATTTATAACTATGTTTACTAACTACATACTAATGAGTATTCATGTGTTATAAATGATGAATTCAATATTTATTAATGCTTAACTAATGCTTAATAGTGTGTACTCATTATAAAGTGTTACCAACCTCTTTTAGGCCGTGAAAATAGGCCGTTTCTTTGGGTCCATTCACAACCATGTATGTTGTAAATCTCTGGGCAGGGCTATGGGCTGGCGTTGCTAACGGGAGGAGTGCAGAGAGTCTTCTATTGCAATTAAAGTACTTAGGGGCTATTTGTAGATCATACAACACCACTTTAAAAAAATGCTACTATCCCTTTAATCTCATCAGCAAGTCTTTGGACTGTGGGAAGAAGCGACAGTGTTAACCACAGTTCTACTGAGCCACACAACACAACACAACAACACATGGGGAAAAAATCCCCTAGAGAAACTGTGATGATGTTTAACCAGATGTGCTTGTTGGAAACAAATCCGAAAGCTCCAGATCCACAGATCCATTAGTCATTATGTAAAATAATGAATGAACGTTCATTCCTTCACAGCTCGCTCACTCAACCTGTTTGCTCTCATCCCGATGCCAACAATCAGATCTCTGCTCTCACAGCAGGTTCCAGCATCATCATGGGGTGAGTAATGCAACCTCTGTGTATGTGTGAGCACTAACAGATGAGTATTAAAAAGAGTACAGATCATTGAACAGTTAAAAAAGTTAGTAATATTATTACACCACTGTGGCTGTAATGTTTAGAAATATAAATATTTTTGTCACTGCACAACGTGTCATTTACACCATGTTTACAGTTTTAAAGGGACACTTCTTCTCAATTACAAAAAAAACAACAACATACTTTCTCAGTTACCTTTAGATTTTAAGAGAGAGAAAGTAGATCCAAAAGTATTCATAGTAAATGACAGTAACGTGGACATGGCAAAAAACTATATAAGCTGTAATTGAGCAGGTGCACCATATGCAGAGGCTATAATCCTCGCTGCAGTCACCCGGTTCGAACCCAGCATCGGGCGGCCCTTTACTGCATGTCATTCCCCCTCTCTCTGCCTCCCCATTTCCTGTCTCTCTCAACTATGCTATCAAATAAAGGCAAAAAAGAGAGAGATTCAGATAAGGTGAAACGGCAGAGGAAGTTATGGAGGACATGTTTCCTGAAAATTGAGTTTGCACAGAAAGAAACTCAATGGTCCTCTTATTAATCTGTAACAAGATATAGCTGTGTGATGAGAGTGATGTTATATGTCTTAAAATAAATGGAATTACATTGCTAAGCAGAATATAGAAAATATTTAACCACAGAAAACAACAGCTTGTGACTCCTGACTTAGCAGACAGCTATATCAGTGCACACCCTGAATATGGAAAAGACGCCATTTCAATAAAGTACACTATGTTTTCCTCTGACCTAGGGTTAATGTTCTCTAGTTCATTGATTTTCATTGACTTTGATCAAGCTGCCATTGTTTTTACTCTGTAGGTTTTGTTTTTAGAATGTGCACAGCAGCGTTCAGCAGATTTTTTGACGGACATGCACACAGAGGGATGGTGTCTATACTGGAAACAGTGAGACTAGTTTATATTGAAAAAGAGCCTGTCAGTGTGTTAGCTCCTCTCTGACACAGTTACTGATGACCAGGGAACAGGGGTCATTCATTATCAGTGGTTTGCCTTGTGTGTTTGCTCTGACGTGATGTCAGCCTGAGAAGTGTGAGCAGTGCAAACACAAACCCCAGCAACACCCACCTCTTTCTGGTCAACACACAGATACAAGGAAATAAAAAAATAAAAAAACACTGTATCATGCAAGTATTTCAGGCTCAAATACAGAATGAGGAAGTTTTTTTAAATTAAAGCAACACATACTGTAGTATTTAATTTACAGAAAGTAAAAGACAGAGAAGGAAATGAATGAATATTTGGTGTGAGCAGTGTTTTGTATTTAAAACAGCACCACTTCTCATCATTGAATTTCCGCACAATTTGTCACGGTACTTTGCAGAGAGGATGTTCCTAAATCATCGTGGTGAAATTGTGAATAGTTGTGCACAATGGCAGCTGATTGATTGTATTCAAAACGCTGTGAGAATAACCTAAAATAGACTACCGGTAGACTAGATTTCTCTCCACTCACATGAATTAAGTGAGAACACATTTAAAGTAAGTTACCTGTGAAGAAAAATTAAATTAAAGGCTCAAAATCTGGAAAAATAAGAAAGCAAAGATTAGCTCCTGCTGGGGGCCTACCACACCGGGAGTTGTTTCTAGTCCACCAATGGGGGTGCTGTCCCGTGGACGGCCCGGATGGCTAGAGAGCTCTCCACCTTGGTGTGGAGCCTCCTGTCTGCCTGGGCTGGGGCGGTCCCTGTGTCGGCGCCCCTGCAGTCATGGACCATGATTCCTCTCGGTGTGCGCGGCCCCCAAAGGTAGCTTCTTCCTCACCTCAGATCTCGGTGCCCAGCCATGTCTCCTCAGCGACGGATAGTGTACAGTATGTGTGTGGGTGTGTGTATGTTTGTGTGTGTGGGTATGTATGACCGTATGTATGTGCATGAGTGTGTATGTAATTGTGTATCTGTGTGTATATTTGTGGGGGTGAAAGGTTTGGAGTTTTCACGGTGTTTTGAATTGTTTTGTTTTGTTTTGTTTTTAACCTCTGTGAGGCACTTTGTGTTACATTGTATGAAAAGTCAATCAATCAATCAATCAATTTGTTTATTTCGGGCATGTCAATTTAAATCATCATCATCACACTTCATCATCAAATAATACAATACATGGCCAAAAGGGAAAAGCGGGAGAAGCAAAAGCTTATCTAGTCCCGCCCCCTAAATAAAGTTGATTTGATTTTGATTTAGCAGCTGCATAAAACAAAATCATTAATGACATGCACTTTATGAGATAATGAGAACTGTTTCCTCCTTCCTTCCCATCAGGCACCACTCTCACCTCCCTGCAGTTGGCTCTGAAGTTCGCCGGTCTGGCCTACATCCCTGCCTTCACTAAGATCTATCAGGGAACCCTGGACTCGTTCCCAGGCTTCGTCTTCTTGCTCTCCAGCATCTTCACCGTACTGGGAATGATCCCCATCAGGTACTCCTCTTAGTCTGCTCCACATCAGCATATTAAGTTTTAGTAGGCACCACAACAAATGTCCTAAAAACGTATCATAAAATCAAATACATGGCAGTATTATCAGACACACTTCTTCACTCACTTTCCCCGTTTCCTCCCTCTAGTATCGTGGGCTGCAGGTCGCCTCAGAGGAGACAGTACGAGAGGATTTAGGGAGACTGACTCGGCAGCTGAGTGTGCACTGGTGCTGTAGACACACCAGTGAAGGAGCTGCTGCATTTTAGCTGTTACTGGAGGTACAAGCAGAGGTTTTATGTTTACAAATATTTTGTGATAAAGTCTTTATATAAGGGCTGAGTGTGAGGGATACTGGAAGAAAATATTTCTTACAATCTGACAAAAATGTGAGAACTGTTCAACTTGTGACCGGGACACAGGCAGATGTCGTCAGCCGATGGATTTCATCATCCAGTCTCACATCCACAACAACACACCCACGGTGATTTCGACATAATGTGAACTTTTCAGTGACTGTGTCAGACATGAAAAGTCCCCTACGAGCACTGCCTTCAGGGTTGTTTTTGTGAACTAGCCAAGCATTATTTTACACTATTTCAGTTGTAAATATTTTATATATTTGATTCAAATGATGACTTTGTAAGACATCTCAGGGCCAAAGCCTTGCACACCAGAGCTGGATAGATACAGAGATTTCAGGGATTTTCATACACATTATTCAAAGTGAGATTTCCATCTCTGCTGAGATAGTGTCTGTAATCCTATGAGGTTTTAAATATACATACAGCTCTGGGAAAAAATAATAATATAATCAGTGCCTCATTAAGTAGAATGAGGTGTGCTTCTGTTGAAATTCAATGGACATGAGAATGGCTGCTATACATGTAAAGATGCTGATCTATTGAGGAAAAATTGTCTCTTTTTTTTCCCTGTACAGACATGTTTACACTTTGTTGTGAACGGTACAGTAGATTTGGTAAAGACACTGATTAAGGATCACAATCTACATGTGTAGATTTCAGTCACACGTTTTAATGGCTGCAGATGTTTAAATTAAATGAATCTCACATCATTTAAAGGTCCCTCAGGTCCCTCTGCTGACTCATCTGTATAACAAAAAGTCTGTAAATAGACCAAATCTGAACCTGCAGGTCAGGAAATGCTGACACATCCCAGGAAAAAATCATATCTTTTACATTGGTGGGATTTAGATTTCCTTTTTTTTTTTTTACTTCTCATTCGTTTGTAAAGTCATTTGAACTGCACTCACCTATTTGAAAGGTACTATACAGTTTGAGAATATAAGGTTTAGACTGAGTCTGGTTCAAGGCCAGAATATCTTTCTTAAAAAGCAAGAAACACAATAATGTAATTTCCAAATATCATATTCTTATAAAAACAGTTCAGATCCAGCATAATTATGCCTGAAGTGACTTTGTCTCCATGAGAAGAGGTTTGTATATTTCAGTGCTTGTCCTGTCATCTTGTCTCATGTTTTTTTAAAGGTACAGCTAAAGGGAAGATAAAAATGCAGCTTGTATTTTAAACTTTGAAAGTGGGTTTTGTTACACTCATACAACTGGGTTACAGTAAGGTACATTTTATATTACAGTTTACAGTGGCGGCTGGTCAATAGAGGGCGCTCGGGCGCCGCCCCCCCCCCTGATGAAAAGCGAATTTTAATGATTATTATTTTTTCCAAAATAATAATTTAAAATTAATATTTTTTTCTTATTGTACCTGTGAATGTGATAGGAATTCTTAAAATCGAGCTGTATATAAAATAAAACCATTATTTAGAGGCTAATTTGCCTACAGGTTCATTTACTGTCTCTGTTATATCTATCCAATATAATACATCCATGTATCTATCGCTCTGTGTCTGGCATAGACTGTAAAAAGAAGGTGTCTGGGGCGCTGGAGAAGTCGCCCGAGCAGTGTACCGGCTCAGCCAATCAGTGACTGTTGCTAAGTAAAAAATATACGGAGCAACAGGTAATTTAGCCAATCAGCGTCGTCGGATTTTATGCCTTTGGGGCGCAGAAAATATCGCCCCAAATCAAACATTTTGGTCTCCCGTGGCAACCGAGGAGCTGTCCTTGGTAGCAGGATGGCTACGGAGTTTTCATCAGTTTTCAAATTCTGTTTCCCGTATAATTTACTTTTTTTAAACAGTGAGGACAGATACCACACGGACTGATACTGGAGTTAGACCTATTTATCTGAAAGGATTACAAAACATATTCTCAAGGGACACATGAACGGTGCTGTCAGCTAACGTTAGCCAAGCTAGGCAGAAGTCAGGACTAGTCAGGACGCAAAATTTTTTTTCCTGCTATGGCCAGGCAAAGACCCGCCTTACTAGGCCTCTGATTGGCTTATCACGATGCCCTCGACTCTGACGGTTAGGTTTAGGCAAAGACGGTTGGTTTAGGCGTGTGAAGGGAGTGGTTAAGGTTAGGGTAAGATGCAGGGATAGGCTTAGCCTTGCAGAGGCAGCCAATCAGAGGTGGAGGCGGGTCTTGGCGCGGCCATAGGTGGCCATAGTAGGAAAAAAAACATCGCAGTCAGGACCTGGTCAGGACTAGCAGCAGAGCTTCACAGCTGGATGAAAAACACAGTTTCACGGTGAGAAAATACAACGAACAGGTGGATAAAACTCTGTGGGCCGGTGGCGGGAGGCTGTTATGATGCGACACGAGGCCGCGTAGTGTGTGAGAGGAGCACCGGAGGACCGGAGCACCGTTAACCGGCACGTCAGAGACTGCTCTCTCTTGATGCTCGGAGCCAACTTTTGGACTACATGCTGTTGGTTCGTCCGCGGTGCGTTCACAGCTCGTCCGAGAGCGTTTTTATTAGTTCATCCAGCTTCTGGGACACTGGACTGGACACTGTTATTCCTGAGTGACACCAGGGGAAACTACTCACCCAGGCTGTGACAGACGACGCTGAAGTTAGCCTCCGATTCGCCAGCCTCCGATTCGGCACTTAAGGGGAAAGTTAAGAGGAAATTGACGTAATGAGCAGAGCGACTGTTTGTACAATGATTGCCTGGTTTTTGTGACACTTCCTGCTGTAAAAACATTTTAGACATTTTAGGTTAGTCATTAATTGTGCCTGACACCCGCTATTGTATTTGTGAAACGTTTATTTTATTTGTGAAAATGCTAAGGGGAGGTTTCACCGTTTTTGTTTGATACCTGCAGACCTCATTAGACCTGGTCCAGATCAAAAACCGCTTTGCCTAGACTTCTCAAATCTGGCCTAGATTATCCTACAGAGGCTAAACATTCATTCAGACACAGTTTCTGATCTGTGAAACCTTTATGCTATGTATGAAAATGCAATAAAGGCACATTTCACTGTTTTTTCATCATATAGACTGCATTAGACCTGGTCCAGATCAAAAACCGCTTTGCCTAGACTTCTCCGGCCTAGATTAATCTACAGGTAATGAAGATTCGTTCAGACACACTTTCTGATCTGTGAAACCTTCATTCTATGTGTGAAAATGCAATAAAGGCACATTTCACTGTTTTTTCATCATATAGACCGCATTAGACCTGGTCCAGATCAAAAACCGCTTTGCCTAGACTTCTCAAATCTGGCCTAGATTAATCTACAGGTAATGAAGATTCGTTCAGACACAGTTTCTGATCTGTGAGACCTTCATTCTGTGTGTGAAAATGCAATAAAGGCACATTTCACTGTTTCTTCATCATATAGACCGCATTAGACCTGGTCCAGATCAAAAACCGCTTTGCCTAGACTTCTCAAATCTGGCCTAGATTAATCTACAGAGGCTAAACATTCATTCAGACACAGTTTCTGATCTGTGAGACCTTCATTCTATGTGTGAAAATGCAATAAAGGCACATTTCACTGTTTTTTCATCATATAGACCGCATTAGACCTGGTCCAGATCAAAAACCGCTTTGCCTAGACTTCTCAAATCTGGCCTAGATTAATCTACAGGTAATGAAGATTCGTTCAGACACACTTTCTGATCTGTGAAACCTTTATGCTATGTGTGAAAATGCAATAAAGGCACATTTCACTGTTTTTTCATCATATAGACTGCATTAGACCTGGTCCAGATCAAAAACCGCTTTGCCTAGACTTCTCAAATATGGCCTAGATTAATCTACAGAGGCTAAACATTCATTCAGACACAGTTTCTGATCTGTGAAACCTTCATTCTATGTGTGAAAATGCAATAAAGGCACATTTCACTGTTTTTTCATCATATAGACCGCATTAGACCTGGTCCAGGTCAAAAACCGCTTTGCCTAGACTTCTCAAATATGGCCTAGATTAATCTACAGAGGCTAAACATTCATTCAGACACAGTTTCTGATCTGTGAAACCTTCATTCTATGTGTGAAAATGCAATAAAGGCACATTTCACTGTTTTTTTCATCATATAGACCGCATTAGACCTGGTCCAGGTCAAAAACCGCTTTGCCTAGACTTCTCAAATATGGCCTAGATTAATCTACAGAGGCTAAACATTCATTCAGACACAGTTTCTGATCTGTGAAACCTTCATTCTATGTGTGAAAATGCAATAAAGGCACATTTCACTGTTTTTTCATCATATAGACCGCATTAGACCTGGTCCAGGTCAAAAACCGCTTTGCCTAGACTTCTCAAATATGGCCTAGATTAATCTACAGAGGCTAAACATTCATTCAGACACAGTTTCTGATCTGTGAAACCTTCATTCTATGTGTGAAAATGCAATAAAGGCACATTTCACTGTTTTTTCATCATATAGACCGCATTAGACCTGGTCCAGGTCAAAAACTGCTTTGCCTAGACCTCTCAAATCCGGCCTAGATTAATCTACAGGTAATGAAGATTCGTTCAGACACAGTTTCTGATCTGTGAGACCTTCATTCTATGTGTGAAAATGCAATAAAGGCACATTTCACTGTTTCTTCATCATATAGACCGCATTAGACCTGGTCCAGATCAAAAACCGCTTTGCCTAGACTTCTCAAATCTGGCCTAGATTAATCTACAGAGGCTAAACATTCATTCAGACACAGTTTCTGATCTGTGAGACCTTCATTCTATGTGTGAAAATGCAATAAAGGCACATTTCACTGTTTTTTCATCATATAGACCGCATTAGACCTGGTCCAGATCAAAAACCGCTTTGCCTAGACTGTGTCTGAATGAATGTTTAGCCTCTGTAGATTAATCTAGGCCATATTTGAGAAGTCTAGGCAAAGCGGTTTTTGATCTGGACCAGGTCTAATGCGGTCTATATGATGAAAAAACAGTGAAATGTGCCTTTATTGCATTTTCACACATAGAATAAATGTTTCACAGATCAGAAACTGTGTCTGAATGAATGTTTAGCCTCTGTAGGATAATCTAGGCCAGATTTGAGAAGTCTAGGCAAAGCGGTTTTTGATCTGGACCAGGTCTAATGAGGTCTGCAGGTATCAAACAAAAACGGTGAAACCTCCCCTTAGCATTTTCACAAATAAAATAAACGTTTCACAAATACAATAGCGGGTGTCAGGCACAATTAATGACTAACCTAAAATGTCTAAAATGTTTTTACAGCAGGAAGTGTCACAAAAACCAGGCAATCATTGTACAAACAGTCGCTCTGCTCATTACGTCAATTTCCTCTTAACTTTCCCCTTAAGTGCCGAATCGGAGGCTGGCGAATCGGAGGCTAACTTCAGCGTCGTCTGTGACAGGACGTCTGTGATGCGGAGCATCAGGCTGCAGCGCACTGTTCAATATGTTTACAGGTGTGACCAGTACGTTCACAGTTAGACTCATCATCAAACCTGATAATGCAGCAGTTAAGTTAACATCTCACATCAGCAAGGTCAGACCAAACTTAATCACGTTATGCTCCTCATATAGTGCCTCCTTTGTCTATAGTTAACATTAATCACTGCTGTAGGTTACATCATACACATGCCTTTTAATAACCATATTTTTGTATTAAGAGTATTTGTTAATATATTTCATGTCCACTGTGTGCCACCAGTGAAAGACTACTGTTTGTTCATTGTCATTATCTGTCAAACTGCTGATTTATGCAAATAAAAGGCAAATAAATAATTAATGTTTATCCCTAAAAATGGGTATGGGGTTCTTTTATCAAGATGGTCACCAAAAACTTCAGGGACGAACAGCCCCACCTAGAATATTTTTCACCAGCCGCCACTGTTACAGTAAGTATATATTTTTTCCCCCACATTTCTCATTTTTTGAGACATTTAACTTGCTTTTGTAAGGAACTGACTAAATGCAATGTATTGTGAAATTTATAAATTCCTCAAAATTATTCAGAAAATTTTTAATTTATTCTTATTAGTAGTGTTGCATTTTAAGAGTCACTGGGTTAAGAGTTTTCCAGATTTATATTTTGTTACATCTTTGTAAGATCAATATTTTCAATATTAAATACATTTTCACCAAATTATCACAGTTTTTTTTGCACTTGTACTTGTTAATAAAATGAAAATAAAAATGAATAAAATGCCATTATTGAATAAAGAAAAATCAAACCAGAGCAAGAAAATATCAAATGAATTCGTTCTTTTTATTATTGGTCCGATATATTCAAAAAATCGTTTGAGGTAAAGATAAATTGCATCAAAAACAACATCAATATACAAGCTTATTTATAATTACAACAAGATGTTATTCACATCCAAATGTACAATAAGGACTCTGAACGTAAACAGTACACACTGGGGAGGAACAGAAATAAAAAGACTGGAGCTTGAGATTCACACGTTTGTTTAGTCGTCTGACTTTTGACCTTTTGTCCACGTTTGATTGTTGGCCGGTTTATCCTGTGCTGCAGATCAGATTCTCACTTCATGTGTGAATGTTTGTGAGGAAGACAGGGACATTTGGCTTAGAAACATTTGATTTTAACACACACACACACACACACACACACACACACACACACACACACACACACACACACACACACACACACACACACACACACACACACACACACACACACACACACACACACACACACACACACACACACACACACACACACACACACACACACACACACACACACACACACACACACACACACACACACACACACACACCTCTTTATAGGCTTGTACAATGGCAGCTGTCATAGTCGTCCCTGTTTGGTGCGTTAACCTGAATCAGCTATGCTTTCTTAACATTACAGATTATTGTCAGCTGAAACACAAAATATGTCTCAACTAAACTTAGTATTCTGTTAATTTTTTTTTTTCTTTTTTCAAATCAGACATTCCTGCCAGAGAAGTGAAGCTACGTTTATAGTGCAACAATAAATCAGCAGGCACACAGTATAAGATGGGGTTTTTACAATGGCTATGATTAAGGGGAATTATATACAGCAGAAAAATGTCGTTGGGGTTCCACTGAGCATCAAGAGTAAAAAAAACAATCCTATTTTTTATGCCTCATATTTTGGCAATACAAGATTTACATTATCAGCACCTATCTCCAAAACCCCTTCTGAAATGTATTCATCCTCACACACTCAGTGGAAACCCAACAATGATCTTCCTCTTATACAAAAATAGACTCAGCTGTACCGTATATAACTCAGCTGTACATAGGACTATATCGAATATACAGAATATTGCCATTAGAGCAAAGAGAAATTTTAATCAAATCTCAGTGACCTCAGAAGTCGTGCATGCTCAAGATCAGGTCACTTCATCAGGTCAGTACAGTTACTTCATTTACACCAGAGAGCAAGAAAGTCTACAGATGCACCGATGCCTCTTTTTTTTTTTTTTTTTTAAATCACTGCCTCATTGGCAACAATTCACAGTGCTCAGCTGTAAAAAAACAAAAAACAAAACTGATAGCAGAACCAAAAAAACAAAGAAAGAAAGAACAACAAAAGGAAAAGCTTCTTTTTACACCCTGTCAGATCACGTTTAAACTTTCATGTTTGCTACATTTCCTCTTCCTCACTTGTCTATACGATATCGTACCTGGGTTATAGAGAACAGTTTGTTTTTGCTGGAAAGATGTAGAAATCAAGTCTGATCCCGTCTGCTGTTGCATTTCTTACAGTCACCACTGCAGTGCGCTGGTACAAAATGAACCGATTTTGAAATGTGGAACTTTACAGTGTGATGTAAATCACTCTGCGCTGTGGTTTTCTTGTGAACTGAATAATTTCTGTTTACATTTTTCAAACTTCATACTTTCTGTTTCCTTGGGACACATGAGGGGTGTGTTCACAAACACTCTGCTCTGCAGCACAACTAGTGGTCAAAAACTCAACAGGGCACCTTTAACTTGGCTTCATTTCAGTGCATTAGCTTTCCTGAATCCCTCCTGTTTAGAATTGAATAATAGTGAATCTGCCTCTGAGATTTGGATAGACTTTTTTTTATATATTTAAAATATTTAATTGTGCTGCATGTTTGGATACTTTGTGACGATTATAGAAACTTAGCAAATCCTTAAAAATGATGGTGCATCTTTGCTTTAAAGGTCTTTTTCTACAGTATATGTGAAACACTTCTAACACTCACGCTTTGTACAGGATTGTAATATTTTGGTATTTGCATATACAAATACAATAATTTAGCCTTTTAGCATCAGTGCATCGATAGTACTGTCTGCTGTAGCCGCCTCAGCACTGGACCACAGCTTCCCTTCACACCCTGTCCAACTGGCTGCATTAGCATGCACAATTAAAAATACAAAATTCCTTATGATTCACTTCCCTGACTTCTGGCAGTAAGAGGAAGCAGCGGCTGCTTCATGCTTTTAAAGCTCAAGGGGAATGATGGACGTAAAATTAAAAACAAGAGAACTGACCAAATACTTCAGCAAAGTGGACGCAGTCACTTCATCTCTTGTGTCTTACAGCACTTGTACACGTTTGGCTACGCTGAGGGACAGTGAAGGGGCCTCAGGTAAATGAATAAAGAAAGAAAACAAATGAGAATTGTCTGTTTTAGTGAAGCTGCTACGTCAATGCCAATAATCAGCACCTTTCAGAAAATCCTGACTTTGATCTGATGAACAATAAATATGCCCTGGTATCATTGGTCATGTTTTTGCTACTTTATGCTGAATGTAATAATGAAGCAGAGCAGCTGAGGACGGAGGGAAGAAAAAGGATTTACATATAGGAGGGAATTACTCTAAACAGTACCTGTCTAGATGGTCAAAAGCCATCTTACACTGAAAAAAAGGAGCAATTACTAGATAAACTGAGTTTAACAGTTTATGAATTGAAGTATCAGAAAATCTCAGAATGCTTATTTTCCTTCAAGGCCAGTCCACATTAGTAACAATTTCAGTCCCCCACCCCCCAAAAAAAGAGGAAACCAGTGTGACGCAAAAAAAAATCTGTTGGTCATACATGCTGCAGCTACACCCAGCGAAAATGTTTCCTATGAATCACAGCTAAGTCATCATTTTCTCCAACAAAACCAAACACTGAAAAAAGATGTTAACACGTCTGAGTCCTTTTGATTCATACCAGCAGAAATAAATAATTTACTGAAAGCAGGTAACATTAACTCAACTACAGGCTTCATCTCTCTGAATGTAGATGTCTGGCTCTGAACTGAGTAGCCTTCAGGAAACAACACCACTTTATCCAAGTCCTCAGGTGTTTAAACTTATGCTGTATTTGTTAAGTGAGCCACATTAACATGTTTAAGTATTCAAGATGAACTTTTAACAACTGTATTATTGGGGAGTGATAATGCCATAAGCTCCCAGTGTTTTTGTTTTAGAGATCTTGTGAAGATTGCTGCTAGAAAATGACATTCAACTTGAAATTGTTCTTCAGAAACACAAACACCTGCTCACTTACTTAAAGCGATTAAAACAAAGTCTTCACCTTCCACTCCGTCTATGTCGCTGCCTGGGTAAATCTGCCTGCTGTGCTATTTAGTACCCCCCCCAACTGAGTTAAAGCCTTTGCATCTAGAAAAGAGCTGAAATCACTTTACTGTATTGTAGCTCACTGTCCAGCCACCAGTTAAACTCTTAGCACTTTGACCAGAAGAGGGCGCTGCTGCACTGTGCTCAAAAACACAAAACACTGAAGTCAAGCTCAACGTTCAACTCGGACACCCACACCTGTGTCGTCACTGTCAAACGATGCTGTTAGTTAGCCGTAACTGTGTGGAACAAAACAAGTTTCCCTTTGTAGAACTGACAAAAGACTTTTACGGAGGTCTTCTGAAGACATCTGTCGCCATGGCAACACGACTTGAACCTTAGATACCCCGGCACATTCAAGTCTCTGTGAGCTGATTTTCTTAATAACAATGGAAAAGTAGGAAAAATGTAAAGCTTATTAACTTTGGAAAATGGTCAACTGTAAATACAAATGCAAAACATGCAAAAAAAAAATTAAACAAACAAATATGGTTGTTAAGTATAAAATATTTCTTATTTACAGCCAATGTGATGCTTTTAAGAAATGTAGTTGTAGTTTTGCCGTTACCATTTTCACAAGGTTTCACAACCCGAGAGAGAAAGAAAATCTTGGGGATGCTCCAATATTTTATTTTAATTTAAGATACTTCACACCCACTCATCATATCTGCATCTGCCCTCCAAAAATGTTTTTTGCAAGGCCGAGGGGTTATCCTTCAAAATTGGCTCAATGTGAACACGGAGGGAAAAGAACGAACAAGCGCCTCTCTGAGACTGCAGTTAATTTAACACAAATAGAATTGGCCACCGACTGTTAATTGGAAATATGAAGTAGAAAAAAGTCAATAAGAACAAAAAGAAAAAAAAAGAAGTCTGTACATGGTGAGTCTCTCCTCTTTCCCTGCTGTCCTTGAACGCACCGTTCTTTACCTCTTTCGCAGGTCAGATCACCGAGAGAGACGACTCCCCCTTTCGTACGATCATCTCAAGAGAGAACAGGGGCAAAAGTCCAGCAGTTCCAGTCTGCTGCCCGGCTGCTCCTTTTCCTTGGCGTGAGTGTGAGCATGATACAGAGAGGGGGAGAGGGAGAGAGAGAGACAGAGAGAAAGATAAGGGGCAGAGACATGAGGTGATGTTTCAGTTCGTCTCGCTCGTTTTGTCCTCAGTCTGTTTGTCCTGGAGGAGAGTGATGAGCGACTCCCACGCCGCCTGGCACTGCAGAAGGTGGAGACAGGAGAGAGAAGTCAGCGGATGGAGGGAGAGAAAGAAGGTGAAATCTGCCTCTGCCTCTTTCATCCGTCTTCCCGGATGAAAGAGGCAGAGGCAGATTTGTATAAGATTGACATTTTGTGTTCATCTTCACATTCACATTCACTATCGGTGATGTTAAAGACGCTGTCTTTCAGCAGACAGTGAAATAGCAGCTCTCATTTTCCCCCTAATGTCCCCACTCAAGTGCTTTTGAGCAAAATGATTTGCACTGTTGTACCGGGCCGTTTCCAGGTGAGTGGAGCTGCCTCATTCTGCTGAGGAGGATTCATCTTCAGTAAATAAAGGTCAACAGCTCAGCTGGAGCTCTGTTGGATCTGCTACAGATACTGGATTATTTAATACTATAGACTTGTTGCTATGTGTTTAGTACTGTATGGATGTGTAGTCTGAACTAAAATAACCTAATTGACAGTGACTGGGGACGACATCAAACATGAGCACTTTTTGAATTTTGAACAGCGTTGAGCATGAAAACATTTCTTAAGGCTGAGTAATGATGCTTTTAATTCCATTTAAATAGATGGTAGAAAGCTTTTGCACCCCCACCCTCCTCCTCCAGCCTTCAATTTGGAATAAGAATCGTATACATCTTTTAACTCTGGAGGAAACTCAATACACCACAACAGGGTGTGCTCAGAAATGTTATGCCCTTTTTAACTTATAGAAAAAGGGGACTCTTTTAAAACGTATTTTTATAATTTCTTTTACATACCTTTTTCCTTTACTTGTATTATCAATATTTGTTTTATAGTTTACCCTTTTACTGCTTGTGTTTATTTTTTTTTCTGCTATTATTTGTCTTTTTTTGTGACACTGAACTTATTTTTCTGTGTATGTGATCAATCCAAAATCAAATCTGATATTTTTGTTGTTCAATTCTGTAAATCGTGGTTCCATCTTGTATGACTGACTCTAAATACAAAAAAGGACAGAGCAAATAAATTGTTGTGAGAAATGTGACTTCTGTGAGAGAAACTCAGCCCTCACAATCGAAACTTCTACGCCGACAATTATCTATTTTTAGTGTGATTGTGGGAAATGTGTAAACTGGCGTCTTTCTTTGTCATAATTTGCTGTTGGTGGGTGTGAGGGTTCAAAACTCTCCTGTGTGTGAACACATTTTAACACGACGACACCTGTTACAGAAGACCACGTTCTGTTTCTGTTCTCGCTATAAAATTATTTTGGTCGGTGATTACAACGTCCACATCTCTGCGGTGTTTTCAACACGTTAGCGCTCCACAGCAGCCGGCGTTACCTTTTCGTAGTAGTTGATGTTTTTGTCGGCCATGCCTGTGAGCAGCTGTTTGAAGTCTTGTCTCTTGTTTCTCTGCCAACGCTCCCAGTCCGCCTTCAGGTCGGCGTTGAAACACTCCACTTTGTCCTGGCATTTCTCCACTTCGATTGGTATCTATAGGCAGAGAAAGCTACAGCTACAGGGGCCTTGAGGGGACATTATACAAGACTACAGTTTATAGGGGGAGGGTGGGGGGGTTCAGGTGGAACTACCCAGATACATTTCTGTGTTAATCCAACAACAACAACTGTGCCTTAATTCCAGGGAATCCTTATTTCTGCAGACATATAGTCCCTTTATTGTGTTATTCAAAGGACAACAAGCTGCATTTTTGGGATGAGAAATAACGAGCTAAACGATTAACTTCTAAATCTCACTACATACTTTCAACAGGGACAGAGCAAAGTACAGACTCTCCCGGAAATGTGAAACAGTGAACGCAGCATTTTTGTTCACAGCTTCCATGTCTGAGAGGAGGATGCTTACAGGCGTTCTGTCCTCCTGTTTGCGCAACACGGCTGCTTCTAGTCGTCCCTCGTACTCCGCCTGGCTCTGGTCTCGCTTCCTCAAAACGGTCTGTAAAAAAAATCAAAGGGCAAACATGTCGCCGTGTCAGGGTTAGGTTTAGGGTTATAAGGTTATTCTATGAGACAACTTGTGAAAATGATGAACAGAAAAAGACATGCTGAGTCAGGGGCTTAGTTAGGACAGGATGTGACACATGCAGAAATACAGATGCGACTTCCTTTATTCAGGGTCAAAGGTGACGCAGCAGAACGCTGCATCTATTTCGAAACAACGTTTTTTGAGTTTGTATGGCTTCAAGGCAACTATTACTTGCCTTTACTGATTTTATTGAACCAAGAACTAACATTTTATCAAAATAACAGAATGATATAATGTCAAAAAGCATGAAACAGATTCATCAGGCTGCTATGTGGTATTTGTATTTGTTTTTTGTCGTATTTATTGTGTACTGACCAAGGTTTTGATCCTTCTCTCAGGGTTTACTTTCTTTTTTTTCTCTTTTTTTTGTGTGTGTGTGTTCGTCTTTTGTTTTGTTTTGTTTTGTTTTGTTTCTGTCATGAGACAGAAAGAACTGGACTAATTTGGTTTTTGTGTATATCCTCAGGCTCATATAGGCTATATGATCCTATATGATCCTATCCTTTTTATTACTTCAATTACTTCATTTAACAATGTCAGGTGCTGTATATCCATTTTGTATGTAGGTTTTATTCTATTTTTGTAAAAATAAATAAATTAAAAAAGTTAAAAAGAAAAACGAAAAACATGAAACAGGAAAGTCAACAGTTTTTGCTCACCGAGCACTCATGACCCTCTCACCTTCATGGACTCTATGTAGAGGACGTATTCTCTGAGCACTGGCAGAAAGTCCTGGCTCATGTTGTCGCTCAGCTCCTCCAGTGCTCCGCTGCACGTGGTCACGCTGCCGGCCACGCCCTCCAGCGGCCGCTGCAGCTCCTCCTCGGACGCCGCCCAGCTGGAGTACACGGTGCCGTACTCCCGCAGCTCTGTTAGATACTCTGGAGAGACAGAGACAAGCAGAGTTATGGTCTTTGTTCTTCTATGTAAAACACATTTCTGCTGACTTTTTCGTACTTGACAGGCTGATGCCTTCTCTCTTTCCTAACAGGTGACACCGAGGGACTGTCATGTCCAACTGTATTGTAAATACTTGTAAATTACACATGAGAGAAACTGATGGCCAAATGCCAGGCTGCTGAGTCAAGCGTGCGTGGCATTTGCTTTTTCACACACACTCCGTGTCAGCTCATAAACCTCCATTATCTCCAGTTTCCATCCTCCCTCACTTTCCATCTTCTTCTCCTCCAAAATGGAAACAATCACTTTTCCTTTTACGCCTCAGATTTTCAGAGCCACAGACTGCAACGCATTTAAAACCCGGGCAGATGGTGACAGCGAGGATTTCACACGGCAGAATCGCTCGTCATCACTTTTTAGGGCTGTGGTCATCAAGCGTGCAGCCTCAAGGCCCAAAGGTCTGTGGGTTTCTCTCCACGCAAACACAACGGCACTGAAAAAGTCAATACTGCAGATAAACCTGTACAGGTTAAGTACTGAAGTACTTCATGACAGTGGAGTGAGCATGAGTACAATGTAGCATGTACATACAGCTGGGAGTAAGTACTGTAGGAGAGAAAGCAGTCATCTTCCAGTTAACTTACGCTACAAAATGAAGTATTGCCAATATACATAGAGGAAGAAAATAAAATAAAAGATATGACAAATCAACTGTATTGTACTGTCTACAGCAGGGGTATTCAATTAAAATTCAATGAGGTCCAGTTGCTAAACTTTCCTCCAAGTAAAATGTCCAAACCTCATAAAGTCCAAATTGTGTCTTATAGCCTAGCCCTATGTCCATTAAATGAAATCAACAACGTGC
Source organism: Trachurus japonicus (assembly GCF_045865225.1). Lineage (NCBI taxonomy): Eukaryota > Metazoa > Chordata > Actinopteri > Carangiformes > Carangidae > Trachurus > Trachurus japonicus. Next base: position 20,189,568 of record NC_140918.1, on the reverse strand, counting down.
ATCTTCATATTTATTTCATCATACTTCATATTAATTTTCAATGCAGGAAACCTTAAATAGTGCACTTGTATGGTACTTGTATAGTAAACAACTATCTATTTTACTATAAATAAAAGTAGTCCCAGGCGAATGAATGAATGGCCTGCATTTCAACTTCAAGAGAACAACCTCAGAATAAAATAAATAAGAAACACAGCTTTGTTTTCTCATCTCCTGTGTTTTCTCCAGATAGTCCAAATAAGTCTAAATATTTCATTTAAGTAGTCAATTTAATCTTTGTGTATACATCTATATACATACTATGCACGGTAATAAATCAGTCTCTGCTTTTATTTGACTGAATTAAACCCTGTGCAATTCCACATACACTAGAAAATAAAATTAAACTAATTTCCTATATCAGCCGAATGGCACATGTGACAAATGCTTTTTAAAAAAACTCTGAATTCTCATTTCATCAAGTTTCATCATTTTCAATTAGTTAGCAAATCAAAGTTCAAAGACAAAGGCAACTTGCCAGTGGAAAAACTGAAATGAAAACTACTTTTACTACTAAAAACCTGTTTTATCAAAATCATTTGTTTTGCATATTTTATTTCTATATTCCAACGGATTTCTGACCTAACCAATCTGGTTTATTTGTTGTATTATGTTGTACAACATACTCCAGCCTAATTTTCTTATTAGCAAAATCTCTTATGATATTCACTTTGCACCAAGAAAATTTCTTAAGCAATCACAACACTGCTAGATCCTCTGTTAGAGTGTGAAACCAGAATTTAAAATCCCAGAGACACCTCCATGCCATACCTGACTGCTCTTTGAGGATCCTCTGTGCGATGCGGTCGATGGTTCCCAGTTTCTGGGTGAAGGTGTCCAGGTACTCTCCCATGGCGCAGAACTCTGCCGGCCGCGCCCGGAGCTTGTAGCCGCCGGCCACGTGTTTCACCGACTCGCCCACTTTGGTCAGCAGAGCCAGACCCTGACGCTTGTTCAGGTCCTGCAGACGCACAGCGATAACAACACACGGTGATGTCAGCTGTTACTTCTCTGCTATTTTATTACCTTTAGTGTTTTATCATCCATTTGTCACGATGGTGGATTTTTATACTTGTCTGATACGGGTTTGCTCTACTTTCTTCTTCTGAATCCAATTATTTTACTGCTGCTACAACCTCATTTCACCCGAGGGATCAATAAAATCTTGTTTTGTGTCTCAGCTACTTAGAGGCAACATTTGTGACTGATGGGAGTCATGAAGCATGCACACGCACACACACAGTTAGGAGCAGAGAGTCTGCATTCTCTGCTGAGATTAAGTTTATGATGTACTTTGGAAATGCATCAATATTTATGCGTTCTCCAGTTTGAATTTATTGAACCCTCTGTGCAGCGTTTTGTTGACAAAATTAAACTATTTTGAACCAAAAACACGCCTGTGTTTGGAGTGAAGGAGTGAATATCGGCATAAAAGAACAAATTCTGATGAAAAAGCTTCACAAAAAAAGCCGGTGGAGACAAAAAAACTTCTCATGCTCGTGCTGTTTTACCTTGGCAGACAGGAAAGCGTTTAGATGCGGGTTGAAGGAGAGGACGGGGTGATCGGCGACTCGCTTCAGGAACTTGTCCAGAGCTTTCATCCTCGTCTCCACAAACTCCTCCGAAAAGCGGTCCACCACGCCTTTCATCACGAACTTCTCTGGCAGCGGCTGGAGGGGAGAGGACGTGGGGGAGGGAGGAGGGAGGAGGACAGAGAGACAGAGAGAGTCCAAATGAAGCGTGTCTCATTGGAAAACAGGGCAGTGGGCTGCGTTGTGCCTCATTCGACCTACTGGGATGAGGTGGGTCGGCTGGCTGTCCTCCAGCTTGATCCTCAGCCAGTCGAAGTCCTGGTAGCGCCGTCGCACGCAGTATTCTGGCAGGTCAAACTCTATCCGTGATGTCTGAGGAAAAAAACACACACACTTTGTTGTGTTACCATGGAGGATATACACCGTTTCAATTACACACTAAAGCCCCCGATACACAGCCGTAAGTTATCACATCCTCGAAGAGGAACAAATGTATTTACCTTCTCTAACTGGTGACTCAGTATGTGTCTGGGCTTTAAGCTCATTGTGTATATACAAGTTTATAAATAGGGTTGCAAAATTCCGGGAATTTTCAAAGTTGGAAACTTTCCATGGGAATTAACGGGAATATATGGGAATTAAAGCAGATATCAGTGGAATGTTTTTGTTAATATAAGTCCTAAATAGTCCTATTTTCCGTCAGCAATCACTTACATGAAGTATTTCAGCCTAAACACGAGTCTCTCCGTCACTCTGCTCTGCTGTAACCCGAGGAGAAAATTTTCCTTGTGGGATACAAGTGTTATCCAATGAGGGGAGAGAACGGCATGAAGGGCTGTGTGTGCAGCCAAGGGATGCGCGTGAATGTGGTGACGTAGCACGAGGACCAATTGATGCCTGACAAGGGCGGGGGCTGCTAACTCATGGTGCGTTCAAGGAAACTCGTACTTTGTGTTTTTCCTTCCTGTGAAGTCATACCAGTTCGATCTGGTACGAGTTCACGGGTCGGAAGTTACGAGTGGACGTTATAGGGAACTTTCACAGACAACAGGACGGTAAAAACACGAGCTACGGGTTACCTGGAACGCTACCAAGTCGTAGTTGTGACTTGAAGCTGTAACTTACGGTTTCAAAAGCCTGCCTTGAACACAGCATTAGCCGAAACGGCCGTGCCACTGATATCTGCTTTAACAGGAATATACAGGAATAAACGGGAATAAATCCGAAATTTACAAAATTGAAGGTTGTCCTTAATAAGTAATTAGTAATATTTTACAACATTCATGTTTTTGTTGTTCTGTAAAATAATTTACATTTATGTTTGGATATGATACAGTTTGTTTAAATTACCCCCAATTTCCATTTAATTCCCATAAATTCCCAATAATTCCTATAAATTCCCATAATTCCCATGGAAAGTTTCCAATTAGGAATATTTCCAAAATTCCCCACCTTAAATTTACTGGAAATTTTCCGCCCCTTTGCAACCCTGTTTATAAATGTAGGCACAGTAGGATTCATGTCTACACATGAGGAGCATCTCTCTGCTCATCTCAGCTCATGACTGGATTTATGGCTGCTGCTTACTGACCATGAGAAACAGCTGACACGCTGCTGTGCAAATGCGCGCAAACACACCACACACTCGCTCTCTCCGACAATCCAGCGTTAAAAGACACCCCCACACGCTCTCAATTAACACCCAGTGTTCATGTCGGGTTGTGATATTTGTCGGAGGCCTCTGAGCTGAATCACCACAGTCAGTGGTGCACGTAGCGGCTGTCATTTGTAATGGTGCAAGGCTACATTGCTACTGAGTATGCTCTTGTTCTGACCTGCTGCTCTAGTCAACACTGACCAAAATAGAAAAAAAAAACTTTAACATTCAGGATTTCACAATCATAACCACAAGTATTCATATTGCACAAGAGCAGACAGAGGTTCGACATGATAACTGGCTATCATTCTGTGGTTTGGCCGATTAGCACGAACAGGTTGTAGAGACTGAGCTAAGTTATGGGGCATTCCTTTAAAACTGACCCCTTGACAGTTATGTAAAATGAATTATGTTGCAACTGCATTACATATCAGCCTGTTATTGGGCACTGAGGGTTTAGATTTTGGTTGCTGTATATTACTGCCAAAAGAAAAGCAAACAGAGCAGTGGTGAAAAGAAAAAAATAAACACAACACTTTTTTGCCTGAAGGTGGCACCAGTTTTAAATCTACAACTGCTGCTCTTTTCTTTGCCTGAAGGTGGCGATACTGGTATGTTGCTGATTCCATTACTATCCCATCAGTGGGCCGTTGTGCAGAACAGGTGCGTTAAAAACTTAACACCTCCCTTGGAGCCTCCTACATGTGTTTATGATGATGATGATTTTCATCTTTGCAGTCCTCCTTAGCATCTATTTTCTATGTATTTAGTTTCTATGTTATGTAGTCCTCTTGTATCACTTGTCACATTAGAGCAGGGTGAAACAATTGTATACATTGTGCATCCTCATGGGTGTTCTTAACATACAGAGGCCTTTACCCTAGATATACACACTTACAGGATTTTCTTCTCTTAATACTCGGTAGGTTTTTGCACTGGTACACCTTAATCTACAAGGCTATTTTAGGCAAGCTGCCGTACTACATCTGTTCTAAGTTTAATGTCCAGATGACCCACAATCTTAGAGCCAACAGTTGGCTGCGATTTAAGATTCACCTTATGAGGACCGAGTTAGGGATGAAGACCCTCTCTTACTCTGGGCCATGGTTGTGGAATGGCCTACAAGCCAGGATGAGATTGGGCTCTAGTCTCATCCCTCTTTCTGGCTTCAAACATCTCAGAACTATTAGTCACCAGCTGCACAATCAATCTGTGACAATCAACTTAACTCTGTAATTGTGCTGCTCATTTGACGTTTGATGTCTCTTGTTATCTTGATCTTGCTGTGTATGTTTGCTTGTAGTTTTACTACTGCTTCCCTGACCAAGACATCCTTGAAAAAGAGATTGTTAAATCTCAATGGATCCTTCCTGGGATAAATAAAGGTTAAATAAATTAAAAAGATCTTCCAAAGTGATTGTCATCAAACATGGTTTCTTGCCAGGAGTGAGTGGTGGTGATTGAGGCTTGATAAGAACTTTGGCCAAAGTTTTATTTCTAACACATGAGGTCATAATAATAAACCCTCTTCCATCACGATCAGAAAGTAAGGCACTGGCTAGAGACAGCTCTTCGTGAGTAAAGCCATGAAGTTTTTTTTGTTTTGTTTCTTCTTTCTTTATTATTATTATTATATTATAATTAAGCACAAAACCCAAAAATGAATGTTGTGAACAAAGATGGATGGGTTTTTTTTTTCAGTATTTGAAACCCCGGGATCTCAAACTTGCCCTTAAATGCACCATCAAAGAAAAAATGAAACACTACAAAATATGACAAATGAGAGATTTAGATGTTCACTATGATAAATTATCTGTCTTCAACCGGTGCAGAGATACTAGAGTATGTGCTTTGGAAAATTGTTTACAGTGACACTATATAAAAAGTGATTGTTAAGAGATGAAAAACAACATGTGACCTCAGCAGACAGAGGGTTAATGCAGCGACCCTCAACCACACGACACCATGGAGACTGTTAACACAATTAGCAGACCTTGGTGGACACTCTGTAGGTGATGTAGGTCTCCATGGTGGAAACGTGCTTCTTGGGGTCGTCCACCGTCACGAAAAGGTCGCGGGTTTCCATGGAGGCGTAAGGGTCCCGGGCGTCTGCTTCCAGGTCATCGTCCAGCTGCAGCCTGTTGAACAGCGAGGACGCGGAGGCGGGGCTCGACGTCTCCACCGGCGTGCCGTTGGTCAGCACCGCCGCTTCCTGCATGGACGGACGGACACATATGACACCATTGGTGGGGGTGACATCTAATTTGGATGCTGCAGTGGGAAAAGGCTGCAAACAAAGAGGTGATAGATTGATGCTGACGGTGATGCAGTTGTTTCTGCCTGTCAATGGAGCTCTTGTTGCTGCTGCTGCTGCTGCTGCACGCATACCCTCCATCATCTGACACTGCTCTCGTCTTTCTAATTGAATGATGGACGAGAGGAGAGAAATGGTGCATTTGTGGAATCGGGATACATCTCCACGGTCTTTACACTAAGTGTGTGAGAACTGGTGGCTGTGTGGCACCAAGAGACCAGATTTAACTCATTTTATTTGATATTGAGTGCTGCTAAAAGATGATATATGAGTTATTTTAGAGAAGGGGTTTCCTGTGGTGTGCCCCTGATGACTTCCTCTTGTTTTCTGGCTCAGAGAGATGTTTACTGCACCTAGAAATCAGCATCCGTGTCTACAAAAACATCCCCACACAGCATGAGTGCTAAAAAGAGTAAACTGTCTCCTTAAATGATTTGACAACCTGTGGATTACTATTCATTCATACAGAATTATGGATTGTCTTCATCTATTTGCTATTTAATTTAATTTCCAAAAAACAAATGACATGAAAAAACACATTACTTTCGCAGAAAACATCACAATAAGCGTGAAAACACAAGGATGAATGGTTCATTCGTTGCTCCACATTCAGAGGAGACTCCAAAGATCTCGACAAGCAGCAGAAGCAGCAGCAGCAGGCGACACAATGTTAGATATAAACACGGAGAAAAATGTAAACACTGCAACAGGAAGGTTGGAATAACACTGAGGCGGCAGGAATACATCGTAAAAACTAATTCTGCCAAGTGAGACGTTCAATTTCATCTGGATTCTTGGCGCCTCACACCTACGGCCACAGTCGCTAATCTGCTCTGAGGTCACGGTTGGACACACACACACACACACACACACACACACACACACACACACACACACACACACACACACACACACACACACACACACACACACACACACACACACACACACACACACACACACACACACACACACACACACACACACACACACACACACACACACACACACACACACACACACACACACACACAAGGAGGCCTGGGAACTACTTTCTTCCAGAGATAGGTTGAGTTACGTGTGTGGGGGATAGCTGATGATCAACCTCGATCACTTTTTTTTGACACACGCTTCGCAATGAAATCAGTGTCAAAAACAGTGCTACAGCTCTGTCTCTCACACACACCGACCACACACACATTTTCTTCACACCACACTCTCTCTGCTACACACACACACACAGAGGGTGCTGACTTCGTAACTGCTCTTTTCTACGCTGTGGTGCTATAACCTGCTCTGGTAATCACAGTACAGATAATTGCATTGCATTGCATCACTACATCACTGTGAATGAACGACCAGGCTACGGCCAACACAGCCACGCTCACACACACACTGAGGACGCATCTGAGAATATTACACTGGGAGAAGCAGATCTGTGTTTAAACACACCACAGAGCTCAGAGACATAATCATCAGTATTGTGCTAGAGGAATGGATATAATGTGGAGTTGTGCTCATGGTAAAAAAAAAAAAAAAAACTACCATAGAGCTTAAATGTTGCGTTTCAGGGCTTTACGGTTATTTTTTGAAATTTCTGGATTCATTTAACTTCATTTTAACTGAGAGAGATGCTGAAGGGTGAAAACTCTGTATGTGGCTGATCATCTAACTAATGATCTAGCGTTTGTAGGATCTGAATTTGCAAATCATCTTAACAAAAGTGCTACAAATTGTATTACATGAAGTCATGAGACAGTTTTAAATCAAACCAAACCTGTCTACAAATTAGAAAAATAATAATACAGCAAGAGTGGCACTACATACTGTATATTCAGTGTATTGTATTTGGGATGAAATGAGCAAAATACTGAAAATGCAACAATATCATGGCTTAATTCAGACAAAAAACTAGCTATATATTCATAAGCAATCTGTGTTTTTGAAAATCAAGCATTACAATTCTGCTGTTGTGTAATTATTCTTCCAAACGAATAGGCTATATTAACTTATTTTCTTACAACATCCTATGTAGAGACAATGAACACTTTTAATTTGCATGGGAAGTCTTTGATTCTTTGATTTCTGCCTCTTGACTCTTAATTTATGGAAGGAAAAAAAAGAAAAACAGAAAGGTAATAATCATAGCCTTGAATTGCAAGAAGCCTTATTGGGACTGAGCATCTATCTACTGCCATTGGTTGCTAAGGTTGTCAGCAGCAGGAGGGATCAAAGGCCTGACATTTGTTTGCATGCTCTATCTCTGTTTGCACAGCACACCTGAGCTCGTATGATGTCAGGTATCTTAATGAAGGTGGACTGAAGGGGATTCATGTGTGATGGTGTAAACATTTTTACTCATAGTGGGACCTTTCGTGTGTTTGTGTGTGCATTTGGCTGCAATAGTAAAATCACTATTTTTTTTTAGTCTTTTCTTTAGCGGTTTTGTTGCACTGTAAAAAAAAAAGAAAAAAAAAGTAAATCATACGTTTAAGTTATGGTTGACTCAGGTACTGATTTTACATTTTTCTCTCATCCAGTGATTCAGTGGAAAACAGGCTCAAGTTTAACATTCAGTCATGTGCAATAAACCCTACATGCATACGAAATACTAGCCTAAATTTTAACCAGAAAACCCGTTCATTTGTGTTTTCCCTTGGCTTCTCCATTAAACTTCAGTTTGCTATTACTTGTACTGATGGGTGGATTTACCCTCAACACTGGTGCCAGCCTGAAAGTCTGATAGTAAACAGAGTATGAGTAGGTTAACCATGGTTCCTCCATCCCCCTCCCCCAGGTTGCTATCAAACCACCACCGACCCAGTCTCAGCTCAGCCCCGTGCAGCAGCGGACCCTCATCCTCACCCACCTTGTCCCCTCCAACGGTGGCGGTGACATCTGGCCCCGGGGAGAGCGGCTCCTCGGCGGCGGACAGCGGGTGGAGGATCTCCGTGATGGGCTTCTGCCCCGAGCTGGCCAGGCCTCTCGGAGCGCCGACGCTCATCATGCGGGAGGCGGGGAAGTCGTGGTCGGGTACCGGGGGGGAGATGGAGGGAGGGAGAGGGGGGTAACGGTGGTCCGGTTCTCCGCGGTTGACACGGCGAAGCGGAGACGGAGTCAGTGAGTCTTCAGTGGGGATGTTAACATCCGTTGGCTGCTCTGGACTGTCAGCTGACTCTCACTGCGCAGCTGCGGACGTTAAACCTGAAAAACCCGGATGTAAACATACGCGTCACGTGACAACAGAGAAACTCTAAAGATCGTCTATTGGCAAGATGCGTGTTAACACTGTTTATTAAATATCACACATAAAAGCAAAAACAAAACAAAACAAGATATTTCATTTCATTCCTAGGATTGGGAAGGATAGGATGAAGAAAACTTAGAACACCTGCCCCTTTACTACCTTCCATCACAACATGTTTCTATATTCCCCACTTTTTCTTATATACTAAACTGAAAAACATTTGACTGTTAACGAATCCCAAATGACACCAAAGTTGTCTGGGTGAGTAAATGATCGTATTTTATGCTAGAAATAAGCTCCGGGTTGTAAAAAACGGAAATTATCCTTTTTACAGTCTATGTTTAACACCCACCACAGAAATGCACATTAGTTTTTAACTTGGTCCTTGCCATTTGATATTTGACATTAGGCCTACATTTCCTTCTATGACTGACATCTTGTGAAACTAAAACAAAATAGCATAGGCTTTGGCAAATTTGCAGGTAAAGATGAAGCTATCTTCATCTTAAAAATGCATTTACTTATGTATGCATTAATTGATTTATTTTGTGTTTCAAACTGCTGTCAACCTTTTAGCCTAACTTTAGATCTGAGAACTGAGAACTACATATGGGACCATTGATTCCCATTTTTTTTTCTGACACATGATATTGTTATGTGTATATATATATTGTTATTGTAAAGGGGGAAAAAAGTATGTATGACTAGTTGGCGTTGTTGCGCTGTTCACGTTTGTTTGGTTACCAGAAAAATCAGCGAAGTGAGATATCGTCTGTTTGGCTACTATCACACTACCCGGGTACTCGGAAGGAGATAGAATACAACGCACAGTCCACACGCTATCGATGATTGTGGTTATTTTAAACTTTCAGCTGCTGTAACATTGGCGTACAACAGCAGGAACTGTATCACGCATCCAGATCAGCTTTCATTGACATTCATCACCCAGGGGCTCTTTTATCATTGCCCGTTCACGTCCACCAGCGCAACATTAGCCGCCGGGCGGAGGAAACACACTGATAAAACATAGCTAAACCACCAATAGAAACACTTCTGTAGTTTGTTATCTTCAACAGCGTCTTTCTATTCGCGCAGGCAATGGCTGCTAACCCTCCAGGACAAGGTAATCATTTCTGTTTTGGACTAAACGACACAAGCATTTGAACTTCTTTGTCTTTATCGGTGAGTGGGTATCCGCGCCTGACTTCACGGCCCGAAACTACAAAAAATTGTGTTCCCTGAACGCATCACAGACTCTGTAGGAGGTGAATGGTATACAGCGGGGAAAATAAGTATTGAACACGTCAACATTTTTCTCAGAAAATATATTTCTAAAAGAGCTATTGACATGAAATTTTCACCAGATGTCGGCATCAACCCAAGTAATGCACACATACAAAAAAATCCGAACATTGATGTCCATAAATTAAGTTATGTGTAATAAAGTGAAATGACACAGGGAATAAGTATTGAACACATGAAGAAAAGGAGGGGCAAAAAGGTATGGAAAGCCAAGAAAGCAGCTGGAGTTTGTCAGTATTTAGAATGTAATCCTGTCTCCTATCAGTGCAAAGTAATATCTGCTGGTTTAGTCCTGATTGATGCCTTTTAAAAAGGTTTCTCACCACCAAGGTGTCAGACAATAAGTATTGCATGATAGGTAATAGCAAACAGCTGTCTAAGAGCTGTCTAAAGACCTACGCAACCAAAGATTTCAGACAGAAGAGTCAAAACAATAATGAGAAGGGTTCCCTAACAGTCCAGGGCCACTGGTGGAGAGCTTCAGAAAGACCTGGAATCAGCAGGTACAGTTGTTTCAAAGAAAACAATAAGTAATGCACTCAACCGCCATGGCCTCCATGTCTTGCATGGTGTGTGTGCATGGAGGCCATGCGTTCAATACTTATTCCCTGTGTCATTTCACTTTATTACACATAACTTAATTTATGGACATCAATGTTCGGATTTGTATGTGTGCATTACTTGGGTTGATGCCGACATCTGGCGAAAATTTCATGTCAATAGCTCTATTAGAAATATATTTTCTGAGAAAAATGTTGACGTGTTCAATACTTTCCCCGCTGTATGTGATGATGTTGGAAAGCTAAATGAAATGTATGGCTCATTTCAAAACTGTGGTTAAAGCTGATTTTTTAAGTAGATATAGTTAAGAGAACACAAATCTCCAAATTAGATTTCAATCTTATTTTTCACTATTTCAAATTTCTTTATTTTTTTTTGTTAATTTAATATAATCCATTGGGCCTTGCTTTTACCTAGATATCTGTCTGACGTAACATAAGTAAAATGATGTAAGCTGTACTGCAACCCACTGTTTTCTTTCAGTTTTCCTCTTTATATGCTGTATATATATATATTTTTTTTTTTTACTTCCAGCTTTCCCAAATAAAACACGGGTGGCGATCCTGGCTGAGCTGGAGAAGGAGAGGAAGCGGCTGATACAGAACTCATCCATGAACACTCCTGGAGCCAGGTACAGACAGTACACAGCCATGTGGGATAACAGGAGTTTTGTGTCAGTCAAAACCTTGCAAAAATCTTTTTTTTTTCTGAGAGGACATTGAATTAAGTACTGACTGCTAAATACTCAAAATTGGATTTATCCAAAGTGGGAGGGCAGTGAGAGGCAGAGGACACCAGATTAATGTCACTGTGTTGGGTTTTCCAAAAGTTAACTGAGCTGATGGAAACAGACTTTGGGAGGTTAATATTATACACGTCTCTTTGCATTCTTACCCTGTAGCATCTCACTGTCCAGGCCAAGTCTCAAAGAGTTCAGGGACAACGCAGAACAGCAGCACATCGCTGCTCAGCAGAAGGCCGCTCTACAGGTGAGATACACAGAAACACAAATTGTTATTGATGGAAGATTTAACCCTTAACAAGTACATACATATGTTACCCATCCACACACCAAACATTTCTTCTTTATGTTGATTTGATTATTGTGTGATTGTATTCAAAACACAATTGTACACAAAGAAAATATGAAATTGCATGAGACTTGAGATTTTAGGACCTAATTGTGCTGCATTTCTGTAAAAGGCTTCATTCTGAGTCATGTTTGAATACCAGCCTGGCACCAGTTACCAGTATTAATTCAGGTCTGAAAATCACTATTTTTAAAGTGAGCTGTCATGGCAACATCAGACATATTACAGACTAAGCCCGCCTTAAAGCTCACTAATCAGTGGTTATATCTTGCTTGATTTCTCTTTCCAGAAACACATAACAGAATGTAAAAAACAAAACATTTACGCTAAAAGTATTTATATTAGAAATGAAAATATTTGATTCTTTGAATCAACAAGCTTTAGAGATACTGGCAGTCTGGTTCTCTTCCTTTCAATTGTGTAACTGTGTCCTCTCTTGCAGCATGCACACGCACACTCGTCAGGCTTCTTCATCACTCAGGACTCCTCGTTTGGAAACCTCATCCTCCCTGTCCTTCCACGCCTGGAGCCCGAGTCGTGACCTTTCACCCTTGATCTCCCTCCACGCTGCCTGAGACGAAGCTTTGAAGCAAAACACATGCACATTGGACCTCTGTCTCCTCCCCAGTTTCCTTTTTTCAGTCTGTGATTAACGGACAGTTGTTTGTCATGTTGTAAACAATCTCAGGGGGGAAAGTGAATCCACAATTTCAACATTTTCCAGACTATCAAGCTGCTGATGTTAAGAGAGCTTTCAAAACAGTCGGATTAGACATTCATTATCACGATGAAACATCCTGTCAAGCTGATGCTAAAAACAACCTCTAAAGACTGTAAATGTTATCCTGCTCCACTGCCTTTCACATGGCTTTCCACAATATGTGCATTTTGTCAGGTTTATACATTTGTTATTGATTTGTTTTAATATTTGGATAATAAAGTTGTTACATTCAGTTGCGTATGCATTGGATTTCAGCTTCCATTGCTGCAAATATTAAAAAAAGAGGGCAGAAGACCTTAAAGTACATAAGTAAATAGTCTATGACTGTTCATATTATGTTTTTTGATCCGTTTATTGTAAAAGTAGGTGGTCAGCAGCACACAAAAGGACACAGCAGGGTAAATACTGTATATTTCCACGCATAAAACCACATACAAACCCTCACAGATCAGACAATTTACTGCAACAGATTATTTTTAAACTGGTTTGAGAGACTGCTACAGATTACGTCATGATGTTGCTGCAGAGAAAATCAACCACACTGGAACCACACTTATTAAAAAATAATATTCTGTTGTCATGATGGCAGTATAAAATAATGGTTCTGATGACTGTCCTACAGGATCTGAGACCACAAGCTGATTCTTTCCAGAGTCACAGTTTTTCACGGCTGTTTCATGACTATACGAGAAGGAATCCACTGGACAGGACAAGGCAGAAAAACCTGTAGTATAGTAGAGACTTCATGTAATACAGCCACAAAACATGATAAATACATGAGATTATGAAAAAAAGAGTTACAGTAATCATGTCATGAGCAATACAGTGTGAGATGTTAAAGCAGAAGTAAGCGGAATGTTTGTGTTAATATAAGTCTTAAAGGCCCCATGCTGTGCACTTTTCTCTGGGTTTATTTACCTGCTGATATCCCTAACAAGATTTATCATTGGTTTTGAGTATCTGTGATCTGCTTAATATCGTTTATACTGCCCCTTTCTGTTGCCTCTTTCTGGAGCTCTAGCAGGCACAGGTCATTTGGCCAATCAGAAGAGAGAATGAGAACCTCTCCTCTGATTGGCTGACTGTTTTTGAGTGGCATGTGGTCGGGCCAATCACAGGCAAGTAACTGAAACCTAAGCTGCATTCATAAAAATTGAAAAATAACAACTGGTCACGGTGGGCGGAGTTATGGTGCGTTCCAGGCAACCCGTAACTCGTATTTTTCCGACCTGTTCCTATGGTTACCCTTTAGAACGTACAGTCAAACTCGTACTAGATCGATGTACTCCCAGTTCCCAGTTCGTAACTCGTAATTTGCCTGGAACGCTACAAACTCGTAACTGGTGACTTGAAGTCGTGACTTACGGGTTAAAAAGCCTGCCTGGAACGCACCATAACCTTGTGTGTGACATCACAGAAAGGAGGAAGTGCTATCTGCTCGTCTTAAAGAGAATGTTCCTGGGGCGGTGCGTGGCGCAGTGGGTAGAGCGGCCGCCCCATGTAGAGGCTACAGTCCTCGCCGCAGGCGTCCCCGGTTCGAATCCCGCATCGGGCAGACCTTTCCTGCGTGTCATTCCCCCTCTCTCTGCCTCCCCATTTCCTGTCTATCTCTACTGTCATCACTATCAAATAAAGGCAAAAAGCCGAAAAATATACTTAAAAAAAAAAAAAAAAGAGAATGTTCCTACAAATGGGCGGTGTGTATTTCTCCGTTTATGACCAGTTTGATGCATGGGGCAGTATATACGTGGCCCAGAGACCTCCCCAAGCACGACAAAATAACCAAAATCACATTTTTCATGCCATGGGGCCTTTAAATAGTTCTATCTTCCGACAGCAATCACTTATAGAGTGTTTGGTCCGAAACACGGGTCTGTCAGTCACTCTGCTCTGCTGTAAGCCGAGGAGAAACTTTCCTTGTATCCTACAACCTTTATCCAATGAGGAGAGAGAACGGCATAAAGGGGCGGTCCTCTCTGTGTGTGCAGCCAAGGTATGCGCGTGAATGTGGTGACGTAGGGACGAGGGCGGGGACTGCTAACTCCATCGGCTGACAGGAAGTTAGCCAAAACCACCGGATCGCTTACTTCTGCTTTAAGAGTAGTGGAGAATGGTGTTTCCTTTGACACAGCGATTTATTTTCGTGATGGATTTTCTTTTAATTTGTACAAGATTGTGCATTGTAGGCGTCTGATTCAGGCAGAGGGAGTGGGTCCACCCCATTTCTGTAACCATTTGTCACTTTTTTTTTTTTTTTTTTTTAAGTATATTTTTTGGCTTTTCATGCCTTTATTTGATAGGACAGTTGAGAGTGTGACAGGAAATGGGAGGCAGAGATGGGGGGAATGACATGCAGGATAGGGCCGTCCGACGCGGGACTCGAACCGGGGCCGCCTGCAGCGAGGACTATAGCCTCAACACATGGTGCGGGTGCTCTACCAACTGAGCTAAACTCCGCAACCATTTGTCACTTTGACACAATTGGCAGCACTTCTCCTTTGGCCTTCATCGTTTTGATCTTGGCCTTAATGGTGTCATCCATCGCCTGTCGACAGCGGTGAGAGTAATGCGCCAACGTCTCCTCCTTCTCGTCCCACGGCGCCAACGCGTGAAACACCTCCGGGGCGGCCAGGCTGAGCTCGGCTATGGCCGCCGTGCGCGAGATGGTGTTGCGGTCCACCCCGACCCGGTCGAAGGCCACCTTCATGGAGACGCCGCGCCGGAACTCCTGCAGGGCGGCCATGTAGCGGGCTATCACGCCCACCACGTTTTTCACTGAGAGAGGGGGAGATGAAGGTCAATCAAACCGGACACATCAGCATTATTAGTGCAATATTCAATAACAAACTGTCCTGTCCTCACTCCTGACTCTGGTGTTTTCTCCGTCCCGGCTCCTCTTGCTCCTCAGTGTCCTGGGCAGCTCCAGAGGGTGAAGCTCCATTTCCTCGAAAGAATCAAACAGCGTTGACGAATCAAACCCTGCCACATCATCAGAGGAGGTCATGTGCGAACTTCCCGGGTCGCTCTGATTAGAGCAACGAGACCTCTTCTCTAGAATTAAAAACAGAAACAAAAGCGGGATTCTAAATTGGAGGACATGAAAGCATCAATTGTGAATTAGTCATTACGTTTTCAATCTAGATTGTAGTTTACTAACAAGAAGGCTATATGGTTTCAAAATAACTTTAAAATTCCATTTGGCAGCTTGTGCACCACGTACTCCTAACACAAAACACATCAAAACAGAGAGAGAAAGAAAGAAAGAAAAGAAAAAGTTGGCAGCTGTGTACAAAATCTGCTAGCTCTAATAATACGTAACATGTACTAATTGCAATAAATATCTTCATTAAAAGTACATTGTACTTTGTACAAATGTGTAAAATTATTGTGCTGAAAAACAGAGTAGTTGTGTGCACATCCAGTGCCTATTTTAGGCCAGGTGCCAGATAGTCATAGGATCATTGAAAAAGAAAAAAGGGGAATATCCGCACACTGGATTAAAGCTCCCATTTAATGGACAATTGCAACGTTTCGACCCAACGACCAAACTGAGGAAGACCACGATTGGTTGAAACGTTGCAATTGTCTAATAAATGGGAGCTTTAATCCAGTGTGCGGATATTCCCCTTTTTTCTTTTTCTAAAATTACTGTGCTGCCATTTATGGATCTGATTATATTGTGCTAACAACATGCTGTTATTTTAAAAGCACTGCACATTGTGGGTGAGTTTTCAGAGTGTAGTACAGTATATAGTGCCGCGCACTTATGCCAGTGTGATGAGGCTGGAGCAGAGTGAAGTATGTGCGGCCGGAAGTCTAGGTTAGTAGCATGAACGTGAAGCTAGACTAGGCTGTGTGCAGTGTCATGTGAGTCAACAATAAAGCCTGCTGTTGTTAAACCAGAGCCTGGAGTTACGGCGTCCAGATATACACCACCCGGTCATCATAAGGTTATTACAAGAGTAAGCTCCACCTGGCCGCAGTTTGTCCTGCAGGAAGTCACAGATGAGTTCGGCCTTCTTGGTAAGTTTGTGCTGCAGCAGCTCTTTGTCCTGCTTCAGACTTGAGATCATCTCTGTCATCTGCAGGTTACGGCTGCGCTCCGCACAAAGTAACGCTCGCAGCCTCTCCAGCTCACTCTGGCTGCCTGCAGCTTCACACACAAAGAAACAAACAGATACATTAGACAGTTAAAACACACACATACACATAAACAGAGTCGGAATCACTTTGATTCTTTTCTAAATGTTCCAACCCTGGACAGACGTGTACCTGCAGTCTTCTCCATAGTCTCTGTGACGGAGCTGCATCTCTCAGCTTGCTCTGTAGTCCCTCTTATGCAGCTGCCTCCAGCCAGCAGCTCCACCTCTGGCCCCACTGGCCCCTCACAGGCCAGATTGTGTCCATGCTCGAATGTGGGATAGAGTGGGAGAGGCTTGTCGGGCAACAGCATGTTAGAGTGTGTGTTTGTTGTCGGACAAGCCAGTGAAATATTGACAGCATCTGTCTCCGTGACAGCCAGAGTGTCATAATCCTCTATAGAGGTCGCCTCCTGCTTGATCTTCTTCCCCACCACGCCTCCTCCTCCTCCTCCTGGTGCACAGTCTCTTTTTCTGGATGGGCGGGGCTCGTAGTCAGTATCCTCATCTGTGGCCGATGAATCGCACCCAGTCACGTCAAACAGCCGGCTGCTGGACTCCTCCCCCTCCGAGGCAGCGTCACTGCAGGAGAGGTCACATGGTGTCCTCACTGCCACCTGGAACGTCATGTCGTTCAACAATTTTAATTCCAAGTTTATTCCACATTGTACAAGTACAGTGCTGTGAAAAAGTATTTACCCCCTTCTTGATTTTGTACTTTTTTGCATATTTTTCACACTTAAATGTCATGATCATCAAACAAATTTCAATATAAGATAAAGATGACCCAAGTTAATATAAAATGCAGTTTTTAAATGATTTTTTTAGCTTTAGAAATGGCTTTCTAACACTTTCCAGACTGATAGATGTCAATGATTTTGTTCTTTCATCTTTTCTTGAATTTCTTGAGATCGCGGCAAGATGTATTGCTTTTTGAGATCTTAGCCTCCTTGTGACTTTGTCAGAGTGAAATTGAACTCAGCTTCCCCCCTCCCAAAAAAAGGTTTATCACAGTTAGTTCATGATTTAACAAGGGGGGGGGGGGGGTACTTTTTCACATAGAGCCAGGTAGGTTTGGATAGCTTTTTTCCCCTTAATAGATGAAATCATCATCCAAGAACTGCATTTTTTATTTACTTGGGTTATCTTTGTCTAATATTAAAATTTGTTTGATGATCTTAAACATTTAAGTGTGACAAATATGCAAAAAAAAGTAAGAAATCAGGAAGAGGGCAAATACTTTTTCACAGCACTATATTTCCTGTTGAAACAGGATGGTTTCTTCTTTACCTTATTTGGTAGATGCCCTCCGACGAATCTCTGTCCCTGGCCAGTATCTGCTGAGTCTCCTCCACGACCGTTGCCATGGTCACTGAGGGGCCAGTGGTAGGCGTGTCCGGCGCTACAGCCCCAAATGGCGACAGGAACCGTGCTGCTCTGGGGACCAGGCTCTGGTGACAGTAGGTTACCATGAGAACCGCGGGCGAGATGCTGCAGACTGGGGATGAGGCTGCAGATGGTGCCGTGGCTGTGGGCCCAGCTGACCAGTTTACACAGACTGTCAGAGGAGGTCTGGACCAGGTCAGACATGTTGGAAACCTGGAACAGAAAGAGAGGACAAAGTGTCTACATCTACTTGATACTTCCACTAGTGCTAATAATGATTCAACAAAGACAAATTAAGAACACAATCTGATAATCTGAATAATAGATGGAGATTTCAGCCACCTCCCTCTGATCACTGACACATATAACCCCTAAACTGTGTGCAGATCACAGTGATGATGATGACTGAAATTATTTGGTTTGTTTATTTATTCATGTTTTAAAATGTACAGTTTTTATTAGGCTTTTAGACGGTAGGCTACTCTTGTCCAAGTTAGGAGATGTAAAATTGTAGCTCTTATTTTAAGTCAATTGCGATACGTACTAGCCTTATCTCTTTGGTATGTATCTATAATAAATTGGCATCTCAACAATTTTAATTAAAAGAAGAATTCTTACATTTATTTTAGAATAATTAGTGTAAATGAATTTGAGTGTAGGTGCATAAAGGCAAGACAATTTTCAACTAACCATAATAATAATAATGATGATGATGTAAAAATCATATTACAACTACAAATCTAGTCATTGATTATAGTGTTGTGCAAAAAAAAAATCTATTTGCTATGTGAAATAAGTACAAGTAGCCCATACAGGGAAAAAAAATCATGTCATCACAATCACAATTCACACTTGAAACATTAATACTATAAATTAGATTATTTTCTAAAACTATCTCTCTATCACGCATGTGCACGCACTGGTGAAGTGGGTGTAGCCTACATGCTGCAACTCTCACTGTAAACTACACAATCAAACCATCATAGAGGACAAACAGTGATAGTCCCTCATCAGACATGTCTCTCATTTTCACAGACAATCACCCCCCGAGTCACCAGACACGAGAACAAAGCCCCCACAGCCCATTAACATGCCTCATATTTACCTTGTGTTAATACTACAAATCAAAAGCTCTCAGCTGTGAAGTCAGATCGGGTTTCACATCATCACACCGTCCTCCTTTTTCCTCTATGACTCTACAAACTGAAGCGACTATTAATGTCGTTATTATGATATTTACGCCATACGAATTAATACCATGGATATCTCATATGTCCAGTAGCTTTTTAATTATACAACATTCGTTGTCTAGAAGGTTTAACAACAGAATCCAACCAGGAAGTAGCATACTGCCATCACGGAGACAGGAGGAAGAACTGCAGCCTCCTCTCACTGTGTGTGATATACACCGACCCCTAGTGGTTAGAACGGAGAAATACATCAATATAATATAATATAATATAATATAATATAATATAATATAATATAATATAATATAATATAATATAATATAATATAATATAATAATAGTGGTGAGAATGGAGAAATACACCACACCATATTATATTATATTATATTATAGGGAGATGATATAGTAATAATGAATGTATTATTATCATCCATTTACTAGCATAATTATATCACATTGTCCTTTTTATATATAGCCTACTGTAGGAACTGTTTTATCTGCAGCCTTGTTATGGTCTCTTGTTAATTTTATGGACTATGGACAATCTATGGTGGACATTCATCTGCTGAAGTGGGAACTCTATATATGCTTACCTTAACTCATAACCCAACATGATGCAACTTACATGTTATACGGAAATTTCAAACCTCCCAATTAATAATGGTCACTGTGGTAGGAAAGAATCTTGAGCTCAGACATCATAATCTTAACTGGCATATTCATAGACTGGATTCTTCAGTGAAGAGGTAGAACCAAATGTGCTATTGTAATTAAGAATTTATAAATAGTTCATTGAACCTTTTTCCAGTGTGTTAAAACTATGATTCTTGACACATGAATAAACTTCACCTTTGCACAATAATTTATTGTTGCTTTAATAAATAAATTATTTACCTATGTTTTTTTTAAATTCTACTATAGCTCCTCATTGAAAAACCCAGAATCTGAATGTGCAAATATGTCAGAAGCAGCTGGAAACACGTCCTCTGCTTTATTTATCTTCTCACAGTGTGGGCTATAATACACATCACACTTATAAAACTTGTGTATAGGATCATAAGTGCCCTATGCGCTATAGGCCTTTTATCAGATTTAAGAGGAGCACATAGAAACCCTCTGTTCTTCAGATGAATGTATTCTGACAGACTGTGCATGCACCTCATTTGCATCTTCCAGCACATAGAAACATCCAAGTAAGAAAGAGCACACATATTTTTGAATGGACTGTTAAACAAATACTATTTTTATTTCTCATGAAAGAAACTTCAACTGTTATATTTATAGTAGGCTACTAAAATGGGGATACAATTAAGTACCATTCAGACACAGTTTTGTGGTACATTAACTATCAAATTAATAAGCCTTTATAAACAGGATGATGGACTTCAAACACAGTGTTAAAGTGTGTCTCATGGGCCTGTAAAATGGGGTCAGTGTAAGATTTTTCCATGTATGAGTTCAGTGACTTGACTGAACTTGCTCCTGGCTCCACCCTCCATTAGTCAGCCAGTCTACTACGTGTTAGGACTGGTGCCTTTAACTTCCAAGCATCTCGGGGAGAGGAGGAAAAACCAGAACTTTACTCCCGGTCCTTATCTGCAGCTTTAAAGCCGCCGCACGGCCCTCACAAGCCCGTCAGCCTGAAACTGGAACCGGCGTCTGATCCTGCAGAGAAACCCTCCCGGTAAAGGCAGGTTTCATCTGCGTTTCCTGACTTGGATTAAGTTCTGGATGGAAACAAATGATATTTGAACCCGCAGAACGGAGCGGAGAGAGAGACAGAGACAGAGGAGGTGGGTGTCGGATACAAGACATTGTGTTTCTGTTCTTGTTCTTTCGCATACGGATCTCGGATACAAGCTTGTTTTTGGAACAAAATAGTCCGTTTTCTGCTGTCGATGCGCGATCTCACACCAGTCAAGCTCCACAGAGTTCATAAAGGTTTAATCCGGGAAGAAGAAGTAAAGTCTTGAGGCAAGTTTGCAGCGAAAAACAGGAGAGAGACATTTTTTTAAAAAAAGACACAAGTATTGTTAAAGTTATGGCGTTGAAAGCCAGAGTGTTGTACGACTTCCACTCAGAGAACCCTGGGGAGATCTCCATATCAGAGAATGAGCTGGTGACTCTGTACAGTGAGGAGGAGCTGGAGGGCTGGCTGGAGGGGGAGAACAGCAAGGGGGAGGCTGGCCTCTTCCCTGCATCCTATGTGGAGATCATCAGGGACCACATCACCTCCAACACCAACAACAATGGCTTCTCCTCACCCAAAAGCAAAGCCATGCCACCTACCCAGACCTCCTTCACATCCACTGACTCCCACTCTCAGAGCAGACTCGGGGCCAGCAGCAGTGGCAGTGGCGGAGGCAGCTTCCACACCAGTCAGGGCAGTGATGACGACTGGGACGACGACTGGGATGACGCCTCTCCTGCCACTGATGCTCCTCCGGCCCTCGGCAGCACTCCCCCCTTGTACCCGGTGACCACCTCCTTGCCCGGACGGTGTGGCAGCAGCGCCCCCCAGCACCACCAGCAGCACGCTAAGAGCTCGGCCACAGTTGGGAGGAACCTCAACAGGTTCTCCACCTTCGTCAAGTCCGGAGGGGAGGCCTTCCTGCTCGGCGAGGCCTCGGCCTTCGTGAAGGATGGGGACAGGATCTGTGTGGTGATGGGGAAGCACGGGCCGGAGTGGCAGGAGGATCCGTACCCATTCATGTGCACCATTGATGACCCAACCAAACAGACCAAGTTCAAAGGCATGAAGAGCTACATGTCCTACGGGCTGACCCCAACACACACAAATATACAAGTCAACCGCAGGTACAAGCTTCCTATCTACCTCCTCTCTCTCCTCTATAGGGGTTTTATTTCCTCACTGGATCCTCCAGCCCACCATACTCTTAAAACAATGTTTCTATGGTTCTTCTTCCTGTGGCCACAGTTTTCCTCTCACAGAATCCCTCTGCACCTTTCACATTGTTTCCCTGTCAGTACGTCTGACATTGAAAAACAACACTTGCTCTCTTACATTTCAGTATTCCCTTGGCTCCACTTGTCTCCTATCCTTACTTTTCCTCCGTTTACTTACACCTAATAATCTCTTATGCAGCACTTTCATCCCTCCAATCTGTCCGCTCTTCCTCCATCCCACTGCAGGTACAAACACTTCGACTGGCTGTACGCTCGGCTCGTGGAGCGTTTCCCTGTCATCTCGGTTCCCCACCTGCCGGAGAAGCAGGCCACCGGGCGCTTCGAGGAGGACTTCATCTCCAAGAGGAGGAAGGGTCTGATCTGGTGGATGAACCACATGATCAGCCATCCTGTGTTGGCACGTTGTGACGTTTTCCAACATTTCCTAACATGTGGGGCAGACGAGAAGGCATGGAAACAGGGCAAGAGGAAGGCAGAGAGGGACGAGCTGGTCGGTGCCAATTTCTTCCTCACGATCAGGTAGGTGTGCAGGAGGGTGTGGGTTTCCAGTCCTGGATTTGATTGCAAACTTATAAAAAGCATTGATTGCACTGGAAAACCTTTGACATGCTGGGTGTTGGAATGAACTCAATTTTGATTTAAAACATTTCCACTCCATTACAAGCAAATAGAGCAGAACTCGCTGCTGAAGATATAGATTATCTCACTGTTCATTCAGCTTTATCATCTTAACATAGCTCTAATCTCATCACTATTTCGCCATATACTGTATATACCTTGTTACAGGGGGCATCGCTGGAGATCGTAAAAAGGCATGCTGGGAAATTTACGCAATCACTAGCTGAAGTTGAGGTTATGTCATGTATTCCTGCAGAGAAAGACCATATTTGTGCAGCTTTAAATATCATTTTGGTTGTATGACAAATAAGTACAAGTCAGGTTTGTGGTGGTGAATCATATCATTGTTTTATGTCACTTATTCATCCTCCCGCTTTATGATGTTACAAAAGTAAACTCTTAATAATTGACCTCTAGAAAAACAGTTATCAGTTTTCCTTGTTTCATGTGCTGTAACTGAAGGCTTTCATCACTGGGAGTGTCTGATTGTAATAGAGAGATAAGAACAGGGGAATAATTTTCTCTCAAAAGATGATGTAATGTGTGAATTAAACGGAAATCACAAAGGACTTTAAAAAATTAAACCACCAAGTCTAAACTGATTGTCTTTTCCCCCTCAGTACACCCGCTGTCCCTCTGGACCTTCAGGAAGTGGAGAGCAAAATCGAAGGCTTCAAAACCTTCACCAAGAAGATGGACGAGAACATTGTTGTCGTGAACACCTCCATCAACGAGTTTGCCCGCAAACAGATAACAGGGTTCAAGAAGGAGTACCAGAAAGTGGGACAGTCCTTTAAACTCCTGGCGCAGTCATTCGAGCTGGACCAGCAGGCCTACTCGGCGGGCCTGAACAAGGCCATTTCCTACACCGGAGAGGCCTATGAGGCGATAGGAGAATATTTTGCTGAGCAGCCGCGCCAGGACCTGGATCCCATCTCTGACCTGCTGGACCTCTACAGAGGACACCTGGCCAATTTCCCTGACATCATCCATGTACAGAAAGGTGAGAAAGTGTGTGTGTGTGGGTGTGTGTGTGTGTGCGTGTGTGTGTGTGTGTGTGTTACTGCATGTGGAATCCACACTGTTACTACTTGAGTTACAGCAAGGACATTTACATATTAAAGCAGAAGTAAGCGGGACATTTGTGTTAATATAAGTCTTAAATAGTTATATCTTCTGACGCCAATCACTTACATAGAGTGTTTGGTCTGAAACACGGGTCTGTCAGTCACTCTGCTCTGCTGTAAGCCGAGGAGAAAACTTTCCTTGTATCCTACAACCTTTATCCAATGAGGAGAGAGAACGACATAAAGGGGCGGTCCTCTCTGTGTGTGCAGCCAAGGGATGCGCGTGAATGTGGTGACGTAGGGACGAGGGCGGGACTGCTAACTCCATTGGCTGACAGGAAGTTAGCCAAAGCGACCGGATCGCTTAGTTCTGCTTTAAAGGGATAGTTCAACATTTTTGCAAATTGGCCCATTGCCAAAATCCCTATAGTCACATCAGTAGGTTTGTCTCGTAATGTTCCATTATTATCTCATAGCGTGGTGAATGTGCATGTCACAACTTGTCCACGAAAGCGTTTTGGAAGTTTTGGATTGTGTATTTGATGAGATGGATGAGGGAAACCAAAAAATCCCATTAGCCTCCATAGCGTAGCTCTGAGCAGCTCGCGGCTCGGCTCAGCTGTTCTAAAAATAGCTTGCACCGACGAAAAACTAACCTACTGCTATTTCTATAGGGATTATGGAAATGGGCCAATTTGCCAAAATGTTGAACTATCCCTTTAAAACCTGGGGGACAAAAAGAAGCTGTGCATTGTTGAGTTCAAGTAATGGCAGACATATGCTAGATGGGTTACATACTGGCAAAACAATACAATGAATTCTAATACCAGTCTAACACCCTAAGTAATGAATCAGATGCAGAACCTAGCATACTCCCTTTCATAGGGAGGTTAAGTACAAGTGGAGGTGGTAGGGACTGAGTGGTCAGGACTCAGACTCATGGATGCCTCTGTAGGGTGGAGGGTTGGAGACATGAAGGGATTGAATCCAGGCCTCTTGCCATCAGTTCACCATTCAGCAGACAGTAAAAGTTTGTGAAACAGGAGACTCTGCAGTTTTATTTATTTAACTTGCACTAAAAAAAAAAAAATTAATGATGCTTCTAAAAGTCATCTAGCCCACAGCCTCCCTATCTATTTATCATGTCACTATAAAGGCAGAGAATGTACAAAGACCCAGATTCGGAGTGTTTCCTAACCAAGGGCAACATCTGTTTTCAGTTACTTAACTGCAATGTCAATCTGGGTCGAAAACTGAAACCCACGGTCGGTCCATTGTAACGCTCCGCGTACTGTGAGAGCTTGTACTCGCTCATTTGAAAACACACAGAAACACACACTCACACGGTCATGCACAAAGGACTTGTAGACGAGTTAGCTTGTTAGTTCCCTGCAGGTTGGGAGGAGGGAGTTGCTCCTGGCACGCAAAGTCCTGACGTTTGCCAAACCTAGAGGCACTGTTTCTATAGTCCGCTGAGCTCTGTTCTCTAGATACAATCACAGCTCTGAACTATGGAAACACTGCCTGAATCCCAATGGTCTCTGAGAGTGACATGACTTCACCCACTTTCTGATTGACAAACAGCACACTGTTTTATGTCCCCGGCCGAGAGCACAAACCTCTGGGAACATGAATGTAGAAAACGTTTACTGTGATTTCTGCAAATTGCATCGTATGCATCTCTGTGAAACACAATCTCATGGTAAAATTGTGCTGATGTGTCATGTTAGTGTCAGTAAATGAGACATGATGTAAATGTAACTTGAGCCTTTGGCAAACTACCTCATCACAACTTCATCTTTATCTTGAAAACTGACATCAAGTGTAACAAAGGTAATCCCAAGGGAATTCAGAGCAATTTGACATGATACCACCATTTCTGCTTTCATTAGATATCACAATATCAATTGTCATCATTCTTGGATACAATGTGGTTTTCATTTCAGGGAACCTCAGCTACTTGTGCTATATGAGAAAACAAATTTTGTTCTCAGCAGGGAGGGGAACTGTGGTCTTCCTTACTGGTTTTTTATTACAAAAATACCATATGCCAACAAAAAAAAGAAAAGAAATATTCTCAGTCCACAACTCCACACCCAAAGCTATCATCGATCGATCATTTGTCAGCCCAGCTCTCTGCCAAATTCCAACTGTCAAAAAGTAGATGCTGTCTCTTAAATAAAAACATGTTATGATTGTAGATACACTGATAAACAACTGTATAAATTACACAAAAAGACTTGTTGCTTGAGTTTTTAGTCCTGGCTGAAAGCATGCAGACTCTGACTAATCCATCTCTGCTGTCATCAGAGAGTCTGCTGAGTAACACCCATGAACACATCGCCGCAATGCAAAGTCTGCAAACACGGTCATGGTTGTAAAAAAAAAAGCTATGTTTAACACAAGACGGCCGGTTTAGTCACAGTTTCCATGACATTTGATTCGATGAAAGAGCCTCATTAAGACGAAGCTTAGCTTGAAATAAACCGTAAGGGTTTCATTTCACTCATTGACTCGGCACATCAAATGAAACAAGACTCCAGACGGTTTACATTTTCAGAGACATTAACCTTCATTCCTCCCTCAGCAGCTCCACATTCCTCAAATATCCATCTGTCTCACATAGGACTGAACCATTTCTCAACCTGATTGAAAAGGCACGGTAACATGTCAGTTGCAAAAAAGGCTAGGAGCACATCTCCTGGGCACACAAGGCAGACAGCTTTGTTGACCTAAATATCCCTGTACAGTATCGTCCGTCTTTGATAGTTCTGTCTGTGAGGTCCAGAGTGTAGGCTACATATGATCTGAATGAGTGGAGATTCCTGGGCCTCATGTCCTGTGTTGCCCTGGGACTGCAGGAATGCAAAATGGAGCGGGTTCAGGATTAGTTTCCCCTCCTCCTCTTTTCTTCTCCCTCTTTTCCTCCTTCGTCCTGGTGGTTGAAGAGAAGACGAAGAAGAGGGGAGGGGTGTGTGTGTGTGTATGTGTGTGTGTGAATGTGTGTTTGGGGGTGGGGGGTGGGGTTAAGATAGCTACAGAGCTGTACAAGTTTTCCCACCAGCCAACAGTACAGGAGTTCAGATTACAGTTCCATAATCATCTTGGCAGCAAGGAGAGCAAAGTCCAAGTTGATTTCAGTGTGCTTGTACTCATGTGTGTGTAAGCTGGTCAGAGATCTAGAGGTCGACAAGGTGAGGAAGGACGAGTTGAACCAAAGTCCATAGAACGTCTGTGGTTGTACCAGGCGACCGGCTCGTCATTTCCTCCAGACGCTGCTATGTCACTAGAAGCATTACACTAAGTTCCTCTCCATCTGTTTTTCATGGGCTGTGTCTGTGCTAACTGCTACTTCCTCCAAAGGTTTAGTCACATTAGCAAGACATGTTGACTCACCACTGGGTGCTGGGAAAACTTCAGGCATAGCCTACTTTGACAAAGTTTGAAAATCAGCACATTTTTGTAGCATGAACAGAAATGTCAATTCTGAGGTCATCTTGGAGAAGTTAGAGATCAAAATCTTCCTCTTCTTCTATCTTTAACAGCTTTACATTAAAACTTAAAGCAGATATCAGTGGAATGTTTTTGTTAATATAAGTCCTAAATAGTCCTATTTTCCGTCAGCAATCACTTACATGAAGTATTTCAGCCTAAACACGAGTCTCTCCGTCACTCTGCTCTGCTGTAACCCGAGGAGAAAATTTTCCTTGTGGGATACAAGTGTTATCCAATGAGGGGAGAGAACGGCATGAAGGGCTGTGTGTGCAGCCAAGGGATGCGCGTGAATGTGGTGACGTAGCACGAGGACCAATTGATGCCTGACAAGGGCGGGGGCTGCTAACTCATGGTGCGTTCAAGGAAACTCGTACTTTGTGTTTTTCCTTCCTGTGAAGTCATACCAGTTCGATCTGGTACGAGTTCACGGGTCGGAAGTTACGAGTGGCCGTTATAGGGAACTTTCACAGACAACAGGACGGTAAAAACACGAGCTACGGGTTACCTGGAACGCTACCAAGTCGTAGTTGTGACTTGAAGCTGTAACTTACGGTTTCAAAAGCCTGCCTTGAACACAGCATTAGCCGAAACGGCCGTGCCGATGATATCTGCTTTAAACAAACAAACAAACAGAAAAAACATGCCCCTTTCATTTCCTCTTTCCTTGAATTTTGTTCCTGCCATCACTTGTGGGTTAGCCACCAGCTGTTATGCTCTCTTAGCATTTTTTCAACTAAGGAAAAAAAAAGTTTTCTTGTGCTTTCTTACTTACTCAAGTCTCAAGTGTTACAAAAGGTACATTCTCACCTAACCATAATCTTAAAAAAGTTAAACAACATAAGCTATTGTTCAAAAAGCTGTGTAGCGTCCAGCTAGAACAAAGCTGAATTTGCTTTACAATGTTTCTTCTAGAAATAGTGATGCTTGTTAAAGCAGAAGTAAGCAGAATGTTTGTGTTAATTTAAGTCTTAAATAGTTATATCTTCCGACAGCAATCACTTACATAGAGTGTTTGGTCCGAAACACGGGTCTGTCAGTCACTCTGCTCTGCTGTAAGCCGAGGAGAAAACTTCTTGTATACTTCCTTGTATCCTACAACCTTTATCCAATGAGGAGAGAGAACGGCATGAAGGGCTGTGTGTGTGCAGCCAAGGGATGCGCGTGAATGTGGTGACGTAGGGACGAGGACCAATAGATCCATGACGAGGGCGAGGGCTGCTAACTCCATCGGCTGACAAGAAGTTAGCCAAAACGACCGGATCGCTTACTTCTGCTTTAACATAATTCCAGATGGCTCATATCTGCAATAAAGCCACAGCCAGCAGATGATTAGCTAAGCATAAAGATTTGAAGTAGGCTAGGTGAAACAGCTAGCCTATGCTGTCAAAAGCACTTGTAAAGCTAAAAAAAAACAGTCACACCTTAATTCTTATGAAAATTCTGATGTGAAAACGAGGTTGTTGTGCTCAGTTTTATCGCTATATTTTCATCATGGAAGAACCTATGCTTTTGTCCATATGGGTCGCCAAAATCAACAGAAAATGAAAATAGGGTTTTTTAATGAAAATAAATCACATAATTTCATTAAGGAATATTGTACACTTGCTGCACTCTCTCAGTCCTCTCCTTGTCTTTCCTCCCTTCAGGTGCTCTGACTAAAGTGAAAGACTGTCCAAAGCAGGAGGGTGAGCTCCACGACCGCTGCAACATCATTTCCTGCGCCACACTGGCAGAGATTCAACACTTCCACCGCACACGTGTACGAGACTTCCGCTCGCAGATGCAGCATCATCTCCGTCAGCAGATCGGCTTCTTCCAGAAGATCACGGCCAAGCTGGAGGACGCCCTTCAGAGATATGACGACGGCCAGTAGGAAGAAGAGGGAGAAGCTGGACTACAAAGGCCTGTAGGAAGACGGGTGGGAGGCCTGAAGAGGGAAGCAGACAGGTCTGATTGATGGATTCATCCTCCAGTAATGGAGAACATCTTACCGACCTGTAAGAGAGAAAACCTTTGAGACTGGCGTTGTCATGGATACTGGGCATGGTATGAGTGTTGGAAGAAGACGTATACCACTCTGTAGATAAATATAGTCCACTGGACTGTGGAATGATGACAACTTCTTGTATTATCTGAACAGCTCTGATGAATGTACCAGTAACAGGGATTTTACTGGCGCTCCAGGCCCGTCCTGCAACTCAGCAGGACTGTTCAGATATTAAAAACAGCTGCTCAATATGACAGGGCTGCCTCGCGTTTCCCGGTTTGAGGGCCATGTGATCCCTCTCCATGTCTCCACTGCCTCACCACTTTGTGGAAACCCTCCATCCGGGAACATGGCAACCCAACACATTAAAACATAGATATGAAACTCCCTAAATCGCTTAAACTGGATCTTTTAATGATTGAAGACTGGACTCGCTGAATTTAATCCGTTATCTCTAAATGTCGATGTTTTTACTTGAATTACCTGTTCAGTATTGTTTTGATGACGTGACTTAATTGTGAATATGGAAAGTGGGAATATTCCTTTTCAATGATTCAGTTTAGCTGATTTTTTATTACAGCTTGAAATCTGGACTACTTCGATGTCTAACATCTCTCACACAACCCAGATACTGTCACATCTTTACTACAAACTCAATCCCTTTGTGCCTTACTTCACCTAAACAAGAGTTGATTGAGTTCAGTTTGATTTATTTTTCTTACTCAATGTCTTGTTTTGAGAAGAAGCTCCTAAATACTTTTTTTTTTACTACAGTCATCTGTCTTTTTGCTTTCCCCCAGAGGTCAGAGGTCAGAGGTCAGGCTCAGGGCACGGATACTTCAATGTTTCCTAGCATGGGAGCTTTGAAGCCCTGTCTTCCAGTTTAAAGCCACTCTGTGTTGACTTTTTATGCAATTATAGTATCATAACAGTATAATCTCACACTTAGATTTTTGTAACTCATGTAAGACAGTCACAGTGAAAAATGAGGGCAGTCAGTGTCTAGCGTTTAGCCCATTTACGTCAGTGTCTCTTCAGTGGAGTGGGGGCAGATATTCCTCTGTATTCTACCACAGTGCCTTTTTTTGATTCTCCCAATTGTGGGCGCCAAAGTCAGATTTTTTTTTGTCTACATATAGTGGCTTTAAGCTTTGTTTTCCTACTGTTTATGCTGTTCAAAATAATATCTAAAACCAACCAATGACTAAATAAGCTCACAGAACTCCCCAGTTGATAACAGTATTGTTGTTGTGAGAGGATACCCCTCTTCTCTGCGGTTTGCGTCATTTCTGCTGCCAGAAACCTTTTCAATAAAGGATGATATTCAGAATACTTTCAACAGACAACATCCTGTACTGATTCAATGAGCGTCACTCCTTAAAATAATCAGCATAGCAGTTTCAGGATGAGCTTTTATCAGAGAGTCAGAGGGAAGTTTATGATCTGGTCAATTTAACTGACATGCTATGACAAGAAATGGGGGAAAAAATGAGCATTGATATCTCATAGACAACACCTGTTCAAATGACTGCATCACAGTGATTTACAGTGTAAACTAAACTACACATGTAGAGCTGTCAGATTTCCACTCACATAGTGTTTCTGAAACATGTTTTCATCTCAGGTCTGCCTTGACATTCCTCTCCTGGGAGCCTGGGTCTTGTTCTCACCAGCTTTTTTCCTTCTTTCTGTTTTTTTTCCCAGTCGCTCAATTTACTATGATGAAAATGTTTCTTAATGCTTTTAATGTAACACAGTGGGACAGCACTTCAGTAAATACATGAATGTAGAATGTGTGTCAATCATTTATTTCCACTCAGAATCATTATTGACTGTTTTTACGAAAATATAACTCATAGTTTCACTTGACCTGTTTTGTGTCTTTGATTTAGTTTTAGTGATGTTGCATTATATTCTAGGATATTCTTTATTTGTTGCTGTCCATGTAAATTAGGAAACATCTCGATCAGTCACTTTTACTACTATTGAAACCCAGAACACCATGAAATCCTAATAATATTTCTAACTTTTTTTAATGAATCAATTAGTGTAAGAATAAGTACAGAAAAATACAGCATTTAAAATAAAATGTGTTGTATCTAAAAGGCTGCTTTTGCACTAGGCAATAAAACTAATAGCACCATGTTACTAAGGGCTTAACAGTGCCAAACAAATCCTGCTGCAGTGAAGTTCTGATAAAGTTTGACATATGAAACTGGATGAATCTGCTGTGGTGAAGAGCCTGTCATCTTTTATTACCAGGATTAACAGTGTCAGGTCTTAAAGTCACCTGGAGTGCCCTCCATATAGAGTAGAAATACAACATATTTTTTAGTGAAGTGTAAAGAACTTTTATGCTATATTCTGTGTTATTGCAGAGAGAAGCATGTTATCACTTGCTCTTCCTGTGGAGGAAGCAGCAGTGGGATCCTTGATACCTGACACCATAGTTCACAGACTGCAGGTCAGGTTACTGCAGCCGCAGGCCCTCCATTATTTAGACTTGCCTCTTTCTCCACTCCTCTTTGTTTCCAGTTTCTTCTTCTTATGTCTTTGACTGTTGTGTCTCTCTGCTGGCTGAGGGCTCCTTATGCAAGTTACTAACAAACAAGAAGTGGGTTTATATAACTGTTGTACATTAGTTTTTTGGGTTCAAGTGCTCAGATTTGACTATATGTTCATTGGCAGATTTACAACTTGGTGCTGTTGGTCATTAAGAGAGCAAAGAACACACATTCACACAGAAAACAATACAAAACAAACAGGGCGGTGCTGCTGTATTTGTATTCATCAATGTTTGTTCCATTTTGCTACAAGGTTGCAATCTGCCTACATTGAGCTCAATATGTTTCCATTTTATTTGATACTCTGGAGAGCACCAATGAACAAAGAGTCTCATCTGAGCAGCATAGTAATTGTTGTTTCATGTTTGGCGGGGCTGGACCTCCTTGTCCTTTATCAATATGATGTGATTTGAATCTTATACTTGTCTTTGCATTTGCCCAAGTAAACCTGAATATAACACGCATATTTCTTTAAGAAATATCTTTATTAAAAATAAATATTTCACAGTGCATGGCAAACAGATGCAGGCATAAAAAGGTGTAGAAGTCAATCCAGAGCAGAGAAAGTTACCATGTCTGTACATCTCACCATGAATTATTAATACTGTGCGGTTTCTCAGGAACAGTTATGTGTCAGCTCACAGCCTCCAGCTGTAACAAAATCAGACAAAGAAAAGGGAAAAGTGCAGAATATTGAACGACACCAGTACATGAGCAGTGAATGTTATAAAAAATAGATCAGACTTTGAAGCTGACAGCACCTTGAAGTTGCATGCACAAACAATCTATCTACTGGCTGACATACAAGGTTTCAACGTTAAAGTAACACACCAAGTCTTTACAGTTAAAAGTCACAATATTATAGGTGATGTTAATTACCAGTTATACTACTATTTCACATTTGAGCTGACTCAAAACTGATCTACACTTAATCTGATCATTTGCAGAAACTGATAAAAAAACAACAACCTCAGACTGTTTCACTTCTTTGCTTTGCAAGACTTCCACAAATAGTACACTATCTTCATCTCTCAAGAAGTTTAAAACTAGTGTTTTGAGGAATCGCTACAAGACTGTGGTTACAAAATAATATTTTTTGCATGAAGGAACTGATGGTGGTCCTACTTGTGTGTCACACCATGGGAATAAATTTGTGCAAAAACAGAAATGCATTGAAATGACAATAGCATTTGAGACTGGACTGTTTACTAAGTAACACCTTACACCTCTTACATACATAGCTGGGTGATGTCTTACAGATTAATTTTGTCAGAAGGTTGTTAATTACATTTAAAATGTGTTCAGTTCAAGTGGGTTTCTACAAAATAGTGAACAGTTTCTTCTACAAGTGTGCAGATTTGTATAAAAAAGTTCATAGCAGACTAGATGTATCTTATGACCACAGATGTCCCCTGTAGAGTAGACATGTGCCATTTACAGCCTTTACACCAAGAATACACCTCTAAGGCACAGTTTGTTCTTTGAAACACCTCCATCAAACCCAGTACTGGTTGTTTTTCAGAGATGTAGTAGGAGACTTGGATCCAGCAGAAGTCTTGAATCCTGCAGTAACAGCTTGGAACGCATTACCGCATGTTACATTATCTGTTTCAGTGCTTTGAACACCTCTATAATTCCCATCACCACCTGCTCCATCGCCCTCAATTGGCCCCCAGAAGGTCATCCCGGGGGCCAGACTCCTCCTCCTGGGACTCATGGGTAGACGGGGGGAGGTGGGGCAGCTTGCAGGGCCGAGGGGGGTGACCACCACAGATGGCATCGCCACGCTCCGCTCCGGTCGCCCCAGGTAAGGACTGCCGGCCTCAGTGGGTAACGGTAACGGTAGCTGCACTGCCGCCAGCTCCTGGATGAGCCGCATACGGGCCTTTTCCTTGCGGTGGCGGAACACTACGATCAAAACTACGAGAATAATGATGAGGAGCAGACAGGCCAGAAGTGGCAGGATGATGAGGAGGGGGTCTGAGGCGGGGCGAGGGAGGACCTCTACGTGAACCAGGTGGAGGTCTGGAGGGTTTGCTGGACCGTTGCTGTCTAAGACAGGAGGAGAGTGGGGATGTGCACCGTGGCTGTGACCCCCTCCAGCTCCCTCGGCAACGCTCCCCGGTCTCGCTCCGTGACTCCCAGCGCGCGAGTGGTTCCCCCAGCGGCCGTGAGGTCTCATCCTGTGCTGTGTCCTGTTGTGGTTTTTATGTAACAAAATGTGGGGGTGAAAACCGTTCTCGATCCTGCTGTGAGTCGTCGATCCCCCTCGTCCGGCTCCTCTTCCTCCTCCAGTAGTGGTCCTGTTGTTGTGTGTCGGCAGGCGGGTTGTGGTGTGTTCCCGACTCGCACCATCTGCTTTAGTTATTCCACCTGCGCTGTGATGCATCTGGTGGTGGGGTAAGATGGTGAAGTGAAGCTCACCCTTCGCCGGCTGGACGTGACCGGCCCTCACCAGGAAGATGAATGAATCATTGAGTGGTGTGGCGGGGGTGTGGCCCCGAGCTGTTGTCAGCACTGATTTGTTATCATGGAGCTGGTTATCGCCGTCACTGAGAGTCTCCTCGATGGCGACTCGGCCTTGCACCACATCTCTGAAGGTGAACGACTTCAGGACCTCTGAAGCTTGGTTGGGGTCATAGGTTATCTGCATACATGCACACAGGCACAGACACACAGCAGAGGGGAGAGTGAACAAAAATGATTATTATTATTAAATTGTCACACTCATAAACCACTATCAACACATCAACATCATTATATTAAAGTAACTATAATCAGATACAGAAGACCTGAACAGCAACAAGATGGGTTAAAGGTCCAGTGTGTAATATTTGGCAAGGTTTATTGGCAAAATCTGAATATACCGGTACTACCCATGAATATATTTGTATAAGTGTATAAAATAAATATGTTTTGTTTGGTTTTCATAGCCTTATAATTGTTCTTTTAAATATACATATAGCAAGGGTCTTGCTTTAGAGAGTGTTGCCATCTTGCACTGGGCCGAACGAAAAATTCAGCCAGCTAGAGAGTGCGTTTCGCGAGTTTCACGCACATAAATAAACCAACTAAGAAGAAGGTGGAAGGAAAGAAGAAGGAGTAGGAAACAGCAGACATATCATAATATGGTTTAGATCTTCACCTCATCGCTCCATGCTCCTGAAATACTCCCAGTCGTCTTAGTCGCGGAAAACAAGTTTTTTGTCCTTGGAGGGGTGAGTGTGAGTGAGTGAGCGCTGCAATCTAGAATCTGAACACTAGATGTCACGGTTTTCCCCCCATTTTACAAACTGGACCTTTAATTTCTTGTTTTGTGGCAGTTGTATAAGTGTACCCCAAGGTGTGTCAAAGCATTATGACATCACCAGTGGGTGTGATTACAGGTGTTTACAGACTTCTGACTGAGTGTTCTCAAGTATGTTGGTAAGTATGTTTTCATATTATTACAAAATAAATGCGAAAACAGGAGAATAATCCTTTACACTTCATCAAAGGATTTTACCTTAACCAGTTTCCCATGTTTCGGTGGTGATAGAACCTCAAAGACCGGGTCGACATGGCTGATTCTCGCCAGCTCGGAGGCGTCCATCATGGCTTTCCCCAGTTTCACAGGGACGCCACTGGGAACTCGGACCGGCTCCCTCAGGTAGATCAGAGGCCGCACTGTGACCTTCACCGTCTGTGCTGTTAAATTTCCGAAATCGACGCCGGCTGAAGAGGCTGACACGGAGATTTGGAAGCTGTCGTCTGATTCGCTGAGATCAGTCATGTGGTAGACGACGCGATGAAACTGCAGGTCCTCATGGCTGAAGGTCATGACCTCCTGGTCGTCAATAGCGATGCGTCCGTGGCGAGGGTGTGTGGTGACCTTGTAGGTCATGTTGGCCGGGCCCTGACCATTGGTCTGAGCTGCAAGTTCGTTGGTTGTCAGGACTATAGCGCTCCGGCCTTGAACCAATGATAGGCCAGTATTGTTAACCATGGAGACAGAGGGCTTAATCACCTCTAAACTAAACAGTTTGTAGAGTGGACGATGATAACCGTCGGTTACATTGAAGTAGAATACTCCTGTCAAGGGCTCACCCTGATGAAGAGAACAGAGGAACCAGAATACACAGGTTTAAAAGGTGATTTTCACACCACAGGAATATGAATGAAAATTAATGGCTACTTGAAAGTGAAGGCAAATGAATTTTTAAAAAAAAGATCTAATTATCTACTGATTGACTTTAAGAATCATATATTTTGAGTTGGTGGTCAATGATGTATAGGGATACAGTAGGCACATAGACAAATGTGTTCAAATGCTACTCGTAGGAGTAGCATTTGAACACATTTGTGTATGGTGACCTCTGGAGGCCGTATCAAAACACACAGTGACAGACTGCTGGACTCTCTGATTAAATACATCACAATAATTTGATGTATAGAGTCACTCTTCACCTGTTGTGTAAAGTGAAGCCGGCCATGGTTGACATCATACTGGGTAAAAGAGGTCACTGGTTCTGGTCTTTCCCCCAGTGTCAGGTAGCCATTGTTGGGCTTACTGAGCACAAGGTAGTGCAGCTCCTCTGGAGGAGTGTCATGATCCTCAACCTGGACATGCACATTCCCAAAGATGAAATGCAATTTAGTTAGTTGATGTGTTTATAGAAAACACTATTCTATGAACAGTGTCTACCCACATTTACACCTGTCCACTTTGCACTTGCTCACCTGCAGATAGTCTGAACCGAGCACGACTCTCTCTCCTACAACCACCTTCATACTCGGGGATCTGCTCCTGATGAGCGGCGGCTGGTCATTGACTGGTGTCACTGTGATGTTGAACATCTCAGTCACGGCCAGGCTGTCTGTGCCTCTGCGATGAGACACTGTGTCTAACGATGAAATGGAGGATGATGAAGCTGAGTAGAGCGGGGAAACGGAGGAGGGGGAGGATGAGGAGGATGAGGAGGAGGAAGCTGAGGAATCAGAGGAAAAAGCAGAGAAGGAAGAGGAAGAGGAGAGATTCATAGGAGCCACCCAAGCCTGGAAAGTGAAGCTGTCGCTCATCGTCTCGGAGTCGTCGTGGATGTAAGTGATGCCGAATTTGTTCAGGGTGACCTGTGAGAAATCAGGGTGGTCTCTGGTGGAAGGACAAACATGAAAAGACAAGTTAAGAACAATTTAAACAAAGTTTGGTCAATAAAGTTTTCCTTCTTTTTATAACCTAGATACTTATTGGTAGAAATCATAGACTGTAAAAAGAATGGACGTAGCGTCCGTGACGTCACCCATTGGTTTTGGTGAGTCTGTTTTGTGCCGCTACTACGGGGGTTTGAACCGCGCCATGTTGGATTTGACTTTCCATATTTGGAGAGGTGCGGCCGTTAGCCGGCCGAGGGCCCGCCCACTGGCCTCGAAGCAGCGGTCTCCGGACCTGTCACTCAACGTTTCCGCGCCCTAATTGGCCAGAATTTTAAACCTAATAACAGTAAAACGGTAGAGTTTTTAAAAAATTCACCCCCCTCAGAGTGTGTGCGGGGGTAGAAACTATCGGTTGAGACCAAAAAACGTAATGGTACCAGGCTTTTAACATGTTTATTGAGGACGTAAAGTCAGCTATTTTAACATGGGGGTCTATGGAGAGTTGCTCCCTTCCGGTACCAGCCCCCAGAGGAAGCCGGGGGGATTGCAGTTTTTTGAACGCGGAAGTGAGCTTCACTTCTCAGACCGACAACTGCCCCCCTGGTAGAAATACTATCTACAATCTTTACAAAACTAAAATATACAGGAGAACAATGTGGGCAGACCACCATCTCCACTAAACACGTTCAAAGGGCTAGTAACTCTCTTCCTTCCTGAGCCCACATGGTTGTCAAGGTACTTGCAGGCTCTATGACAAAATTATCTTGAGATACAAAAGTAATTGTTTTTTTGGCCAAGGCTCTGTTTTGTTTAATGCATGTACTATTGCTTTGTATAAAAGATGGACAACTCAAAAATTCAATGAGCAAAAGCAAAGTGTTACAACTGCCCCTGGTCTTCCATATATTATGCATTTCGGATTTATTATAGTTCTGCACACTTTAATTGCAATGTTTTATGATATATATAAAGACACAGAGAAATAAACCAGCACCTCGTGAGATTATGACCTCGGATAGACAGAGCCCCGTGACGTGGTAGAGAAAGCACACGGTAAAGGATGTGGTGGTCTTTCCGTTGGGGCACTGGGACTTTCCCCAGGAGATTGGTGGCATCAAGTTTAGAACTGTCAATCATAACTCTGCCTCCCTCTCTCACAACAGCTCCTGAATGACAGAAACAAACATTGCACTTATATGTTCTTCCTGATGACAGAGAAATGAGGTTCAGTGTAAATGAGACAGCAAATATTTCTACTGCTTAAATTACAATAATCCTCTGTAAGTGTCAGACATGAGACATCTACAGAAGCCCTAAGAGACAAAACTGCTTCATAGATGAAAAAAAGCAGAAAATATGAACTAAAACTGGATCAATGGAGTGTTTCTGATATTATTTAATAGTACCTGCATTGTTTAGTAGTCTAGTCTTGTGTGGGTGGTCATGATGTTCGTTGGCCTGGTAGGAGATTAAGATGGTGAAGGTGTGTGGAGGAAGGAAAGCAGGAGGAGAGGAGACGGTGAAAGAGAAATAGTCTGCAGTCGACCATCCCACTGACTCCGGCTTGTTCTGATCGTAGAGGACGACTCCATCGTTCACCTGAGAGACAGTGAGATGATGAGATTTGAGAAACTAAACAACACTCTGCCTTTGGTACAGACACATATATAATGCATAATGCAATACGTGAGCTCCCTACCATGCTTTGTGTAAACTGAGACATGTTTTGTGTCGAGTTGTCGGGCATACGTCGAACCAGGTGGCCAAGTTTAGGAGGAGCAGTTATTGTGAACACCACAGAGTTGTTTCTTCTGATATCGCTGACGTCGTTGGTGACCACTTGAAGTTCCTGATCAGAGATTGGTGTCACAGAGCCTTTAAGGAAACATTGAGAGGAGGCAGTGAATCTCCACACTTGCAAACGGCCCTAATTTGCTCTCTGAGTAGAACAGAGTTTACATGACCTACTATCAAGTGTTTAGCTGGTTAGCATGTTAACTTCAGTCGAAGAAAATAAATGACAGAAAGGTTTCCTCTTCTAGTTTCATTTGATGAATAACCAGGAGGAGTGAGGTTAAGCAGCAAATAAATGATCTCATGACCCTAGTGGATGTCCAGGGATTTGAACCAGGGAGCTTTAGTAGCTGTAGTTGTTGGAGCCATTGTACCTGGATAGACCTCCATTGGATGGTTTTTCTGGATGGTGAGAACCAGAGAGTTGGCGGTTGTACTGAAGATTTGACGAGGGGCAAAGTTAACACCATCATTCACCTGGAAGTGAAAGCCACCAGATGATGCACCTACACAAGAAGAGAGGCACAAGCCAAGTCATTCTTTCTTTCAACCATTATCTATTTATTCTAGACTATCTAGACTACATATTCTATAAAAATGACAGAATTAGCTAATCAGTGCTGTGTTGTACAACTAACAACAGTCTCCCCAGGTTTTGCTTTGCTCACCACTGTGCACAAACACCAGCTGTCCACTCTGTATGTGATTCTGGGTGAAGTTCAGGATGTGTCTGGAGGGGGCACTCTTTAGAGCCAGGTGGCCGTTGCTGGGTGGTGTGACAATGAACTCCAGCAATTCAGTTGGAGTGTCAGAGTCCTCTGCACGGAGATCACCTGTGGTGATTTCTGTCACTGAACCAACCCACACCTGAGGAACCATATATATAACCAAGTGATAGTTAGCTTATCAATTACCCTAATAATGATTAAAAAAATAGTAAAGAATACCAACTTAACACCTAAAAAAAACTAATCAGATAGGAAATTTGAGTTGTGACTGCAATGCTTTCTAAATTAACAGCAAGAATATACAATAATACTCATTAATTTGCAATCCAACAGTATAGACAGTACATGCTGTAATAGTAGGCCTATATATGTACTGTATGTGTGCTGTGTGTTCAGAGTTCTCTTCATTCCCACCTTCAGTCCCCGGTTGATTGTAACGACAGGAGTCTCATCGTTGACCGGTGTGACACTGATGTGAACGGTGCAGGGCAAACTGTGCTTCCTGATTTCTGTCTGATTGGCCACGATAGTGAAGTTATCTCTGTGAGTGTCACTGCCATCGTGGATGTAGGAGATGTACTCACGTTCCACCTGGAAATAAACATAGGGTGGAGGACTTCTATACAATTATGCCATTCCTCCCTTGAGATAACCAGGTTTTATTTTTTACATTCAAACACTAATTGATGTGTTTTCAAAAGTAAAAGAGTCCACGTCAAAATATCTGACATAGTTTACATACACAGTATTTATGTATGTGTTCAGTCATACCTCAGTGTGTGTGAAAGCAGTGATGGGCATCCCCGGGATCCGGCTGTGTTCCAGATGTCCGTGTTGTGGTGGATCGATGACTTGATACAGGAAGTTCATGTCCGAGAAGTGATGATTAGCGACCTTGATGATGTCAGTGGTCAATGGCAGGGATGACCCCTCATCAAGGGACAAGTCAGATACCTGCAGAAACAAGGGATGGAAGAAAGAACCAATTGCTTGCTGGTGGGCCTCTAAGTAATATGACTGCAAACGTTGCTTTTCATGGAAGTTCATCACCATCCAGGCACAGATGCTGTACCTGCAGAGGGAGCAGGATAGGAATGATATCGATCTCCAGCCTGATAGGTCCGACCTTTGTGACCCCGTTGGTTGCTTCTAACAGAACAGAGTCGTTGGTGCTTCCTGTTTCCCGCTGATGGTAGACGATCAATTCCTGGTTCAGGTCGTCCTGGGTGAAGGAAGTTGTCTGCTGCTCTCTGATGCCCTACAGGAAGGAACAGAGAGTAGGACAGACACATCAAATGGTGTTTTTGTTTAAATGCTTAGGAGTACAACCACTCCAGTGATATGTAACTTTTATCACCTTTAAAAAAATGTTTAGCACCAAAATCTTTATTTTCATTCAACTAATGAATATGAAAAGGGGTCATCCAATCACCTAGTATGATCCAACTCTGCATTTCTACTGTTCAGCTTTGGAATAGACAGTCCCACTCCCTATTGTCCTGTATCAGCACAACTAAAGCGTCTCAATAAAGTCAGCTGTACCTGATAGAGGTGTCGCTGTTCTCCATTGTCGTTCGGGAGCTTATTGATAGAGGAGATCCTACGAAGAAAACCCAGGGTGGGAGGACTTTGCACAGTAAAAACAATCTCTGAGGGCTGGCTGTCCTCATGGACCACCTGGTGAAAAGAGAACATAATTATGTATCTGCAAATACTATGGAAGTATGCAATTATTATACAACAGGAAGATGATAACGCAGAAGATGCAAAGGACAAAATATACAAATGCAGAACTATAACAGCAGTTATAGGCTATAGTGGGCGACCCTCCATAGAAAGTGAGTTTTGAAAGTTTGCATATATCTCAATCTGTTAGAGAGTTGATGGATGCGTCTTATATCTTGTATACTATGATTACAGACTTGCCTCTAAATGCTTCCTGGTAATGGAGACAGTCTCTCCTTCTGCAACCACCACTGGAAGGTTAGTTATGACTGTGGGTGGCCTCTGATGGCTCTCCAGGTAGATTTTTACTGGCACACCGATGTCCAGATGGACCTCTCTCCTCCCTCTCTCTGGTTGCCTCTCTGTGTTTTTCTCCTTTGCCCTCGCCGTGACATTAAACCCATCTGACAATTCATGGCTGCCGTCGTGTTGATACATCAGGCGTCCTGCCACCAGATCCTGCTGGGTGAATGTTGAAACTGGCTCTCCTTCTTTTACAGTCTCTTGATCACCATCTGTAAATCTGAGCACACCGTGTTTAGGTGGAAGGAAGACCTCGAAAGTCACTTCCTGTGGGTCACGTATGTCAAGGTTGCTGAAGACGCTGAGGTTAATGGAGGTGACGTTGGTGATTCCACCTCGCTGGACTATGAGGCCGGTGTTGTTTTCTACCTGCAGGTAAGGATCCTGGGCCATCACCTGTATCAGCAAGTTACACAACAGAGACAGATATTAATAATAACAGCAGTTTGTGAATGCATAACATCATATACATTACATCATAGGGTTACTTCTAAAATTCCCATTGATTTTTAATTACTAGGAAATAATCCGTAGAGGAAGAAATAACCAACACACACATTTTATACTGCTAAAAAATGAAAATATAAATCACTGATAGCAACACTGAGAATGTTATTTTAACTGGCCATGTTTTCAGTGATGATGATGGGGTTTTACCAGTAAAGCATAAATCGGTAAATAATCCTTGAAATATAATGAGTATGACGACATAATCACCTCCAGAAGTGTGGAAACATAATGCTTGCCATCCGACACAAACAGCACAAAACGGCCAAAACTCACTCCTCGGTGGACAAACAACACCTTTTTCTGAGAGAAGAGAAGAGAAGAGAAGAGAAGAGAAGAGAAGAGAAGAGAAGAGAAGAGAAGAGAAGAGAAGATTGATTTAGTGATTATGAATATCATATCACCTGGATGATGGAGAACCTTCACAGATGGTACTCACCTGTTCGATATCCCGCTGTGTGAACTCATACAGCTTGTGATTGGGATCGGTGGCCAGCACCAGCTCTCCCATGGGAATCCCTCTCCGTGTATAGACCAACCAACTGTCTTCAAAGTCAGAGTCATCATCCCGGTAGCGAAGGTCATTCAGTGTCACCAACCTCTGGCCTTCACGGGCCACATGGAAAACCTTATCGACAACCCTGACAGGTCTCTGATCATTGACGAGCTGCACGGAGATATTGAAGGTGTGTTCAGATGTGTTTCTCTCCTCCTTCTTGCTATTGTGTTTATGTGGTTTCTGAACCATGATTTGAAATGTGAAAGAATCATGTTTGGTCTCGCTGTCATCGTGAATATACATAATCCGCTCCTCCATGATATCCTGATTTGTGAAGGTTACAATGTTGTCATTAATGGACGTTGAGTTGGAAAGATTGATCTTTCTTATGTGCCCATGCCTGGGGCTCACTGTGATGCTGTACTGGACCTCCCGGTTGCTTACTGTCTGAGTGAACAAGATGTCTTTGGTAATGACTTTGGTCCCTCCTTCCAGCATCGAAAGGCCTTTGTTTACAACGGTAAAGGCCATTGACTCACTTTTGATGTTGATTCTGAAGTCGTAACTTGTCGAGCTGGCGTGTGTTGAAAAGACCTGAAAGCTTAATGTGTCTCTTGTGTCATCGAGTAGCCTGTTAAACAGCTCATACTTCAGCAAACCATCTGTGATGTTCTTCTGGCTGAAGGTTGAGTTTTTCTGTAGAACTTTGCTGTCAAGCAACAGCTGTCCTTTCTTTGGTACGCTGCGGATCCTGAAAAATAGGTTGCTCTCATTGAGTTTGACGGCCTTTGAAACTGCATGAAGGTCCTCAGGAGTGACAACGGCCGACTGAACACCACTGACCTCCATTTTGCTCCGTGTGACCTTGAAGTACATCCAGCGAACCACGATGGGGAAAACAACCTCCCCAGTAGCCAAAGAATTGATGCTGATTTTACACCTGAACTGATCGGTGATATTGTTCTGAGTCTGAAGGCCACGGTAAGTGCTGAGGTATCGGATCCGTTCCTTTTCTAAGAGCTTCTGGGAAAATGAGGTTGTGAGTTTCCAGTCGCCGCTTGAGTGCAACCGCTGGAGCTCACCATATTGTGGTGGCTCTGTAATGTCGTATCGGATTTCTGCCGCTTGATCAGCCACGTTTACTTGTACTGCGAGATGATTGGTGGTGATGATGAAAGCCTCGCCTTGGTTCACCTCCAATCCTGTGTTATTTGCCAGATTATGTTCGAGTTCCACTGCCATGATCCGCAAAACTACTGTGTTGCTCAACTGTAGAAGGAAAAGTGAGAAGGAGAAAGACAGGATGTGGGATAATAAAGGAGAAGAGAGCTCAGCAAAAGAAGATATATAAAAGAAAATGACAAATAGAGGAAGGGTCACGTAATGAATTCTTACCTTCTGCCCATCACTGACCCTTAGCGGTAGCCTGGAGGTGGACACCCCAGTGTGGACAAAGTTGATCTTACCCTCCTCCAGATCATGCAGGGAGAACAGGTTAATGGCCCTGAAAGATAGACATAATCCTATGAACGTCTACGATCTGTTCTGTTTGAACTGTCAAATCCTTCAGCTTCTCTAATAGACCTCAATGACTGGTTTAAAGAAGACCAGTGAGGCACTTTAAAGCCTCCCAAGTCATAGCAACAACCTGCCGGGGTAATCCTGGTGCTCAAGGTATCCGGCCTCAGTGTTGAGGTTTCCAAGGGAACTGAACACCAGCTCTACAGGACTGCTGTCAGGGTCTGATACTCTCAGCACATCTGTTGTCAGCTGGGGACATTGGGGATGTAAAAGCATTTTCATGTTCTTATGCTTAATTAATACACACAAAAAAATCAAATTCATACCAACCAGGTATGCTGCTGTGCCTACCTGTCTTTTGGACTTATCCAGCAGGGTAAAAAGGTTTCCCTCTGGGAGGCTCAGTACAGGAGCATCATTAACAGGACTGATGTCAATATCAAATCGGTAAAGACGGTTGTTCCTCAGAAACACAGGGAGCTCCTTCATATTGTTGGAGAAAGGTGAAAACATGAAGAAGTCACTCTGGTCTTCTGACCCACTGTGAACGTACATGACCCGACCCTGCCATAGGTCCAGCATACTGAAAGTCCGGTCCTTCTCTTCATTTCCTATTGTGATAGTTCTTTCTTGGTCCTCATCAAGAATCCCGTCAGGGTCTGGCCTGAGGTCCAGCCGGAGCTGGCCATGAACAGGCTGCTCCTCAATGCGGAACATCAGCTGGGATGGATGGACACCCAATTTCTGGAAATCCAAATTCACCTGCAAGGGAGTACACACAGGAACAGGTTTATACTACATTGCTCCATTTATTTTAATTGTATGTTGAAGAAGCCTGTTGAATAACTAGAAGTAAA
The DNA here is from genome assembly GCF_045865225.1 of Trachurus japonicus. Lineage (NCBI taxonomy): Eukaryota > Metazoa > Chordata > Actinopteri > Carangiformes > Carangidae > Trachurus > Trachurus japonicus. The sequence goes on along the minus strand of NC_140918.1, from coordinate 20,144,664 downwards.
ATCTATAAGAAGGGGTCAGCAGGACCTTGAAATCCTACCTTGATGTGTTTGGGCTCCAGCGGTGCCCGGCCTCCTTCTGCTACCTCCAGCGTTCTCAGCAGTAAGAAGTTAGGATTCTTCTTATTGTTGCTCATTGGTTGTGAGGTTGTGAAATAAAAGTCAGGGTGGTCCGTTGGATTGGTGGTGGACACTGTCACAGGGGCTTGCCCCATCCTACAGCCGACAGTGATGTCCTTGGTGATGGTGGCCTGAGGGAGGCCCGTTGTTTGAGTGTTCACCCTAATTTCTCGAAGGCAGCCTTTAAAGGAGCCTCCTCCTCCAGATGAGGCAGAAAACAACCCAGCTCTCCGGGCCTCTCCTAGAGCTTCTTTGTTCAGCCCTCCCAGGAGAAGAGGCCCTTTGAGCTGGATGACTTGGAGCTCCAGACTCAGGTCAGACTTGATTAACTCCTTGTCTACCTTCAGCTGGATGCTGTTGGGTAGCAGGTGCAGCTGGATGGGGTACCAGGTGTGATTGCTGTGAACATGTGTTAGAGAACGTAACTCAGATTTAGTCCCTTCTCCATTTCCTATTGTCGCCACCAGGTAGCCATCTATGATCTCTATGGCAACAAACTCTCCCTGGTTGCCAGAGCTGTACAGGATAATGCCATCTTCTTCTCTCTCTGAGGGGTGAAGCTCACATTCAAACAGTCCCTCCTGTGGCACCTCCCATGCTGGCAGTGAGATGAAGGCTTTCGAGCTGAAAAAACTGATAGGATCTTCCTCTGTTGCTGAAAACTGTGGACTACAGCCCAGTGATACTTCATGGACACGCTTATACCCAGAGTACGGCCTTAGACTGGACAGAAGATTGTGTTCGTTGAAGACAAGTTCATCCACACAACCTCTAAAGCCAGTAGAGGTGTTGAGAAGGTAAGGGTGATCCAGACCGGCTGCTCCGCCAACAAATAGTCCATCTTCTACACTGAGTTCCAGGTCTGGTCCTGGCATACGGAGGCTGATGTGAGAATTTCGATCCACGGTCATGTTGACATTATGGCGGTCATGGGTCAGCTCCATAGAGTGCCACCCCAGGTCGCTGAGGTGGATTCCTTTTTCTGAGCGTATTGATCGCTCACCTGAACCCAGGTCTAAACGTACCTAAGAAGTCAAAATCACAGGAAAGGAGGGATAAAAGGTGATAACCAAGAAACAGGGCATCAAAGTCTTTCTTATTCCTGTTCAAATTTATAAGACAAGTTGCAACAAAAGTGAAACACATATAAACTTTATAGATTTTAAAACAAACAAATGTATTATTCTTTTTTATACAGTCTATGATTATTCTACAGGTTACTGGCTATAGATTAAAAAATCAGAAAACATGAGTATCTCTCCTGCCTTAGAGCTTTCATTAAACTATTTTGGTCTTCTCTCTTAACCTGGTCATGAAGGAACTTGCCCTGAAATGCAGCCATTGCCAAAGGGTTTATTTTCTTTTCTCTTTGTGAGCAATCTGACACCAAGCTGTGCCTTCTCTTGGGTTCTCCTCAGGATAGTAAAAGCCGACATAGTATATGAGTTAAAATGGCCAGAGGGACAAATATTTCCCTCTTGTTTTGAAGGCATGAGGCATCTTTATATGAGTGCCTGGAGACAATATGGCCATATCAGTAAAATCTAAATGATTTTTGCCGTGCAAAAGCAATAACTAAATTTCATTTAATCTCGTAATATATTTGTCTTCTTAACACATCTGTCAAGTTACACCCATGACTAGATTCCTGGTAAAACTTTGCTATTACTCGAACACGTGCTATGGCCTACCTGCAGACGCCCAGAGATCAGCTCCAGCAGCAAGTAGTCTCTCTGCCCTGCTGCCAAAAACAGCAGCCCTGTCTGACTGGAGGTTCGAAATCGGACATGGAGCAAAGTTTGGACGGATGCCTCCAAAGTCCGCAGGTGGATGTAGCCATCACCATAGAAGGACACTGTGACAACAAAAGAGTAGGCAGATGAGAAATTGAACGTTTTTATGCGGGATTTCATTGTGAGGTTGATGAGTGGCATAGTCATAATCTGTTTCAATCTGTCCTGGTGCCACTAAACAAACAAGGCAATAAAGTGCTTAAATGCAATTGATTCAACACTAATGTGTTACAGTTAGGTGTTCGATACGTGCTAATGAACTCATAGCCTTGTCAGAATCGTCTTAATTATTATCATTTCAACATGTATTTATATTCAGACTATATCTGATTCATGGCACATTATGGTAAATGCCAAAGCAAAGGCTATTCAGTTAATCTGCATCGACTGTTTTGTCAATGTGGTCAACTCTGGCCTTTACACCTGCTATCTGAATTCAATTAATGACAGCTAATGCATCCTGGAGTGGGTCATCCTGAAATGTTCGGATGCTAAATAGACTTCACTACTGACCTAGATGACGCAAACTGAACTACTTGTACAAACATTTTGTCAATGGCAGAGCTGCTCAGCAAGCACAAATCAGCACCCACCATCATTAGCTGGGTGCCATGGTTCAAATGTAAATTAAACAGGTATTTCATTCATGATACAGCATTCGTCATGTACCTTCATGTCAGATCTCAAAATGATATGTCTAGTCTTGACTTTAGCCTATTTACCTAATGTTAAAACTAGACTAAAAATCTATAGCAATGCTCACACATTAATATTTTGTAATCATGTCAATATTTAACCAGTATTGTATTTTATTTAGTAGTGAGGCCAGTGTACCGCCCACATCTCTGAGTGACAAAAAGTAAATCAGTTTTGTTTTGATTGATTTGACCTACAAAGCCACAGCACTGGAGCCCCATTCATTGAAACCGTAACATTCAATGAATAGAGGTTAGGAAAGTGTGTGTGTGTGTGCGAGAGCAAGAGTGTGGTGGGGATGGGTGGGTGGCACTCTAAAAACTCTCCACAGTGCTCTCAAAATAAACAGAAGTGTGCAGGTTTAAATGAAAAAATAAAATAGTTTTGGCCTCTTACACACTCAACTTATCTAAATAACAATGATTTAAAATATAATATAGGGCTGGATAGCCTATGGCCAATGTGGAAAAGTGAGAATGCACTTGAAAACGTTAATGGACCATCATGTCCTGTCTCTCCTCACTGTGCTCCCATGTATAGTATTTTAATACAGCTGTGTTCCAGTTTCTCAATTATTATATTTTTCTGTTTCTGTTGTCAGACAACAATGGGATATCAACAATGTATCTATTTTATTGTGTCTCTCAGAGAGTCTTTGTCCAGGATCCACAGCAATTTTATATTGTATCATTTGACCTTTGTCCTCAATTTCAGAAGACCTTTATCTGAGGCAGGTCTTTAATTCAATTCTTCTGTACTGCTATTTTTGAAAATCTTTTTCTGAGATATAGTATTATTTGGCAAAATTGCTTTCATACTTTATTATTGTGTTAAATGCTTTGAAACTCTGGATCAGACACTCTGGATCGGAAATGCATTGTGTGCAAAAAGTAAATTTGATTATCAAGGAAATTATTAGGTGTTAAAAGACAGGTCCCAAAGAGAAGTCCTCAGTCAGCAGACTGGCCCAGCATGCCGCTCTGCATAAAGCCTATAAGCCCACTGTCAGTGTAACCCATGTCTGTCCATCTATCTCTAATCTGCCTCTATGATAGCAGTGAACACTGGATTATTAGTAATCTTCCTACAGTCACATACACACATATGAATGCAGGTCTTTTACGCACTCTCATGAACAGGTGTAAGGGTGATATAGATGTGTGCAATTCTATGATACATTCCTGTTAGCTATTAAAGATTTTTACTGTTCAACTAAAATTTGAACAGCCTAGGAGTGTATCAGGCATCAGGTCAGGTAATTATGTCCTGCTGCATAACATAAGTATCTGCAAACACCCAATCAAAATATAATCCAGTATCCAGCAGTGTGCTGCCATATGTCTATAGACAATATTAGAATGGATTAGGAATATACTTCAGGACAACAACCACAGCTTGTATCTCTATGTTAAGACATTTAACTAACAACTAACACAAATGGTATTTCTTAGACATGGGGAAAACATTCTTGCAGTTTTACCAATTGTACTATAGCAAAGCAACATATCATTCAGCGATAATACTGCAGCATATCAGTTCTCAGTTGTTACCTCTGACAGTTAGGAGGAGTGATTTCCTCACCTCTGCAGAACCTTACCTCCGTAAACTTGTCCTGTGGAAATCAGCAGGAGCACAAACAGATCAGCCACAAAACTCCCCATCGCTGGTTAGGCCTTTACTTTCTTACTTGCATTCAGTTAAGAGCAACATCTGGCTGCCTAACTATGCCATCCATTGTCTTCTCCACCACTGCCAACTTCCAGGCAGCCTCTGCTTGCTTTGCTGGCTTTGGATTACAGCCTTTTAAAAAAATGTACCTGCGCTGGTGAGCTAAGAGGAGTGAGGTGGAGCTCCACCCTGTGATCCTCCCCTCAGCCCTCATACACAGAGGAGCTGGCTGATGTAGTGCTCAGTACCAAACATCAACACATGGGGGAGGTGTGTCCCAACATGAACAGAGACACAGAGGGAGAGAAATTAGTGCTGCATAGCCATCAAGTACAGGCAGCACATTGTGTGTGAATTTTCATTGAAGATACAGCTGAAACCTATTTTGAAAAAAAAATATTGTAGCAATAATAAATAATTCATCCTTAGTTTAACTAATATTAACCTCTCTTACTGTCTTTGCTGAGAAAAACTTGGCACCAGCTGCTGTTACACACAAACATCAAACTGAGTTGCCCTGATAAAAGATCACTGAGAATGTTTCAATTTTTCTTTTATAAATTTAGTGTGATTATGATAACAATGTTATTCCCTTGTAGCCAAGTGAGTTTATGTAGGCTATGTTGCAAATGACTCTACAGCTATGAGCTAATTAAAGCGACCGTACGCCTTTTAGTTATCCCTTTTTAAAAAAAACATTTACTCAATAAACTATAATAAACTATAATCATCCCTTTGTGTTGTTTTAAATTCAAACTGCGTAAGTTATAACTGAGAAATAATGCACTTTAAAGATCTTTTGAAATGTCTCTGTATCTACAAACAACTAGGCTACATCAGAGTTTTCAATAAACCATTAACACGCTGCTTCTCTTCAGGAGTCGCTGGTTAGCCTACAAAGGGAAAAGAGGCTCAAAGCAAATTAAATGAAAAGTCTCCCACATGGGCTATGACAATAAAAACTCTCTCTGATCACTCTAATCATTGCTTTTCCAAAATGAGTTGAACACATTTGCTTTGAGTGCAAAAAAAACCCACGTCTCTTGACCAAAATATGAATAACATTGACTAAAATTCTGATCTGTGCAGTCCAGGTTGAGGTACAATGGACTGAGATCACAATTGTTTTCTGCCCATTCACCTCACCTCAAACGCTAGCTAGCACTGGGGAACTCAGTGCTAGCTAGCTATGTTTGGTAATACATTTATGTTAGTGCAGTGAAATACTTGAACTTAAAGAGGCTTAAAAATAGACAGGCAAACAAAGAGGTAGTTTACAACCAATTAGTAGACAACAGAACCAAATTTACAATACTGATACTGAGACATAGCGACAATGAAAACTGAAAGATGTCAAACAATTTGTATACATTCTGGGAGAACTGCTCTTATAGAAACACAAGGGGGAAACAGGTGTGTGGGTAGATGGTAGATGTTCCACTGATTGGGAAGAGGAAACAGGGGAGCAGGAGGTAAGTCAGAGGACACCTAGTGGCCAGATGGGGTATGACAGGAGACAGGGGCAGAACAACATAAACAGGACTAAGACAGGAATCATGACAAAAGTGAATTAAAAAATGTTCATAAAAAAGTAGAAATGGGGTAAAAAAAAAAAAAAAGGGGGGGGGGGGGGGGTGTTGGTTGCATTAACAAGTGTCTGAGGTCAGTTATGCAGTGAATTAGCTAAGTGACATGAATTGCCTAGGGTTAGGGGGGTTAGGTTTAGGGTTAGGATAGGAGAGAAAGAAAAAGAAAAAATAAAGATGAGGAAAAAATGAAAATGAAACACTGATGTGAAGATTGAAAAGGAAAAGCGAGTGTGCAAAATTGCTACAACAGAAGGGAGAGAGAGGAAGTAAAAGGGAATGAAAGGTTAAAGGCGGGAAGTAGGTGGTGGCTGATTGAAGTGAAGTGGAAGTTTGGGTGTGATTGTTCAAACTGCAGAAACACACTCCCAAGTCTGTATCCTGAACCCCCTCCCACCCTCTAACCTACCACCTCTACACACACACACACACACATGCACTAGTGTGCTTTTAAGCTGCAGCTCGAGAGTTTTCTGTCCATTAAAAAAAGAAAGAACACACGAAGGCTTTTATTCAGCTGCTGATTCAAGCTCGGCTTCTCGCTTGGCTCGCACATGAGAGGAGTGCTGTTTAGGTTTAGTTCCCAGGAAGCTGAATAATAGACTCTGTAGCCTGGTTTCTTAAACCAAGGGGTCGCACCCAAAATGGGTCACAGTTCAGCTGGTGACGGGCCCTCTCATGATGAGGAGAGTGGTGTTTTTAATGAGGCTGGATCCCACGCTGAGAGGATTACCTTCTTGTTCTTTTAGGCCGTAGAAGTCTTTAAAGCAGACCAGGGACACAAACCATGTTTATATTCAGGCCTGATTTATAAATTTCACTCTTACTGATCTTTTTTCTTCATGAGGGCAGTTTTGCAGGGGGGGCATTCTGATGCTAATAAAGGAAAACTATTCTCCATGCTGACAAATAAAAGCAAATTAAACACAGATAAGAGACTATATGGAGTGCACCAACCCTATGACCCCCTGATATTATGTGCTATTTGTTCCAATGAAAATTATAGTGTCTCGCTGCAATTCATGAATACTTGCCTTCCTTAAGTCTTAAGACACCTCCATACAATGTGTAATATCTTGTAAGAAAATTTTCACATAAATGTTTTTATAGGCGTTTATTATGAAACTGTCATTTATCTAATATCCTTTTCAAGATATTTCAGTTTGGATAACCACATGAGTGACTTTATGTGCCGTTTTACACTGCGAATGGATGATTATAAAAAGTGTGACATGTGTGAGGACAGTGGGGGCTTGTCTTAATGACAAACTGTCCATCTCATTGCTTGTTTTCCTTTTGCCTTATTGCACTTAATTAAAAGTTCTGACTAACTGAGCTGCTGTAGTATAGGAAAAATGTTTTTGTAACTGACAGGATGATTGTCAAAGTGAGACGCCCACCCTTGCTGTCAAAGAAAGTAAACAATATTTTTTGTTAAATCACAACATGTCAGCTTGCAATCTTTTTTAGCAAGAAAAACTGAACTTTCTGAAAACTAACTAGCATGTCTGTGTATCTAAAACAGAACTATGTTGAATCCTGTACTACTGAATAAAGTAAAAGAGGCTGTATGCATATTTACCAGAGAACATTTTATAGGCTTTTGACAATGGGTGCTGCTGGCTTTCTGGGAGCATACAAAGTGGAGAACAGGAACCACCTGGCTGAGGATAAGGCAGACGGCATAGACCAGGAAGAGATGCAGGAATGGGACTGATTTAACTATAGCAGCAGCTAAAACAACAAAAACACATTGCACAGCTGGATGGACGGGCCTCAAAAGGTCCCAGCTCCTTACCCTGTCACTAACACTAATGTTGTATGTTTAACTGAACATGTATAGAAAAAAAAACAGAGAGCCAATCCAGCATCGCTCTTGGAAAAATAATGGATGACAATCTCCCTTCGCTTCCACCTCTTCCTTCCCCACATTTGAATCCGAGATACATTTTGCTGAGGAGTATCTGATAGAGATCTATTGATTTGTGACTTGCTAAATAAACTGTTAAAAGAACAAAAAGCGCCCACCACATCAGCCACCTGTGCAGCTCAGATGACTGAGTCATTGTGGTGTAATACTTAAGCAAAGAAAAAAAAAGTTAATGGAAGAAAGCTTAAAATCCTGCGTGGGCTCTAGTGCAGACCTTGGCCTGAGCCGTTAGTCCATTTCCAGTATAAATACAGTAATTAACTGTTACATTCACTTTCTATTTGCAAATTTGTTGCATAAGAACAGAGAGAGAGAGAGAGAACGAGGCCATAGCGAGGGGCTGGAGTTGGAGACAGAGAGAAAAAGAGATAAAGAAGAACAGACAGAAGAAGTAGCCTATAGAGAGAAGCTGTCAGAGAGATTTAAAAGGTCAAGATCCACTGATAGACATTCACTTGGAAAGGATACAGATGATTAACAAGCTGTTGTTTTTCTTTGCTCTGGGCATCTTTAGCATTTAGCTTAAATATCATGACATTTTTAATAAAACTCAACAAAGAGCAACTCAGGACATTTGATCCTGTCATGTGGGCGAGTGCATGTTTGTGCGTGTCTGTGTGTAAGGGAGGCCCGCGCTCGATCAGCCATCAGTCATTAGGTATAGTCTTTCCATCCACAGCAACTACAAGTCACATTAAGACGTAACATATACCGCGCCACTTTGTTCTCCGTGTGTATGTGGTTGTGAGTGTCTGTGTGTGTTTGGTGTGTGTGTGGGTAACCCATCTCTGGAGGCACCTCTTCAAATGTTTAGGGGAACTTTTCAGATATTTGATATTTCTCTGCTAACACACGCAACGTGATTCTGGGAACAGCTGCTACCTTTGCTTTAGGGACACCTCGGCGTCTTTGTTTGCAAGTGTGTGTGTGGATGTTCGTGTGTTTGTGTGTGTGTGTGTGTGTGTGTGTGAGCCCCCTATTGCAGGAAAGTGACCAAAGTGTGAGTCACTTTGAGTCACACAGTACGTTTACATGCAGAGCTTAATCGAGCTATGCTCAAAATTCGATTTTGGCGTCAAGTCGGACTTCTGTCCTTGTCTCAATATACATGCAACTGAGAAAATCGAATAACTGACGGGGTCCGCCCCCTCATGCGGCGTCACCCGTTGTTTCAGCGGGTTAATACGCCGCCTGTCCTGTTGACTTCTCTGTCACCTCGTAAAAAACTGAATATAAACAACTTAGTAAGCTTACTAATAAATTCTCAACTGCAGTTCCCGACCAGACGCACCAGTCTGGGCCGGATTCGCGCTGAGAATAGGATACGGGCTTCCTTTTTTCCTCTCTCTCTCTCTCTCTCTCTCTAATAAAACAATCTGGCTGGTTGCGCTGTGTATGTGTGAAATGCATTGAATCTGCGCTGACGTTGGTTTTTTTTTCTTTACTTTGCGGGGTTCGGGCGGCTTCTCTGCTCCACTTGGTGCCGTCTCTACTGTTGTGGAGCATGCGCACATGCGTTGTCCAGTTATACTCTGACTAAGGTGTATACATGACGGAGAAAATCAAATTCCAATCGCATTATCTGGGTGTCTTAATCGGAGTTCTCAACTCCGATTTCAGTCGGACTAAGGTGTTTACATGCACTTCAGTTATCCAGTTATAGTCGGATTAAGGCAATAATTCGGTTTTTTCAAGTGTCATGTAAACGTACTGACAGATACTTTATTTAGCTCATTTGATGAAAGAGAGGACATAATAAAACATCAAAAGAAAATGAAAAAGCCTAAGAGATAGATGGATAAAATTGAATTATTTGCCAAAGAATAAAAATAGAAATTGTAGCCACAACAGCCATACAAAAAAAAATCACCATAGCTACCTTTAACTTAGGAGTTTTATCTGTAAACAACTGAAACCCAGACTCTTACTCGTCTACAGCCACACTTTTGTTAAGCTAATGCTAATGTAAGCATGCTAACATGCCTTCTCTAACATAATAGCCTAAATTAGCTAAATTCAAAGCATGAAAAGCATGTGTAATCTTTTGCCTTTATGAAAAACATGACATTACTATGAAATTTCTAGGCTATTTCTTGACATAACTACACAATTACTTGTTATTTCTTGGCTATTTCTTGACATTATCATGTAATTATCACATAATTAGCGGCCTGTAAATTAAAGGGTTACCAATTTGTGTTTTTGTGGGTTTTTACTTGCATGTAACCTCGAGTGGTAGTGTGTTCGCAGAGCTGCTCTGCAGTTTCATCAGAAATTCCTCATATTTGTCACTCAGGATGATAAATTAGAGGCCAACATGAATGTGTTTTTTTAAATATAAATTTTATAATGTTTGCCCTGTTCATCATCACAATATAGTGTGTTAGAATATTGTTCACTTAACGAAGCAGGCACAACTGAGGCTGATGGGAATAACATTAGTTTTTGCCTGTGAACTAAAATTTATGAGGGATAGTAAAAGAGAAGGGAAAGTGTTAGTACAAACATCCTCAGGGAAAACAGGAGACATATTTCACAGCAAATGCTTTGACTTGTCATTGCAGGAAAGGCACAGGTGGAACTAGTATCATTAACAATGGCTCAGCACCATCGAGGGGCCCTGAAACAGACAAAACTATAAGCACAGCCATTATTTATGTTATTATCAACACTATTAATGTTGCAGCTGTGCTTTTCCAAAGTCTACCAAGACCAATAGTGGCTCTGACATTACACATTTAGACTTACAAAGATCCAGCTTTATTATCTGACTAATTGGCTCAAATCCCTCTCAGCTTCATTCATTTTCCTCTCCTCCTTATCAACTCGTAAAGCATGGATAGTTCTGGACAAACAAACACAGGCAACTTCTGCAATATCAGCACTCACACTGAGGATTGACGGGAAGGGAAAGTGCTAAGAAGGAAGGATGGGAACGGATGAGAGGAAACAACCTTAGCATTTTTTTTTTCCAAAACGGTAAGAAGGTTGAAGAAATGGAAGAAATCTGATCACAAGTCATGGGATTGTGGTCTTTAATGTTATGTTTTTGGTTTTTTTTCCGTATTAAGCTCCATAAACACAATCATCAGAGTGAGTGTCTTTTCAAAACATAAAAAGTTCATAAGGAGACTACTTGTAATGTTTTGAATACACACTAAAAGACGCTTACAAGGACACATACACATTTTCAAAACAAATGCATGCGTGCAGATATTCACATGAAGTCCTTGAAAGTTGCACGTACATTTTGCTTTCTCTTTTGCACACACACACACACACACACACACACACACACACACACACACACACACACACACACACACACACACACACACACACACTGCTCCCCTGACACAACACTATGCTTTCAGCTGAGGATTGTTTTTCTCCCATTTCAACTTTTCCCTCTCTATCTCGGTGACAAAGTTCAGTCCCTAAACACAATGGCTGCCAGCAGCTGTTGGACTGACTCACTGCCAAACCATTTGACTGTGCAGCTTATCGGATAATTTAACATCCTTAAAGACTTGTAAGCAAAACATCATCTGAGTCACCACTTCTGTCTTGCACATAACAACACAAGCTCTAACCATGCAAAAAGAAATGACAGTCTCCGTTCATCAGTCAATCATTCGTCAGTCACTAAGCTGGACTTCTAAATGCTTATTGATTGATGCTTATTGTGATCAATGACACACATAGGACATGGTCGTTAAGCTGTGTGACGCGCAGTCACAACTTTGCGGCTGTTTAGCGTCCAAATATTCCACTCTTCTTATCCTTGTGTTCTTGCCAGTGGGGCTACAAAACAGTCAAGAGTTGTTTGTGAGTTTAAAAACAGGAAATACGTTATCATGTGCTGCAAAACTAATATCTGGTCTCTTTCTATGAAGCTTCCCTGTGATTCATCCCATGCAGCATCTAACTGGATTAACTATGGTGATACAATTTCCCAATGTACGATTTACTTGCCAAAAGCTATTTTGGTAGGAGGGGTGGATACCTTTTATGATTCCTGGAACAACAAATGCTAACAAAAACAGCATGGTGTTGAAGACATGATCAAAAATCAAACCTAATGAAAGTGAATCTAAAACACTGTTGGTTCTTGGCAAAACAAAGTGGAAATTCCCTTGAGAGCCAGTTACACTGACTAAACCCACTCTAAATGACACATTTAATGAGCAAATATTGACAATGTGAAAAGTGTATCACTATAGTCAATATGCACAGATGAAATATAGAAAAATTAACTTGATTGATAAATGATCTATTAGGCATTAAGTAATTAAATACTGCGAGTTGTCGATGGCTAAATGGAATGAATGAGTGTACCAGTTCTTTATTGTTGCTCTTTATGCCCTTTTATAAATACATATATAATTACATATTTAGATGCAAAAATACCGCCATCGAGACAAACTCAACCCCCACTGCTCTCAAACCTGGATTTCAGAGATTCCTTCCACTGGTACAACTGGTACAACTGGTACAACAACTCCATGCTGTCTTGTCTTTTTTTTTTAAAACAACAGCATGCCTGGGAAGACAGGCAGTGCTTCAGTGATATATGAAAGAACCAATTGTGAAGTTGAACTAATTAAGAGGGCACAATTGAGAGTCACAGACAAAAACTTGGGTCAGAAGGTCAAACTGCAACCTGGTCATTAAGTGAGAGGGATATAAATCAGCTATTGTTGTCTCCCATACTGTCTAACGTTGACCTTATGACTGAGTTTTGCTTTAACACAAAAAAATCGTTCATGGTCTCAGCGTATTCCCATGAGCCATGTTGATGCTCCACTCTAAATTGCTGTGTGAATTTTCCTCCGTCTTGTTACATCTGTTCCTCAGTGAACTGAAAGACACTCTGCACCTCAAACTGTGATGTGATTACGGCTGCTGCCGAAGCCAGTGGTCTATTAAAGCATGTCTGCTTGTTCTGTCAGAAGATTTCGATACAAGCTTGGTTCATTAATACATACAAAAAAGACCATCTCTCCCATTGCATAAGGATTATGGAACAAAAACACAACTTGAGCACAATATTTTCACTTGTTTGTCACGTAGAAGCTAATTGTTACCCGTACTTAGCAATTGGTACCCATAAGGAGGAAGAAAGTCTCCAAAGATAGACTTCTGCTCTGGTTTGGTTAACCAAATGCTGGTGGCCTGCTGTTTCTGCTTTGGTTCTTTCTTAAGCCACTCATTTACTTAGTCTGTTCCCACTGGGCAGTGACTACAGCTGCCTACAGTTTTAATATGGGGGGAGCAAGTGAGAGCTACAAGGACTCAATTGCACAAAAGTAACTGACCAAAGAAATTAGCACAAAACGTCTCATAGGTAAATAAAACTGCAGACTGAGCTGATTCTCAGTGGGCTCTGCAATACTAACAACACTTTTATCCTCCAGGAAGTCTTTAATTGAGTGTTATTGTCAAGAATATCTCCCCAGGACAGCAGACCTGTTCCTGGCTCCATCACTCATGTTTGGGATTGAATTTCTCTTACTTTTCCTCATTTCCTCATTTCCAATTGTACACTTCCAATTTTATGTTCATTGTCTGCCAAATCAAACAGGACACTTGTTTGTCTATGCCCCCTAGAACATCACATACTTTTGAAGCACTTTTTCATCTGACGCCTCTGTCGACAGGACATTATTTGTCTGGGCCATCCACGATACGGTTATAAAGCACTGTTGAAAAATGTATTTTATGACGTGAGAAGGCTATGGTTTCAATTTGGAAAGGCTCATGGTTAAAATAATTACTTTGGTAAGGTCAGGGAAACATTGCGGTTAGGGTTAAAATAACAGTATTAATAGGTGGGGACCTTCCTGGTTGTTATTACAAAACAAAACCTACTTCATTTTACGGTTAAAGACAAAGTTCATTGTTGGGCTGAAACTGGAAACAACAAACTCCCCCATTAAAAAAAACAAACATTTTCTTGACCGTTTAACCCTGTTCAACTTTTACAGTGATGTCACCTGATTCCCTCATGCATTCCCATCATAATTATTGTGACATCGAACAAGCTTTGTCACTTGCAAACACATGCGTCATTTTGGAGTCTTGCTTAAATGATTTTGCAAAAATAACACAACAAACAATAAATGATGAACCAACCGTAGGTGTGAATATTAACTAGTTGTGGTAATGGAGTTACCAGTAACAACACCTCATGAAAACCTCCCTGTTCTCTCTCTCTCTCTTTCTATGAATCACTCCCATGAGAGGAGCTGGAGTGGCACTTCACTCTAAAAACAACTCTTCCCTCCCTTTTGGCTGTGGTGTTTATAGAAGAGCTGTTTGTGGCCCAGATTCAGGTCGCAAATCGCTGTCGTTATATGAAAAACTCATGTTCCATTGTCCTAGTATTCATGTGAAAATCGTTTAATCCAACTGCAGGATTGCATACTCATCTAAGAACTGAGCCCATCCAACCCATTTTCAGTCTTATGAAACACATTCGAATTAAGTTGAATAAACTCAGAAACCCCTGGCAGTCTGGCTGGAATTAAGGCTGATTTTTTTTTTTCTTTCTGTTTCACTTCCTGAAAACTTGACATTTTCAGAGCTGCAATGTTTCCACCAGACACTGGATGATATGTGGCTATTATAAAACAACCACTTCTAAAAAAAAAATTGTTTTAGTCAAACTGAACTATTGCTTAACCCAGAATGTGGCACAAAATTGTGGTGGTATCAGTTACTTCAGGGGATTACACAAATCATCTGCAAAAGCAACATTTTCCAGGTCAAATGGAGGGGAGAAAGGGATTCTATAATAGCTGGATCACAACAAACACAATTGTGCAAAACTGTCTGAACTGTTTGGGAAAAGGACATAGAGGGCCCCTCCCATAACAATGTGTCTGTTGCAAAACACATTTCAAATCTTGCACGAAGTGGCGGGAATGAAAAGGGACGATGTGAGAACAACGCAGACATACAGGAATGTTTGCCGTGACTCGTTAGTGACGCACTATTTGTTGTTGTGTCATGCTGCTGTGCAGTTATTGTTGGGGAGGGGACACTTCGCACTTGTTTGGCAGCGTGGGGTAGGGGTAGGGGGGAAGGGAGGGAGGGGTTTGTTGTGAGAATGAAAAGTCGAGGGTGTTCTCCTCTCCTTTCCTTCTTTCCCTGAAGCCCCCCCCCCCCACCTCCCATGGTCTGTCTCCCTCTCCCCCAACACTTCTGTTGTTCCTAATGTCTTTCCTGTACAGGGCAAGGACCTGTTCCCACACCATGTAGGACATCCCTCTGACCCACACACAAGGGAAATACACCCTGCTCCTAGAACATGAAGACCTACATGCTGTGGCTATCTGGCCAAATACTTCATGCATAGAATAAACTTAGAGGTTTGAAGGATGGTGCATTGTCTTTGGCATTTTGTTCTGTTGTTGGCATGTGTGGGGGAAACAGTTTTATTACTTCAGGCTGGGTATTTGTTTGTTTGTTTTAGGATCAAATGACTTACATTGATCCTGCTCAGAACATGAGAGGGTATCTGGTCAAATAGCACAGTTCAGCCCAAGGAGGACACTTGTCCCATATGTGAGCAAGAACAAACGAGAACATGTAAAAAAAAAAAAAAAAAAAAAAGGGACTTATTTTGCCGTCACTTTTTTTCCCCACAATTCAAAAGCTATTTCCTGAACTAACAATCGTATTTTGCCCAAATTGGACTTTGTCCCATAAAAGTCTGGATGAAGACAGAAATATGGTCATTGAGAGATTTGAAAAATAGTAGAGAAGAATTTATTTGGCTAATATCTTTCAACATTGCCTGTTATGTAAGCTCCTGGCAAAGCATATTGTGTTAGATAAGTCTGCAAAATAGCCTGCACAAGGGCAAAGTTTGGGATAAAAAACTCCATGTACACCACTTAGCAGTAGGGAACACAAAGCTTGTTTCCTGTTGTGTTGCGTTCAAACCCCTCCCCTCCATTTCCTTCCCTGGGGTTTTGATTGTGCACCTGCACCTAAAGGCCAACATAAACACTTTCAGCTGCACAACGCTCCAGCAGGAGCTTTATTCATCAGCTGCACAACAACACATGTGGAGAAACAATGCACCTCCTGGGTGAAAACAAGTTTGTTTTTCACTGATTCTTGACAGTATGAAT
Organism: Trachurus japonicus; assembly: GCF_045865225.1. Lineage (NCBI taxonomy): Eukaryota > Metazoa > Chordata > Actinopteri > Carangiformes > Carangidae > Trachurus > Trachurus japonicus. The sequence goes on along the minus strand of NC_140918.1, from coordinate 20,128,733 downwards.
AGAAAGTCCAGGATGCCCTCGGATTCCTTTGCATTCCTCTTGTTTTGTGTTGACTGTTTACATATGGTCAGTGGGATGAATATAGATGTTATATCCACAATCATGTAGAGGAATGTAAGGCATGTGAGCAGCTGCTGCATCGTCTTTCTGGGTCATAGTAGCTAATGTAGTAAAAATTTACAGGAGAAGGGATATAGGAAATGAGCTAGTTAGGAACTTTATTGTGAAAAATTGTCTTTTACATCACCACAGATGAAAGGACCAGGTCCAAACAAAGACGGCCACCCTGTCCTCTGCAAAGACACAAGAAGTTATCGAAAAGTAAGTAACACAAGAATATCAAGGTAAATTCCCTTATTTCCAAATAATAATAATAATAATAATAATAATAATATTTACTAATGATAAGGTCACTGATGTGTGCAGTTTTAAGGTTGAGTAAAGATTCTTTCTCTTAGGACTGAAGACACACAGAGAAGCATTGGGAGGAAGCTGCTAACTGCTGTGCAAGAACAGTAAAATGGATCCGTCACATGTAATCCCCGGGGTGGTGCTTCTGTAAAAGCGTCTGATCCTCCCTGTGATGCATTTCCATCAGTGTCTTAGAGACTTATTTTGAAACAGGTGTTCGCACTTCCACTGCCATGTGCATGTGTAGCTGTAGTCTTGTAGTCTTTCTGGTTTAACAACATTGTGCTTTAAAAAGACTTACAATAGGAGAAGGCATGGAAATGATTGTGCTCACCCGGTGGATGTGTTTACGTCAATACCAAGTGAAGCCAATCAGAGCAAGAGCCAATGAATACCCATGTCGACTGCAGTGTTTTCCATTGCAGACAACAAGCATGATATCAGAGGTCTTAGAAGTTGTTTTGACCAATGGAAAATGGGCTTTATGCAACAGCACTCACACACAACAAATACACACAAATATTGATTTTAGCAGCTTTATACCTTCTTGAAATCTGTGTTTTCCCTCAGCCAACAGGATTTTTCCATCGTTATAAAAAGTCTGCTGGATGTTTACACCACTAATGAGAGCAGAACTGAGTCACTGTGAAGAGGAGCAACTGTTTTGAATGAAAACCAGTGGATTAAATATTCTCTGTAGTGACGTCCAGTTGCTTTGAAACCAACAGAATTCCTCAGAAAGAATCTGATTCAGTTTTTGGTCTTGTATAGGAGCACACACACACACACACACACACACACACACACACGCACTCGCCTCGCATACATTCCCTCCCACAAAATTCAGTGCCACATCTGCAGACAGTGTAGGAGTGGTTTACAGTAAAACCAGTGAAAATACAGAAGTAAATCAAAACACTCGCAGACTGCACTCGCTCCCAGATGTATCTTTAGGGTCCGGGCAGCGCAGCTGCCAGGACACTATTGTATTCCTAGGAATTAGGGTCCGGGCAGCTAAGCTGCCGGGAACCTATTGTATTCCTAGGAATTCTTTCTTCTTCTTCTTTAGGGTCCGGGCAGCGCAGCTGCCAGGACACTATTGTATTCCTAGGAATTCTTCTTCTTCTTCTTCTTCTTCTTCTTTCTTTCTTTCTTCTTCTTCCAAGGAAGTCATACTTCCCATGGGCGAAAACTCACCAAACTTTGCACAAAGGTTCAGTCCCATGCCAGATTCACTCAACTCCAAGGACATGTGCCCCCCCCCCTCCTAGGGGGGGCACAATAAGCGTTTAAATTTAAAAACTTTAAAAATTCCTACCAAACCAACGGTAGATGCTACAGTGTTGAAACTTCACCACAATATAGCCTCAATACTGCTGAAACTTTTGTCCACTTAAACTTATTACAAATTATGAAGTCCATCACTCTGTTTTTTTCAATAACTGTAAAACTTTTAAAATGTATCTCCTCCCACAATTTTTGCTCAATTGACACCAAACTTGCTACAGAGCATCTCCAGACCGTCCTCCACAAAACTTGTTTCTCAGATTTTTGATTAAGCAAAAATTGAGCCTACAGTGCATGAAAACGTTTGACTGTAAACAGTACTGTAAACATATACCATCAAATTCTTGCTAAATACATTTTCAAACTTCCTGAAAAAAAATGACAATATTCTGGAGTCATGGTTGATGAAGTTTGGCAAATATCTGAATTTTAATTCAAAAACTGAATTTTCTAGAACATTTTGAATTCTGCTCTCATGGGAACAACTGCAGCCAATGTGAGTGTGGAATTTTTAAACATCATATTTTCTCTTATGAAGCAAAACACTTATCATTAAAAACAAATCACCAACATTTCCATGCTGTCAAGATGCAATTTATGTATTATCAGATTTTTGTTTAGATGACTGAATTATTGACATTTTGACCATTTCATCACAACAGCTGCCCGGGCACTGGCTCACCTGAGTGGATAAATGAGGCTACACAGCAGGTTTCACTACCAGCTAATTAGCTCAGCGAGTTAGGAGCTGGTTCTTGCTGTCAGAGATTGTGAGTTCGAGACCCAGCGCGGGTGATGATGATCAAAATGTCAAATGTCCTCAAGCTATTTTGCTGTCTAAATGCAATTTATGTATTAACAGATTTTTGTTTAGATAACAGAAATCTGCGTTCACAACTGCTGCCCGGACACTGACTCCCTGAGTCTATTTGAGAAGACACACACCATGTTTCACTTCCAGATAATTAGCTCACTGAGTTAAGCGCTGGTTCTTGGTGTCAGAGGTTGTGAGTTCGAGACCCAGCCAGGGTGAAGATGATGACAGATCAAAATGTCAAATGTCCTCAACACAAAACATAAGACAATTGTCCTAATGGTGGCATCACAGCAAGCCTCTAAATTTAAAAATCCAAATAGCTTGGACTGGACCATGTGCGAAGGCTCCTAATATCTCAGACTCATAGTAGATGTTTGACAAATACATATCATTATTTTACCTCAAAAACTGATTTTTCTTTTTCTGCCTACACGACAGTGAATGGCTTACTCAATTTGTGAAGCCACTGTTGAATGCAATTTGTCAATTAGCTCAGTGCGATAGACAACGGTCTTTGGTTCCCGAGGTTGTGGGTTCAATCCTCAACTGATGCAAATTGGACATTATAAGGACAACTGTCTTGTCTTCCTATTCTCCTGTTTGTTGCTCAGAATTGCCTAAATTTGCCCAAAAGTAGCCCGGACCCGACCCATCGCTGCGCAGCAGCTATAATCTTCTTCTTCTTCTTCCAAGGAAGTCATACTTCCCATGGGCGAAAACTCACCAAACTTCACAGAAACATTCGACCCCATGCCAGATTCACTCAACTCCAAGGACATGTGCCCCCCCCTCCTAGGGGGGGCACAATAAGCGTTTAAATTTAAAAACTTTAAAAATTCCTACCAAACCAACGGTAGATGCTACAGTTTTGAAACTTCACCACAATGTCGCCTCAATACTGCTGAAACTTTGTCCACTTAAACTCATTACAAATTATGAAGTCCATCACTCTGTTTTTTTTCGATAACTGTAAAACTTTTAAAATGTATCTCCTCCCACAATTTTTGCTCAATTGACACCAAACTTGCTACAGAGCATCTCCAGACCGTCCTCCACAAAACTTGTTTCTCGGATTTTTGATTAAGCAAAAATTGAGCCTACAGTACATGAAAACGTTTGACTGTAAACACTACTGTAAACATATACCATCAAATTCTTGCTAAATACATTTTCAATCTTCCTGAAAAAAAATGAGAATATTCTGGAGTCATGGTTGATGAAGTTTGGCAAATATCAGAATTTTAATTCAAAAACTGAATTTTCTAGAACATTTTGAATTCTGCTCTCATGGGAACAACTGCAGTCAATGTGAGTGTGGAATTTTTTAAACATCATATTTTCTCTTATGAAGCAAAACACTTATCATTAAAAACAAATCACCAACATTTCCAAGCTGTCTAGATGCAATTTATGTATTATCAGATTTTTGTTTAGATAACTGAATTTCTGACATTTTGACCATTTCATCACAACAGCTGCCCGGGCACTGACTCACCTGAGTGGATAAATGAAGCTACACAGCAGGTCTCACTACCAGCCAATTAGCTCAGCGAGTTAGGAGCTGGTTCTTGGTGTCAGAGATTGTGAGTTCGAGACCCAGTAAAGGCGATGATGATGATCACAGATCAAAATGTCAGATGTCCTCAAGCTGTCTTGCTGTCTAGATGCAATTTATGTATTAACAAATTTTTGTTTTCGATAACAGAATTTCTGACATTTTGACCATTGTTGAAATCTGCCTCTACAACAGCTGCCCGGACACTGACTCCATGAGTCTATTTGACAAGACACACACCCTGTCTCACTTCCAGATAATTAGCTCAGTGAGTTAAGCGCTGGTTTGTGGTGCGAGGGGATGTGGGTTCAAGACCCAGCAAGGGTGATGATGATAATGACACATCAAAATGCCAGAATCCTCATGGAGCATTAAAAAACAAATAGCTTGTCCCGGACCATGGGCGAAAGCTCACAAAATTTTGCGCAAAGGTCCAGTGTCATCTTCTTCTTTCTACTTCCAAGGAAATCATACTTCCCATGGGTGAAAACTCACCAAACCTTACAGAAATGTCCAACCCCATGCCAGATCCCATGTATTATCAGATTTTTGAATAGATAACAGAATTTCTGACATTTTGACCATTTTCGAAATCTGCCTTGACAACAGCTGCCCGGGCATTGACTCCCTGAGTGGATATATGAAGCTACACAGCAGGTCTCAATACCAGCCAATTAGTTCAGCGAGTTAAGAGCTGGTTCTTGGTGTCAGAGATTGTGAGTTCGAGACCCAGCAAGGGTGATGATGATGACAGATCAAAATGTCAGATGTCCTCAACATGAAACACAAGACAGTTGTACTGATGGTGGCATCACAGCAAGCCTCTAAATTTAAAAATCCAAATAGCTTGGACTGGACCATGTGCGAAGGCTCCTAACATCTTAGAGTCACAGTAGATGTTTAACAAATACATATCATTATTTTACCTCAAAAACTGATTTTTCTTTTTACTGTGCTTTCAAATCTGCCTGCACGACAGTGAATGGCTTACTCAATTTGTGAAGCCACTGTTGAACTGCCACTTGTCAATTAGCTCAGTGCGATAGGCGACGGTCTTTGGTTCCCGAGACTGTGGGTTCAATCCTCAACTGATGCAAATTGGATATTATAAGGTCAGCTGTCCTGTCTTCCTATTCTCCTGTTTGTTGCTCAGAATTGCCTAAATATGCCCAAAAGTAGCCCGGACCCGACCCATCGCTGCGCAGCAGCTATAATTACTTTTGTTTTTAGTAAGAACGTGGGCAGCTCACATCCCACCTCAGACCTCTTTCAGGTTTAACGCTTTATTGGGAGGATTTGGAGGCAGTTGAGTGGGTGCTTCATACAGATATAGAGCTGGAAGGAAAGCAAGGGTGCCTACGCTGTGTCTTTAAAAACATGAATATGTGTTTCACTCACTCCCTTTAAATATTTACTTTTCATGGATCGTCAGCCTTAATTAGACAGTAAATAGAGGGATGAGAAGAGGGATAATTGAGACCAAGAGAGAGAGAGAGAGAGAGATGCCAGAGAGTGAGATGTCAACTGATAGTAAACCAGAAGGGGCCACATCTGCATGGATATGCATCTTTTTTTTTTCTAAGAAAAGCAGAACAAACAGACTAAAAGTCAAACCATAGTTTAAATTGTTCAGTTTCATATAAAAGAAACAGGAAAAGAAAATAGATTACAGTGCATCATGTAAATGAACACATGACTGATCATTGATGACCTTCTGACCCCATGACTCTGACTCATGCAAAGATAAAATTGTTTTGAAAAGTAGAAACTTCCTGTCATTAATAACCAAAGGTTCATTCTATCAGCTCTACAAAAAATAATTTCAGATTCAAATTAAATATTAAATTATTGATGAATGTCCTGAACTCTCACCACTGCTTGCATTTGTAACAAACATCTGCTCAGCTTCTTGAGCCCACTTGGCATGTTTTGCTTATATAACACTAAAATCAAGATCAATTTCTGACATGAATTTTGACCATGAAAAAGCAAACACAAATCTGGGTTAACCATATTCACTGGCAACAGCAACCCATTTATACTTTGCAAATGTTTTATTGGTTCATTGTTTAAAGAGAACCAGAGGAGTTTGCTTTTGGTTATAAAAGAGTCTCATATTAATGTGGTCATCCACATTAATATGAGACTCTTTCTACGTTACCCACACTTGTTAATGGGTCCATTTTTGATAAATATATAGTTTTGTCTTTATAGTTATTTTGATATTATTATCAAAGGTCGACTCGCCCAGCATTTCCTAGTTTCGGTTTCCCAGACGGTGCCCGGCAGGTTATGGGAATAACGCTGCCGGATCGCCGTTTATAGTCGGAACTACGACGGTATCGGATCATCTTCGAACCTCCAACTTTCATTTTTGATCAATGAAAACATTCTTGGCAAATGTTTTGCTTTCGTCTGTCTTGTCCAAGAATTTCACCGTGCTAGCAGAGGCTCATGGGAAATTTGGTGTAAAAACACTTCACTTTCCGAAACTCCTCGTAGTCCCTTTAAAAGTAGGAGTTTGGTATGTAAATCTCACTTGTTGAGCCAAAGTCTTTGAGTGGGGACATCAATTTAGCCAAACTTATCCTAGCATCATAAAGACACAAGAATGTCATCTGCATACAAACAAAAGTTCATATTTGCATCATCACTTGTCCCTCACACGTCTTCTCTTATTGCCTATGCCAGTGATTCAACTCTGAGTGAATACTGTCACACACTTGTCAACACACCTTCTCTGGAAATACTGTTTTGCATAAATTCCCATTTTTTTCTAATCCTGACTGTTGGGGAATAACACAGAGACTTCACACCTTGAACTAACTAGTTGTTACTGACAAAATGCTGACACCACACAGACCCAAAAGCCTTCCCATTATCATGACTAGTAAGGCTCCAAGTTACTTTTATTATTATGGTCAATGTCCACAGTGCAAACCACTGCACCACTGTGCCACCCTTACATTGCCACATTATGATCTATAATATGTGTTTTAAACAGATAGTACAGAGCAGATGCAGTCCTATCCATCTTCAAAAACAAATCAAAAAGACCAAAACAATTATTTCTAAGTCATTGAGAAATCTAGACAGATGTGGTTGTAGAAACTTCACCCACACAAGATTATGTAAGTTTCCAAAGAAGTGCAAGTCATGGCTGTGACGGTAACATTTTTATTTTCCATATGGGAGGAATTAAGGAGTGAATTCTGAGGAGTGTTATTGATGACTTGTGTTCTCAGTGTCTCAAAGCCCAGAATGGAAAGAAAAAGCTAAAATTACAAAACATCTAATATGACATGAAGCTTTCTGCTGCGTTTTATATTTTCTTTACAGATGAGTAATTGAGTTCTACATAGTAAAAACATCATACGTTATAGCAGTTGCCTTACTTCTGCAGTGGCAAAACACAGTCCAAGAGCATGTTGCTTATCTTGGACTTGAGTACACTATAGTATGACTGAGGTTAAGACTTTCTGAAATTCTCTGTGCAGTGATTCACATGTTGTTCATGAATTCGTTGAAAGCCAGTTTATAGTTTTTGGCAGAACGTTTAGACTGCTGATGGTCTAGGTGCATTCTGTCTTTTCACAGGTACTTATCATATTTTATGGTTTCACTGCAGTGTAATATGACTTGAGAATACCTTAAATATCTTAAAACGTCTCTAGCATCAGGAAATAGAGAGACAAAAAAATCGAATTAATCAACATTTGACCCACAGCTACTCAAAAGTTGATCTTTAGGCGGTATACAATAATCTAAAGCAGATGTCAGTGTAAGGAATGTGCGGTCTGTCTACCCACAGAGGATGTAAGGTGTGTGAGTGTCTGTGCATGTGAAAGTGGGTCATTTATGTAAATGTGTGTGTGTGTGTGTGTGTGTGTGTGTGTGTGTGTGTGTGTGTGTGTGTGTGTGTGTGTGTGTGTGTGTGTGCGTGCGTGTGTGTACCTCCCATCCTCAGAGGATATCTGTGTGTTTGACATGGAAGTTAAGGGCACGTCCAGGAAACAGGCCCTCTGTCCGACTGTCATCCATCACCAGAACACCGACCACATGAGTCCCACACTCGGTTGCGGAGGCTCAAACCTGGAGGAAGAAGAGGATGAGGATGAGTGGGCGTCTTTTTGGCTTCAGTCAGAGGGAAGGCTAATCCAAATTTTCCCTCAAACTTGCAGCATTGCTCAACAGTTATTTTTAAGTGCAAGCAACTTGAGTCACTTAGAAAGCTGATTCTCACTTAGGGTGTGATTATTTGAGTTGTGTATGTTTCATCTTTTAGTGTGAGTTATATAACCAGGTGACAGGAGAGAGAACACTATCCACACACAGCAAGCACATAAAAACACTGAAAGGCTTATTGGTGTAGGGACATTTGTTTTACATGTGATAGGCAACAATCCGTCTCCTCTTAGTTTGATGCCTCTTCATGTTCATATCTGTCGGCAACAGAAGGACAAAGCTCACACAAACAACAACTGACAACTGTTCAAACCTTAGTCACCAATTACGTAATCAAACACCTGCAGCTTCCCTTTTGTTTCATCAGATCCAAGCCAAAACAAAGATTAAAAACCAAAAGAAAGGGACATTTTATACGCTGTGGAAGTTGACATTATATCCACACATCAGCTGCCTGCAAGCCTGAATCATTATGCAGACTCTGATTGGCAGTTCCTGTTGTTACATGGGTACTGTTGCCGTGGGCGAAAATAGTCGCCTTTTTCCCATCTGAGCATCGCTATAGGAACGCTATTCATAGGTCATAAGGTTTAAAAGTGAGATGGATCACTTATAGGAAAGAGGAGTGAATGAAAACAATGAACACATAAGTGGGTGGGGGTATAGTGTGCATTAGGGTGATGATAAAGGGGCCACATGTAAGTGACTAATGCACTGTGTTTCTGAAGAACTAAAGTGTCTTAAAAACAAGTTTTAGCCTCCCCCTTGCATCCTGTAAATAAGCTATCATGAGGGTCTGAGACTCTGGTGACAGATACTGAAACCTAGAAAACACATAATAAAAGTATGCACCTACTCTGTATCATTTAAACAGTAATAGCTGTTGCTTACAAATTCCCTTGCTGCAGTGTTTTTTCCACATTTTATAACCTCTGGGTCTCCTTTCTCCAGCACAGTGAAAAGCACAGATTATTGGCCACATATTGTCTCCAGACAGGGTCAGGGGGCTTCCAGTAGCTGACTCAGACCTCTTCCTGGAAGCCCATGCGTCACCCGTCTGTTTCCCCCCTCCCTAATCCACCCCTCACCCCCCCCCCTATTCATATGTCCCCCATATCAACTACTCCACTGCTCCTCTCAGTCTGGCCTGTCTTCATGTTTGTCTCTCGCTCCAGGTCCTCCAAACATGTGAACATAAATAAATAAAGAGGTACATATGCATGTTAGGATTTGCTCTGAGCTGGATTGTTTTTTTCTCGTTGCCAAACTCTTTAATGGTGACATTTTTCCTACATACGGGCGCACGCATTCCTCAGGGAAAAGAATGTCACCATAAAAGCCTCTCGCCCCTCTGCCCCCAACCCATTATACCCCCATGTCCTCCCCTCCCCCGATTCTCGGGCTCCCCCCCTTTCTTACCCGAACTGTAATGATCTCACCCAGCTGTCACTGTGTAATCCCACCCACACTTGGTGCGGCACACAGGCCTGTTGCTGCTGCTGCTGGTGGCGGTGGTGGCTGACATCATTTGTTTTGTCCGTGTGACCATTTCCCTGAAATCCAAAACACGCTGCCAGTCAGAGGCTTCAGAACATTTTGGTTTGATCTTAAGCACTGCTCTTATTGTAAAAAATAGGTATAAGGAGTAGCTTTCAGACAGTTTTATTTTTGACTATAGAGTCAGAAGCAGGATTATATAGTATTGTGCCACTGAGGTTTCAAGTGGAAAGTATTCCTTTGATTTTTGTAAAGGACAAAGTGTCCTGGATTACTTGTTTGGATAAATGGTACTAATAGGGACAAAGTATTAGAAACAACATCAATCACTATAAGTATTACTTGAAAACATAAAACTGAGTTGATCTTTTCTGGTAACAAACTTTGAATGAAAACTAACCGTCCCCCTATGTTACAAATTTGACAATTATCTGGATCCTCAGCTGCAAGATGCTCCACGAGTTAAAGGCTTTAACTTTGTTGTGTGTTTGGCGCTGAGATGGTACCTTCAGAGTATTTGGAGCTTTATCTTTACCATTAGCTGCCTGCTGTTGCCAAAAATAGCGCTTTGAGAGTGGTGAGAGTCAATCAAAACACTTGAGTCAGGCCCTCCAAACCCAAACAAAGAGCTGAAACAATGTGTTTTTGGTTGAGAAGAACTGTAGAGTTAGATGAAAATGCTGTGGGTCCATCACCATGAGTAATCCCTTTCATACACAAGTACTCAGAGTGTTTGTAGCTACCTAAATATGATAACTATGATAATGCTGGTGTGGATTGAACTGGATTGCACACGTAAAAGGAACCGGTGATTCACTGCCAGTAGTGGTACTCTTTATTCCATCTACTCAATACAGTATACATATCTGTTAATTGAATATACACTGTGTGCCTTATTTTAAAATGCACATTCTGTGACAAACTGTAAACTGTTTTCTTGTCTATAACAACATCTATTGCACGTCTGTCCGTCCTGGGTGAGGGATCCCTCCTCTGTTGCTCACCCTGAGGTTTCTCCGATTTTTCCCTGTTAAAAGGGTTTTCCATGGAGTTTTTCCTCAGTCGATGTGAGGATCTAAGGACAGAGGATGTTGCTACGATGCCATGTAAAGCCCTTTGAGACAAACTGTTTGTAAAAACGGGCTATACAAATAAAATTGCCTTGCCTTGCCTTGCCTTGCCTAAAAAATCCTGCCATCGTCACACAAAACAGTTGGAATGTCACAATAAATTTAGTGTCAGATCACACTGGGTCATAGAAATAATGCTTACGTTAACATCCATTCCTTGGAAGGCGTCAATACACGGTCATAAAAAATTACTCATTTCACTTACATTCATTCCTAAGTAAGCTTTAATAGCTGTGGATGGTTTAAATTGAATTTGTGTTACATCACACTTCATCATTAACCCTTCTCCTGTCAGTGTTGGAATGATGACTAAGAATTAAGGTCAAGACTCCTACTTTCTCTGTTCCCCCTGATTATACTTCTAGTGTCATTGCATATGTAGTTTTCATAAATAATGTGAAAATGAGTTCAACCCTTTGCGTTACATCTGTCTATATGAGAGAGATGTGTAGGCAAGAAGATGTGTTTGTCCCACAGTTACAAAACAACGCACACAAAGTGACTTTTATGCTTAATGCCTGCACATCACTCTCTGTTCAATTACACAGGAATACAGATGAGGTTTTCTTCTCTTCACTAAGTAGCCTATCAAACCACCATCTCATTAAACCAATTTGTAAGTTTGAATCCTACAGGATGTTCCCATCCAGTTTGTCCATGATTACATTCTGTCATACTGTAAAACAATTAAGCAATTAAATTCATACTAAAAAGACAGTGTGCTAGGACACCATTAAAAGCATGAGAAAATGTTGATGATTATGTTTTTTGTATATTACATGACATGAGTGAAAAAAACGTGTTTATTTTCACCCTGGAACTATACAGTGATACAATGATAGTCTCAAAAGTTATGGATTCAAACTGCAGAGGATTCATGTGTCATATACCTAAAGAATAGAATAAATAAACAAGAAACCCTGCATTGCATAGTATTGGATAGTATTATTCACATTTCCTACACTAACAATCTTGATATGTATAGCATTTTCTCGCATTTCAAGTAGGCTACTGACAGCAAGAGTTTGCATTATCACACTCGCCACAAACTGGCAAACCAAATAAACAAATAACTATCCGTACCGTGTGAATGTCTTCCACTTTCTGTAGAAGAATGTCTCCTTCGCTAAGCATTCTTTATATGCTTTGGTCCTTTGACTGTCAAACTGTAAAATACAAAACATATAGATTATACAAAATATGCAGCACATTTTTCCCATAGTTTTAAGTATGTGTAAGAAGGAACATACAGTAGCCTAACTATACGGTACATCCATAGTAAATATTTTGGGTCATAGTAGGAGTGAGTGGTTACTGTATACTTGCCTCCAGTTGGGCTTAATCTTATTAACATTGGCATTCTTGAATTCATAATGCCATTCTGAAGGGAGGTTGTCTACAACAGCGCTCTGGTGGTTGTGGGCGTTCTGAATCCAATCGAAAATCCCATAAGGGCCCTAACTGAGCGTCGCCACGGTCAAGTGCCACCGGAAGAAGAGGCATGTGCGTGTGTGTGCACGGCATACTTTTGTCTCAGTGTGCATTGGTGATCCACACACAGCTGATAGTAGCCGGAAGCTGTGCGCTCGTATGCGTGGTGTGGGAGTTGGGTTGTTGAAATGAGAAAACCCTGCAGCCTGAAAGATACAGAGATCAGCTATTCTCGCCTGAACGGTGATGTGTCAGAATGTAAGAGGCGTCAGTGATCAAAAAATGAGCGCCGCCCACAACCCCGGGGCCCGGCTGTACTGTAAATCTAGCGTTGTGTTTATGTAATTTGATGTTTACGCAATAAAAAGGGACTGGACTGGGCTGAGGTGGATGGCAGCAGTGCAGTGGTAGTTGAGGGGGTGGGTATGGTGTGCACCCACCTTACTGTAATTACCATATTTCAGGGGAAATTAGATTGTTGGAGGCAGCATAGTATATATATTTAGAGTATATTCCAAACATTTGGAAAAAGGGGATTTAGAAAGCAGAAGGTGTGTTTTCATACTTTGACAAGGTAAAAAGAAAAAAGGGATTTCTGTTTTAACCCTCCCAGTGTCTAAAAACAGCCTACACCAACAGACTTCATGCAAATAAAAAAGGATTCACTCCACACAGTCCTATTGTCACTTCAAAGCCTAATTTAGTTTTCATATTTTCACTTCGATTTAAGAATATCTTATGGGTTGTTGTTGTTGTTGTTAGGTTCATTAAAAATCTTGTGAAATCCTTTCAAAACCCCATAAAGAAAATCACTATCATTGAGGCTAATTCCTGGAAAAGGGTTAATGCAACAACATGCAATTAATGCAGTTCCAACAAATAAGGATGAAATCCTGTTACCACTTTGCCCTTCCTGTCTTCACTGTAATAGTGTACACAGAGTCAATGTGTGTTTATAGATTCACTCAGGTACAGTTTCAGGTCTAGTTTTAGCATGACCAGCTGTCTTTACCTGAGCAACAGTCTGTGTGAATGGTACATGTTTTAACATTTGTATCTACTAATGGCATTAAGTAGCTTACTGTAGCAGGGATGTAAACAGAAATCTTTTATGTAGGAGCTTATCATCAGAACATGAGCACAAAACCAACAACGAACCAAACTTTTTAAACTTATTTATCACAAAACAAAAACACAATCACAATACCAGTGACTATGTACAAGCAGTTACTTGCATTGTCAGATCCACATGAACTGTCATTGCAGGTACGATTAAACTTAAATGTTGTTTTGGCTCCCTGGCTGCTGGATATTTGGACACTTGTTTCCTAACACATTATTCATCATAAAATTGATTCTATGTCAGATGTGTTTTCAGCTTGTTGTACCACTGAACCTAGAGAGTAAATAACTAAATGAGTCAATGCAGCCATAAGCCAAAAAACATTCAAGAAAATGTTTGGGAAAGTTTCAAGATTAATTCTGGTTTCCATATGACTGGCAGAAAATCACTCATAGCAGTGTGTGACAATGCTTAATACTGCTATGTTATGCCTTTGCACAATTTTCATCACTCTTTAAAAAATAACCAATATAACTGTAGGCTACAAAAGCTGATAACTTCTGATGGAGGGTTCATCTGTTTGTTGCCATGGATGTCTTGAGCCACTCTCACTTCATGACGAAATGAACCGTGTAAAACTCTGCAACAGCTTTTAAGCTTCTACTTTTACAAACTCTTGACTTTATGTGACTGAGAACAACTTGCAGACACACTCACACAATCGCATTCCCGGAGGAAACCTTACACCTTCCACATTTCAGCTCTCCAACAAAAACAGTCCCTGCTCCTAGCTGCGGTTGAAAAGAAAGAACTCGACGGATGGCGAACCAGCCAATCAGCGTCGGCAACGATTTCGATTTTGCGACTCCTTCCCCACGATTGGTCGGGGGCGATCCCTCGAGGCTCCCGCCCCCGCGCAGCGATTGGTTGATTTTCCCGGCTCTATGTTAGTCATTTGAATACGCCTCGCTTTGTGGCTCATTACAGCGCTGCTATTTCAAATTGACTCAAATATCAAGACGGGCGACACACAATGGAGCTGAGTACAGCACGGACACACTGCTGAAAGACTTATTGGTGTGTTATGCACCGTGCATCTCTATCCTGGTGCGGGAACAGATTCAAACAGCGGAATTAACAAATAGTTTGGATAGTCTGTTTCCTTTTTTCTTCTTTTTCAACTGTTCCTGTCAGTGAAACATTGCAATCGGAAACACAGATCTGCATCACCGAAGAGGTGAGTTGTTCATTTTGCATGATGTTATTAAAAATAGGCTACAAACAATAACTTTATTTTTTGTAGAAATTTTACGGGAATCTGTAAAAAAAAGAAATTGCCAAGGAACGTCTAACTGGGTTAAAGTCTGTTATGTAACTCCGGGAAATGTGTAACAAGGTCACAATAATTCACTTTACAACCCAGTAGCCTCTGTTCAGTCTTGATAAGTTGACTAACCAATGCAAGAATTATTCTTTAAATCTCCCTGACAGCAACATTTGTTGTTGTTATTGTTTACCACCCTCATGAGTTATAATTAAACTCACTGTCGGACAAAAACAAAAATTACTCACCAGCACCTGTGATGGGACTGTGGTTGCACAGCATGGCTTTTTCACAATAAGCTTTTACTTTTATTGTGTTATGACTCAGTTAGAAGCCCATAATGTAGACCAGGCATGGTGTGTGTCTGTGTGTGTGTGTATGAGAGAGAATAACAGATTGTGTGTGCGTCAGTACAGGGAAGAGAAAAGAGCATCAGAGAAAGTGTGTGTACTTCTGCCCAAACAGACTTTAAAAAGCTTGAATCATCTCTTTGTCCGTCCAAACACCTTTTAAAATAGACCAACCGTCCCCTAAACTGCTTAAATGAATGCCTCAATTTGCTCCACCAGTGAGGCAGCTTAAATCAAAGTCAAATTAAATGGTTAAACCAATTTAACAATTAACAACAAATGCAGAGTGAGAAGCACACACAAACAACATTTTGTCTAAAAGCAGTGAAATCCAGATGATTTACTGCTTAAAGCTACTTATTCTACCTTTAATCCTAATGTGAAATGATTCTATTGCGCTGTGAGGCAGAGGTTTATGAGATCCCTGATTAATAGACATAGAAAAATGTAAAAAAAAAAATTAAAAAAAATGTGTGTGAGAGAGATAAAATCCTTTACACAAGCTTAGGTTTATAGCAGCAGGGGAGATAATGTGTCTTTATCCTTTCTGACTCTAGGTTAATACTGTACTAGCCTACCAGATCATACAGGGGACAGGTGTGTGTATGTGTGTGTGCTAGTGTGCCTCCATGCACTTATAACCCTGTTTGTTTGGAGCCTCTGCACAAGGAAATGCATACTTGATGAGTGTGCGTGTGTGTCTGTGGAGAAAACAGGTCCAGCAGTGGGTGAATTGTGTTCCTCATAATCTCTGCAGTCAATCTGAGTGTGGTGTCTGTCTGTATCCGGCTCTGTTTGCCTGTTTATCAGATTTAGGTGCAGGTGCAGGTTTGTTTTTTGTTGTTTTTTTACGCTGGTCAGCGTGTCCCAGTGCCTGGTGTTTTGACAGCGGCCGCAGGCCTAATCTGACCCTTACGCTTCCCTGAGCGTGAGTGGAGCACTTTGTCTGAGCTCTGTGGTGTTTCCTCCTGCTTTGGTTTGGGCTGTTAGGTCAATTAATGATGACGCTTGAAGTCTGGTGGTCATGATGCCAAGAGGATGAAACCTAGGATGCAGTTAGAGAGCAAAGAACAAGAAAACGACCCCAAAACACCATGGATTTTGGGTGTAACAAGTTGGAAACAGATTTGCATGCATGGATCGCCAAGTGGAACAGAATAACATCTGGACTGATGCTCATTCATTCTCAGCAGCTTATCCATATATCTGTAACTGATATGAACCCAAGAGAGGAAAACTAGCCCATTAAGGGAGTGGACAGAGCCTGATTTGTTGCCTTATTTCTGCTAGTGGGACACCCCAAAACTCAAATGGCAGAAAAAGCCTCAGACTCACTCTCAAGAAGAATTTGGTCATTATAGAAGAAAAAGAAAATTAAAAAAACCAAGGCACAAACTGTACTACACACCCATGTTTGACCCCAGAAACCTTTTAGACTCATGTCTTTGACTTGACAGGAAAATTCAAGGGTTTTCTGGGCATTTTAAAACATCTTGGTTGAATTCTGTGTCGTGTTTAGGGACTGTACAGAAGTTATTAGGATGGTGGGTGGGATCGATAAAAGGAGAGGGGTGTGTGCACTTTTGCTTTTTGGTAAATGCACGCCAGTGTGAGAGGGGCAGCAACAGCTTTTGGCTCTTTATTATGGATTTGCCATTTATTTTGGCCATGTCTATGTGAGATCTTTTGTATTTGGACATTAAATAGCTCAGTCCTACAGGTGTCTGTGCATGACTGGTAATAAATAAAGATGCCTTTAAAGGTGTAATTTGGCTAACTTTTTAAAATTAGAATTCAATATAAGCCTTACAATCATTTTTGTACAGGACCTACCCTACATGACGATGTACACAACACAACAATTAATTAGGCCGGATAAAAAAGGGGTTTTATTGGGCCACTTTCGAAGCATTAAATGAGAAAAATTAAGAGCAGACTGTCCTAACAACATTGACTGAATTTCATCTCCTTTTGCGTCTGGTATTCTGAGGTCAAGTATAGTCACTTCTCCTCCCACAGGAAGCAACAAATCAACGTTTGAGAGTGAAATTGTTTTAAATAGCAGTGAGGGAGCCCTCCCAATAGAGAAAACTGGACTCAAAACTGTTGTTTTCCATCACAGACGAGCCAGGATGATAAAAATAAGATGTGTGGTGTCGCTGTACAAGGGGTTAACTTCTCTACATGTAAAACTGTTTAGTTAGCAGCTTTGACAAAACCACAAGTAAGTGATTATGAACACAGTCTGGACTTTAACCTCATGCATTTTGAGTAGTAAGACTGACTGTGTGAAGGTTCCCCTCCAATTAGCACGTTGCTATGTCTTATTAGTGTCAAAGGTACAGAGATAGTGCCGATTACATCAGCCTTTTACCACTTTGAAATCGTTTTATAGGACATGTTATCAGACGCTGGCTGTTCCTTCAGCCTGACTGACTGCTTCGCTTCACAACTCTTCTCTCATGCCATGTGTCCGCGCGTTGCGTTAACCTACATGCTGAACTTTACATGAGTCAGTCCGATGGCTTCGAGGGGCGTGGCACCTTCATTGTGAACTCAGATTATGGCGTGTGTTACGTGCGGCCTTAAACGAGGCGATTGCTGATAGAAAAATCCAACTGTGGCAAATTAGTCAAATGACCTAATGGGTAAATCCGCAGCAACACGACTGTCGAAGTGCAATAACACTGAATTATCTTGTAGCCACTGGCCGCCTTTGGAGTCGTCAAATTTGATTAGACATCGCAAAAACAGAAGTCTTTGCAAACAAATCTTCCACTTGTTTCTTTTAAGCTGACTGTTGTAGTTAACCATCAGGGGGTTTCAGCACTCACTATTATTAGGCCGGTGAGTATGTAGATGCTCACACGGGTCAACTGGCTTTCAATAAAGACAATTTAGAGTGATTAAGTTAGCTGTACACTCACGCAGCTTTGCGTGATCACACTCTTGTGTTGTGTGTGTGTGTGTGTGTATATGTATATACATAATAGTCCTTTTAAGTCTATGCTGTGCCACATTTGAGCCGCTGTCGTCCTTGAGCCACATGCAGTAAAATCTGCTTAAATGTCAATATGTGAGTTTCGATATGCTCCTTTATCAGTGTCACGAAGACAGATTCCTGTACGTTTATAGCGCTCCTAAATAAAAGGGCAGGTTTGTGATGCATGACCTCACAGGACATGTAGTCCGACAACACATAATAAGAGTTCACACACCTTAAACAGAGAATGAGAGAAGTCTGCTTTACTGGTTTGGCTGTTGTGAAAATGATCCCAGCCACGGTTCACGCAGAGGCAGTGCGTCATACGGCCTGACGGTGGAGAACAGAGTGTGTGAAAGCTGCTGTGTGTGTCTGATCTGCTGTGATCTGCTCTGATCTCTTCCTGGGGGTCTTTGTGCGGTTGTTAATGCCATGACAGGATAGATAATACCTCTATTGTTGAAGACCTCCCCCTCCCCTCGCTCTCCCCCTCCTGTTATAGCTGGCTTCAGAATAGCTTGGTGTACCTTTAAAAACCACATTATGTGATTTAGAAACAAAAACTAGTCTGCCTAAGGTTGAATAGATTTTAGGCTGCTTCCGGCTCTGGAACCAACTGGAGTGGAAGTTTAGTCTTGCCATTGGTGTTTCTGCAAAACCTGCAGGGATCTAAGAGTGAAAGTTGTCCAGCTGCAAAACAAATGGATGAACACCAATGCTGCCCCCAAATTCATTTTTGCTGCATTAAAAAAAGAAACTTCTGAGGAAGCGTTCAAATTTTCATTGGACAAAAATCAGACAAAGGCTGCATTCACAAACAGTGTGACATCAATCCAAACATATTTGCCTGCAGCTCCATCAAAAGTTCAATTAGTTGTAACCTTTTGATAAACTGGATTATGTCATTTTAGACACATTACAATCGCCATTTGTCAGCAGAGGATATATTATCTTTCTTTTTTTTTTATCACATTACAGAAATGATTCGGGTTAAAGGAAAGTGCCATGTTTCTTTAGTTCTATAAAAAACAGTTCAGTACAAGAGAAATCCTGCATGTAAAGGCTTTTACCCTCATGGTTTTGTATACAACTATACATTTTTGCCTTTTTCCTGTGTTTGTGCCACCACATCAAACCTTCTCATAAGGATGCAGTCTTCAAAGTTTACAAACAAGAGAATGTAAACAATGCTTTCAATATGAAATTATGCCCCCCCCCCCCCCCAACGTAGTTATTAAATCGCCCACAGAGAGTCCAACCTATGATTTAGAAAGAGTAAAATTTCAGTGCTGCAGCTTGGAAGCCACAACTATCCAAAGGGTCAACTTTTCAGGAAGTCAGTCTGGAAAAACCACGATTGGTTTTAGATTTCTAGACGTGTTTTCCCTCTTGTGTAAGGTCACCTCTCAATGCAAACAGAAGCCCGGATAAAGAAAAGAAGGCATCCACACACTAGGTAAATATTTCTCAGCGAATGCTTATCTCAGCTTGAACACCAGAGATTTGCTTTTCCAGATTACATATCGTAACTGGAGGAAGGTAAAGCCACTGTAATCTTTTAACCAAGTTAGAAGGAGAGCAGCGGGCTGAGATCACAGGGTTCAGAAGACGGGCTGGCACTGGACCGGCTTACATTGGCACGAGGCCAGGCGCTGTGGTATACAAGAGTGTACGTGTGTGTTGCTCAAACCATCATTTGTTTACGTGTGACATGTGTGTGTGTGTTTGGATTATACCACCATGGGGCTAGGCGCCATGGTGGACAAGGGTGTGTGTGTGTATGTATAAGATGTTGGCTCAGGCAGACACTCCTCTGTCGGCGCTGTGATGGACAAACAAAAGTCTGCAGGATTCCTGCAGGGTTTTGTTTTCTGGCACAGTGGACGTGGCGTGTAATATACGTCGCTGTGTGTGGTGTGTGTGTGCGCGTGTGTGTGAGAGTATGCGGCTAGATTTACACTGGCATGTGGTTCCTAGACAGACAACAGTAGCAGGATAAAGATGGCTCCAGAGTTAAAGCACGCCTTGGTGGTGATCTGGGATCAGCTTACCAACCTCAGATCCAATTATCTCAACCATTAAGACAAAAATTCATTGCCGTCTTGAGATCATCCATCTGTTGGCATGTTTTATTTTTCCTCCACTCCTCATTACAGCGCTTGTTTCCAACAAGCTAGCTTCAAGAATGTGACAAAAGATACAATAAAGCAGACGATATATAAAAAAAAAAGTTGTAAAAAAAAAAAAATAATGTAACCAACAAATAACTTTTTCAAGAAAGTGGTTTTCATGAGGTGTATCTTTCAACAGTTCAAAGCCAAAACAGTAAACAGAGGAGGGGTAACATTATGTGATTAAGTGTAATTACTTTCACAGACACGTCTAAGTCTCTGCTTTGGGTAATGTAGAGGGAGGGACAGGAGGTTACAACACTTACACTGTTGTAAAACAGCACAGCAGTTAATTTACAGTGAAGTGTGCATTCCTAATATAGTAGTAATTAGCACAATCATTTTTCACTTAGCTACTAGTGAAATATGGTATTATCTGTCTGAGAAAACATTCATCAGTTTAACCATTTATCATTATTTGCTGGCTTCAGCTTCTTGAATGTGTAAATCTGCTGCTTTCCAGCAAATGCACATGCTTGTCAAAGGAATACAAACTAGTAGGCTTCATATTCTTTTCTCTTTTTCTTCATCTTCTTTGTCTTCCTCTCTTTATGCTTTAGGTTAGTGTATCTTGATATGTGGGTAGAGACCTGTCCAAGAGAGGTTACAATTTGATGGTTCATAGATAGATTAATACTGCATAAAACAGGTTAAAGCTGAGGTCCTTACCAACAATGTTGCCAAAGGCAATCAGTTAGCATAACTGCTGCGTGTTACATCTTTTATGACTTTTGCACCAACTGAGGAACATCGGCATGTCAGGTCGTGCTGAATCAGCCATAAACAGACATTCATGCCAAGTTGTTTTCTCATTTCTTTGACATGATACTATTCTATAAAATCATAGATGCTGTTTAGCCTCTCACAATTCAAGTCCACACTCAAAACCCACCTGTTTAAGATTGACTTCCCTCTGACTGTTTTAAATGCACTGTCTAATTTTAACCGGTTTTTAGTCTTGTGTACTTCTTGTGGTTTTTATCGTTTATTTTGCACTTCTTTTATTCATTGTAAGGTGTCCTTGAGTGACAGAAAGGCACCTATGAAATTAAATGTATTTTATTTTATGTATGTAATATGTATTATTATTATAATCATTATTATTGCCCAGTCTCACACTGCTTGTGTCTTCTCTGCAGGCCATCATGCCCCCCACTACTCCCTACGCCGGAAAGTTCAGCTCTTGCGCTCCATACAGTAACAACAACAACCATCCCCAGCCTCACAGCCCGTACCGCAGCGGCACCGGCCCCAAACCTGCCAAGGAGAACGTCTACAACGGTGCCTACTCCGTCACAGAGAACCCCTACGACATACCGCAGCCTCACAGCTCGTACCGCAGCTCCTCCGTCTCCTCCGTAACGGCGAAGGAGCACCACTACAACAGCAGCTGCGTGGTTTCCGAGAACCCCTACTCGTCGCCTCAGCCCTGCAGCCCTCGACAGCACAGCACTTCCTGTCCGGGCCGTGCGTACCGCCACACCACACCCACCACCACCAACAGCAACAGCAACACCACCAACACCACCAGCAGCAGCAGCGGCGGCAGCGGCGGCAGCGGCGGCAGCGGTGGCAGCGAGCAGTCCTCCTGTCGCAACAACAACAATGCTGTGGCCAAAGCTCGACTCTACGGACACGGCATCACCGCTAGCTATGGGGAGATGTGTTACCATGACAACAGCTTGGTTTCAGCATCTCTCGAGGCTTTGATTCAGCACCTGGTGCCCACAGTGGACTACTACCCTGATGTAAGTAGCGAAATACACTCTCTTGAGTAGGAACATGGCCTGTTTAATTCCGTGTTGTCGATGTCAGCCTTTGTTTTTCTGAGAGCTGTTTTGTGTCTTCGTCATCAGAGGTCATATGTGTTCACCTTCCTGCTGAGTTCACGCCTTTTCCTCCACCCGTACGAGCTCATGACGAGGGTTTGTCACCTGTGTGTGGAGCAGCAGCGGTCGGGAGACGCCCTGCTGGATAAGGTGGGAGGATTACTCACACGCACACACACACACACACAGGGTTATAATTATTTCTTGGTCTCTCCCACACGGGCTCACACCCACTCTAACACCGTCACACTTTTTTCACCCACAGAAAAGCACACACATGAGCTTCTCTAATTCTTTTTTGAGAGAGGGAATATTTATCGACTCTTTTCATAAGCAAAGAAGTTCCAGAGAATAAGAGAAGTGCTTCAAACTGACAGTGGTAATGAAAGTGAAAGGAACATACAGAGTAATTTAATTGAGAACAATGAAGTAAACACCTAAAGAAATAACAGCAGCATTTGGTTTCACAAAGACATACAGCACTGAATAGGATGGGAGGTTGTTCATAAATGCTATTAAACCATTTAATGTGTCATTCAGTGACACTCAACATGACACCTGATTGTTGTTTAGATCCGTTTCCGTGAGGTGGCGCCTAAGCTGGTGCAGCTGCTGACTGAATGGACAGAGACGTTTCCATATGACTTCAGGGACGAGAGGATGATGCGCTGCCTCAAGGACATGACACACCACGTGGCCAGAGGCGATGAGGTCAGTGCCGCGCAAGTACAAAACAATCCAAATAAATAAAAGTGTAGAGTAGAGAACATGGGCAAATACTGTTCTGTAATAGCATCTGTAACTTCTTTTAAGCTTCCAAGACTTTTGGCTTTGAAATAAAACTTCTTTATATTATATGGTGGTCTTATTTAAGACAGAGCAGGTTGAGCTTTGTTCCAGCAGTGCCTCATCATTGTTGCCAGCAGCATTTCCCATTTTTAGCAGTGTGGTGTTAGTTGTGTGGTGTTAGTTGGTCCAGAATCGTGGTCAATCCAGACTTTTCCATCCAGCAACAGTATATCACACCTACAAAACTGATATTCACACCAACCTGAGCCGCTGAACATGAGTCTCTACTTTGAGTTGGTCAAGGAAGGAATTCTACATTTGTGACTTTTCTGGTCTGTTTAACTGTTATATCTGATTTTTTTGTGTTTGCAGTATTCTTGGCGAGCCATGCAGCAAATGACCCAGAGGCTGATCAAACGCCTGTCGGCGCTCGGCCAGTATGAGGAGGCCGTGGCTGCGCTCAACGCTGTGGCGGCGGAGCGGCCCGCTTCGCTGAAAAGCAAACAGGCTTCAGGTCAGAGAAGCGACGTACTGAGCGTGTGCGACGACCCCTTTGTGCTCGCTCAGCAGCTCACGCACATCGAACTGGTAAGAACCTGTTTATTGGAGCAGTGGTTCACATTTACTGTGTGACTTAGAGGACGATACGTCTATGTGTCTTATTAAAAATGTTGTAAAGGTTTTATAAGTCTTAGCTTGTGGTAACTAAGGCTTCTTTTCACTGAGCTAAATTTAGTAAGTTAATTGTTTGCGTTATGCACAGACAATGTTAAAGAACTTTTATAGTCTTATATATATGGATTGGGTTAAGGTTAGGGTTATTCTCATAAACTGCTGTTTCCTGCTTGTGTGTTGATATTAAAGTTTCCTTATTTTATTCTTTTCTCCAAAAAGTGTGTTTACATCATGAATAAGGATAAATTGCTTTTAGTCTTCTTTGTCCTTGTATTCATCTTTTATATTACTGTTGTTATCGTCCTGATTGTTTTCTGTTCCTGTTCTCTGCCTCCAGGACAGACTGAGTTTTATTGGTCCTGAGGAGTTCATCCAGACATTCGCCATGAAGGATCCTCTGGAGAACCATAAGGTACGATTGGGTCTGAACGCAACATGTATTCGCAGCTCACAGCATTTCTCTTTTGCACAATCCCAATCACAACCCTATGAAACACCTACACAACATGCTGCTGATTAAAAGCTTCTCTTATAAATGATTAAAACTGGAGTGATTTCACCCAGTGTTCGAAATTTAATTATCTAATTCAATTTAACATAGTCAAAATAAGAAGACGGATCAATCCAACCGCCACAGCTTGCAGCATATAGTTCTTATGTGGAAAGACAGATAACGCAAGATGACCTGTTTACAATTATCCACAGAAAAGGAATGATCCAGGCTGGACTCATTTTTAAGTCATTCTATATTATTTTGACGAAGCCCCTTCGTTTAACGTCTGCTTTGAGTGTAATTTGCGGTCGGCTTCACTTCAAGTTCAATTGCTTTAGAAACCACATGAAAGATCCTTCTGGCAGATAACATGTGAATTTGTGCAGCGTTTTTTTTTAATGTAGCTTTTCAAAATGTATCAAACACAGTATGAAAGGCCCATTCTACGTATGTCTAAGTGTAGCTGAAGGGCTCTCTCTCTCCTAAGTGGTTCAGTGAGTCAGCTGAAGGGTCGTTTTCAATCAGCGCCGCTGAGAATAAGCTTTCCGCCGTCGCATCTCGGCTTTCACCCCCATACCCCCTGCACCCGTTATATAAGACCCACTTTGTATAAAAGGGCGGCTGAGTCAGTGTAAGGGGTCCTGAAGTGTAGAGGGGAAGTTTGGAGTGGAGTGGGCTGCTTGGTGTTGTGTAAGCATTTAATAGAGCCATGAATCTCCGGGATTACATCATCACAGCCAAGTCAAGTTTATTTATACAGAGCTTTTATAATGTTTATTTATATAAAAGCGCCTCTGGCAAACAGGTTCACCACCACAGAGTGTTTCACAAAAAAAAACAAGGCCCAAAAGCAGATGTAAATGAGGTGACAATTACAGACTCGTCAGAGACACCAGCGTGCATGTCCAGAGGTTGTGTAGGTGTGAGGACTGTCAGGATCCATTTGCAAAGGAAACCACACAGTAGCAACAGTCTGTTACCACGCATTTCTTTTATAACATTATTTATCACAGATATTTATAGAGCTGAAATATCTTTTTGTTTGGTTATGTCCTAGAGAGCCGCTTAAAAGGAAAATTACAATGTTCTAAAAAAAAAAAAAAAAAAACGGAACAATATTTGTTTATAGGTTTAATGGAAATAATTATTTTCTCAGTACTCTCTGCTCGTGAAGTCCATGATATGTTGTTGAAAGGTCCAGAAAAAAACTTGAATGGCCATTTTATGCAAGATAGTTCCTTTTTGCTTCTATATCAGGTGTACATCTCTTGTGTGAGACATTACCCCCACTTTTGACAGATGAAGTAGAAATACTGATCAGGAACATTTAAAAAAAAATAAATCTGTGGATCAACGTTTGTTTTGATCGTATCGTCTCCCTCTTTTTGTTTCTTAGGGTTTCTTCCGGAAGCGTAAAACCAGCAACTTGGAGGCCTACGTCAACTGGTTCAACAGACTGAGTTACCTGGTGGCCACTGAGATCTGCATGGTAGGTTGTTGTTCACACACAGATGTCTACTTTACCTTTTCAACCATTCCATCTGAAATACGTGGCTGTAGTTTGCCATTTATCTAACCACCCCTACATGACAAAAAACATCTCTAATATCTGTTTCTATGCTCAGTTTGTCTCAAAAACCTGTGTTTGAATTTGTATTGAAGCTAAAACTTGCCTATTCAGTATGTTACATGATGGCTTCCATTCACTTCCTGTCATTTTGTCTTTTTACAGCCAGTGAAGAAGAAACACAGAGCACGGATCATAGAGTTCTTCATCGATGTGGCTCAGGAATGTTTCAACATTGGCAACTTCAACTCCCTCATGGCCATCATCAGTGAGTACTCAACAGAAAACACATGATTAAAAGCAGACAACATAACTCCACCTCCACACTATTTGAATGATTTGTGGGAAATACAGTGTAGGATCACCACAGAAAAAGTTATATCCTGCTGCATCACATGGTACTTAGCCGAAATTTCACAAACCACTTTGTCACAGCTTGTTGTTGGAGTAAGAGATGCTCTATTAAATTGTAGTTTCCTTCATTTCT
This sequence comes from Trachurus japonicus, assembly GCF_045865225.1. Classification (NCBI taxonomy): domain Eukaryota; kingdom Metazoa; phylum Chordata; class Actinopteri; order Carangiformes; family Carangidae; genus Trachurus; species Trachurus japonicus. The sequence continues at coordinate 20,102,689 of NC_140918.1, read as the reverse complement.
TTGTTGAATGGCCAGTAATCAAATCAGCAAATACAGTACCAGCTGGAGGTTTTGGCTAATCAGTTCAAGGATGTTATTGAAGCAGAGCAGCCTGCTCAGTTTAATAGGTTTCTGTCTGTAAATACTTTGTTTACTCACACAATCTCTGTCTTTTCAGCTGGGATGAACATGAGTCCTGTTTCCAGACTGAAGAAAACCTGGAGTAAAGTCAACACTGACAAATTTGAAATCCTGGAGGTGAGAAAACCCTGAATGCATCACTGATGCAGTGGTGCATGTATTGTGTATCAGTGGTGTGAATATTTTCAGTTGTAACTCAACATGTTTTTCAAATGACGCACTCCATTAAAATGTTGTTTTCCCAACTGTTAGTGTGTGCAAACTTTGTCCATCCCTGTGTGATCGAGTTTTGTTCAATGTCTCCTTTGTGTGATCTCATTCAGCACCAGATGGATCCCTCCAGTAACTTCAGTAACTATCGCACCGCACTCCGTGGCGCCACCCAGAGGTCGGAGACTGCACACAGCAGCCAGGAGAAGGTCAGAGAAAAATAAAACCCTGATCCATAAAGAAACAGTGTCATGTCCCAATAATGGATTGTGATTGTAAAACAACCGTTGTCTTCTTTTCCTCTAGATTGTGATTCCTTTCTTCAGTCTCCTCATTAAAGACATCTATTTCCTGAATGAAGGCTGTGCCAGCAGGCTGGCTAATGGACACATCAACTTTGAGGTCAGTCAGTAATTGAAGAGATTTTTTTCAAAATCCCATGTTGATTGATTGAATTGACTTCTTTGTTAGATATAAACGGATGAAATTCGATAGATTTGAACATTCACTGTGAACTGATAAACCTGCCCCAGAGTAATAATTGAGGTCCTGAGAAGAGACTTTCTCATGTACATGTAGTGTCGCCCCCTTGTGTATGAAAAGACTAATACATGTTCCCTCTCTGTTCCTTTGTAAAGGACAAGCTTATCATGCACTCTTTGCTAAATTGACAACAATATTAATTAGGTCTGTTTTCACTGTGTCTCAACAGAAACTGTGGGAGCTGGCAAAGCAAGTGAGTGAGTTCCTGGTTTGGCGTCAGGTGATCTGTCCGTTCGACAGAGACAGACGGATCCTCCAGTACCTCGTCACCACGCCAGTCTTCAGTGAAGATGGTCAGTGCATGGTCTTCTCTGCATGTATCTCTGAATATAAAAAATCACACAGCTGTTTGGTGTGGCCTGACACCAGGTCAAAGTCAATCCAAACTCATGAGGCTTTATCTTGATTTATTGCTGCAGAGCTGCATCTGGCCTCATATGAGAGTGAAGGACCGGAGAACAACATGGAGAAAGACAGCCGTAGGTCGCTCAGGTGGGTTTGGACACACATCCATGCAGCCAAATCAGTCAAACAACCTTAGAATATAACATAAAATAAATACATTAGTATACTGACTCTGGTTATTTATGTTCTGTTTTGCAGATCTTCCCTTCTGCACCGTGAGAACCGGTCCTAAGAGAAAGACCTCCTCCGCACTACAGACTGTCAAAGAACAAGGATTTTTTATAAAGCTACAGACTCCTTCATATTATCTTTTTTATTATCTTCATATATTCACGCCTTTTTACATTCCCATGGCCAAATTTTAGGTCTTGGACAAACATTGATCTACACATGCAGCTGGCTCCATAATCTTAAAGACAAACAGAAGACTATTGTCTGGGCTTTGAGATCACAAGGGGCATAAATGTTTAATAAATCAAATACTGTCCTTGATGAAATTCATCCAGTGCCAAAGGACCCCAGTGCTGCAGTCCCTTTTATGACCCTCTATGTTGAGAGACTTCATGACCTGGGATCGAATGGTTCCCAAAAAGAGCTCAGATTACTGATTGGATTATTCATCATCAACTCTCTCTGAGGCACTTACCAGGATATCGAATCACTACAGAGGCTGGAATCTGTTTATATCTACATTGGACCTTCATCATGGCAACAACAGCCTCATAACTGCAGCGGTCTGAAGTGATGGTCTCTTCTTTGAACCCCATTGGCTACAGCTGATCAGCTCGGTCAACAACCACAGAAAGAGGAGAGATCCACTCTGCAACATCAATCTGTATTATAAATAATGGGTTAACAACTGCTTCTAGAAGTGTTGTTGCTGCTTGTTGTCTTGTTGAGTGCTTGGTTTAATGCCAATGTATGAAGCTGAGCCTGCAACACATCTAGTCCATTTACTCCCACTTTGCATACAGCACCAGCTCCTGGCTGTTTCACAGTGCTTCAAGCCTGTCGTTCTAACTCGAACACATAATGGAAGCCAGTGCATCAACCACATCACTGTATTTCCTGACACTATTTTCATCAATCACACGCTATTTGGTTCTAAACATGTTGTGAGGTGGGCACTTTGACTGCGTATTGGTGATGCAAAGTTGTGCAGGTGACAGCAACATCATGCTAATCATGCAAGTTAAATCAAATGCACTTCAGTGGCGTCCTGTGTATTGTATTGTATTGTATAATTTGGTGACTCCTATTTTAAGGCGTCTTTCTGTTCAGTATTAAGTTGTATTTTGCATCAGATGTTTTTTTTCTTCATGTGTTTTCTCTGAAGTTTCACTATGAGCTTGTTGCTGGTTGGCTGGCTCTGTGTTTCTAAGCTATTTTGTTCATGCACCAGATCATGTATGATAAAGAAGTGTTTTGGGTCTGAATAAGGCGCCAAACTTACGTGTATATGTGCTGCTTAAGTACAAACAGGAAGCTCATCCTCCCCTTCATCTCACCTGTGATGATGTGCGAATGTGATGTGGTCCTTTAAAATTTGCCTACAAGTGAAAAATGATGCTACAGTACATTTTTATGTTTTAAAAAAGCTCAGTTTATGTTTTATATGTTTTATAAAGTGTTTCTCACATTATGCTTTTTCAATCTTTTTTGTGTATCGTTTGTGTCACCGGTCAGGGTACTTGTACTGAAGGCCTTTGTGTAAAGAGAATTATATTTTTTCTTTCAAATAAACAGAATAACTGAAAACAATGTGTGAACTGTTTTTTATGCAGAAAAACAAGTTAGCAGGAAAAAACGCAACAGAACATCTCTGAGGGTACATATAAGTCATCTTTGGCCAAAAACTGGAATAAAATTAAAAAGTGTTTATCCTCATGTCCAAACATCAGTGACTCTGAACTCTGGTGAAGTTCATGCAGCGGCCCTGGAGACGAAACAAAAGAGATCACTGACAAATGTACATAAAGTGGAAGTGGCACCTTTTGAGTTTTTAAACAATAATATGATACGATATGATATCAAACCAGAGGTGATGCTTGGTATTTGTCACCTGATCAAGATTTGCATAGATGCAAACTATCAGCAGTCTTCAAATCAAGTAAAACTTTTGAATATAAAAGAAAAATATAAAGAATACACACATGTCTATACAGCGTACAACTGTATATGCAACTATGTAAATACATAATCACATTAACATAAATTCAGAACAGAAAAATCCTATCAAAAATGTCTGTATTATATCAAAAGAAGAAAAGGGAACATTAGATGAATAAATGAATAAGGCATAAGAAATGAAGGACAGTGCCTTCTGGGAGCAGATGAGTCACAGTCTCTGTTCCTTCATCTTTTCAGAGGCAGGGTTAAAAATACGAAGATAGATCACTGGCATTAGATCAGTAAATATGGTGAGAATGAAACAGTCCTAACAGGGTGGAGGTCTGTCTGTTTGAGTTGTGTTTGATGATGCCCATCCACATTCAGACTGTTATTTACAACAACTGAGTTGATGCAGGAAGCTGTTGGGTGGATAATTAGAGAGGGACAAACTGGGCCGTGTTATTTTCTCAACCAAATTAGCTGTTGATGCTTTATTGTTTGGTGGCTGCAGGCAGTCCAAATGAAAAGTAGTCTCTGTACTGGTGGTAAACACTGCAGTAGTGTTTTCTGTCATCTGACATGAAGCATCAATGTTTTTAGGTTAAAATCTTGCAGACATTTCTTACCTTGTCCTGAGGTGTTGGCCTCATGATTGCCACTCTGTCGTACTGTCTCCTCAGTAATGCCAGCAACGCATCAAAACGCCCCTGAAGGTCAAATCAAATCAGGTCGGGTCAATCAAAGACAGACTATAAATAATCAGAGGGTCTTTTAATCTCAACAGCCTCACCTTGATGGGGGTGTACCATTTAGACTCTGCTGGTGGGGTGTAGACCAGAGGGTTTCTTGGTGGGGGTCGAGGTATGATGGGCTCCTCCACTTCCTCTGGCATAGTGACCACCGCATTTTTGGCTTTCTCCAGGCGTGACCCCTCCTCTGTGGAGCCCTTCTCCCCCCAGCGCACCTGAAATAAACACACAGGTACAAATGACACACATTACAGCTCAGTTTCATGGCAGCAGCATAGCAGCCAAATGCTTAGAGTCAGTAAATGTGCAGAGGCTTGATCTCCATAGTAACCAATGTGTGTTTTCAGCATTTGGTGTTAGTCATTAAAATTATGAAATCTGCTGTTATGAAAGACTGTAAAAGTATAATAATGACTAGAAGGGTGAACTATGGATGTTTATATGCTTACCTCCATGCGTTTGATTCCTCCAGGGCCTCTACCTCCATAGTATGAAGCGTCCACTGTGGGCCACCTGTGTTTGGGAGATAGATCCTCTGGCTCCTTAAACACAATGGTTAATTAGTTAATTAAAACAACATTATGGTAATGCTCCAAGAAAGAATTGTTACAAGTCCAGTGTGTTGTGAACATTTTACGCTTATTCTTGTATAATTCTTACACTAAATCATACACTAGCAGTTTAACGAGTCCACATGAGTCCATTTTTTCCCCCCATGGCATCGTCTAAATAGGTCATTCGACTTTTTGTTTAGAGGCTTGATGGAGGAAAACATTGTTCAGTTAAATAGAAAGATGATTTAATATGCTTAGACCTCCTCAGACATTTTTCAGTTCTCCAGGCACTTTGGAAGTCGGTGAAATCCCAGTTCTGCATCCCAGTCACTGCCAAGATGGCAGCTTACTGTAGTAAAACCAAAACCCCAGATTCAACTACTGATGAAACAGAAACACGTTTTCAAAGTGTCTACTCACAATGACCGGAGGTGGAGGAGGAGGAGGAGGGGGCCGAGATGGAGGCGGGTCTCTGATGACCTGTGAGAAACAAGTGGGACTGTTACTGCAAAAACACGGGCCGAACTGCCACACTTCAAACAAACAAACACAAAAAACTCAATGGCTACTTGCATAAACAACAATAGCACTGAATTATGGTTTGTGCTTCCACAAGGGCTAAATTTGAGTTATACTAGCACATGCATAGACTCACCACAATGCAGCAAAGAGGCCAGAACCACCAGAGCAAACCCAGAACCAGTAACAGCAACACAGCCAACAGCAACCAGAACACCCAGGTCCCATCAGACTGCAAAGAACAAACACTAAAAATCACATACAAACACTCAGCTTTTGGTAGCTTCACTCATACTATATTATTAATACTTACACATGTTGTTGCATAGATGGTGATGGGACTGGAGATGTAAGATTCTCCATTGTTCAGACTGACCAGCACCTCAATCGATCTGAAATGATCAAAACAGAGAAATAGAAAAAGTTGTTGCACAGGTATTAACATGCATATACACTTCTCACAAAAAGTTAGGGATATTTGACTTTCAGGTGAAATTTATGGAAAATGTAAAAAGTTAATGCCACACTATTATGTCATGGAAGTAGGGCATTTAAGTAGAAGTATGGAATGGTAATTTCTTCATCTCAAACAATTTATTGAAAGCTAACAACAGTGGTGGTATACCACAACATAAAATGTCAGTGTCTCAATAAGTTGTCATGTGACCAAAGGACGTCCAGTTCTCAGCCTTTCTGTGACTCTTCCAGTCTCTCTGAGAACATCCCATTTGAAGCCTCGACATGTCCAGGTACTGTTGATGGATTGTTATGTGAGCATGATGAGAGAAGAGGACTGTCTCAATAGAAAACTTTCATTGAACCAGAACATTTGGTGGTGGATTCATGGATCCGACACTTGTTGTGATTTTGTGGTTAATCTCCTAGAATTGTTAGAGAACATAATATTATGTTATTAAGTACTGAAACATTGAACAACTGGACATGTGCATTCAAAAGTTTAGAGAAGGTCAAATTATTTTCACCTTTAAATGTTATAGTGCATTTTAGGTACATTCTGAAATTTCATCCAAAAGCCAAATATCCCTAACTTTTTGTGAGTAGTGTATGTATATGACATTCACTAAGGCTTCAGGGTAGAATCACAGAGATACGGTGTGAGTGTGTGGACAGCGCCATCAAGAGGGTGAACTGTTTCAGCAGCAGCTGCCTTTGACCCGTTCACCACTGCTTCATCTCAAGGGACATTGTCAACTTCCCTGCTGACCTTGAGGACAATTAGTGCCAAGAACAGTGACTCACTGAAAAAGGAAGTTACTGCCATTCATGTTCTTATCATATTTTGTCCACATTTCCTTTTTTTAACTTTAAGTTTGCAGTTTGTTTGTAACTGCAGCTGGGATTGCTTCTGGTATGTCGCAGATAAATTATACGATCAAACTGAGCGTTTCAGCGCGGAGCGAGCGTTAGGGAGTGGGTGAGGCAGGATGGAAAGTGAGGTGACTGGAGACAAGAGAGAGAACGAGTGAGAGAGACAGAACGCAGTTTGAAGTGGGTGATGTTAAATCAGTTTTGGCTCGCTCTCTAAATGTCACAGAGATATTCTGGTCCGACTGGCTTCTGTTCATCCAACGCTTCAAGCTGCTCGAGCTGTTCACAGATTTTTACTGTAAACATTGTTCTCGCTTCTCTCTATGTTTAAACACACAACACATTTCTAGTTGCTAATTTCAGCCTGCTGGAGAAATGTTGACAGCTTGAAATGATGATCTACCAATATTATTCTATTTGCCCTTAACATACTTTGGTAAATGTCAATATGTGTATTTCTTTTGCAGTGTTTATTAACAACAAGCTAAGGATTGCTTTCCTGGCTTAATTCCATTTCTCACTGGTTTACCTCAGTAATACACGTCTTCTCCGGTCTGAGTAAAAGCTGGTGTTGTCAGAGAAATGCCAGGATAATGATTTAATGACAATATAATGCAAAATAACCTATGACTACAATAATCTCTCTCTCTCTCTGTGTCTGTCTCTCTCTCTCTCTCTGTCTCTGTGTGTGTGTGTGTGTGTGGACTTACTGTCCGACCTCATGCAGAACAGGGGCTGGACACAACAAATAGCCGTCTCTAACTACTGTGGGTTTCTGGTCTGAGAAAAAAAACAGACACGCAAACTCTGAGAACCATTTCTGTCTACAAAGTTACGACAACGTTAAAAATATACAAAAGTTATAAGATTTAAAATAAAAACATTTTAACAACATGTATAATGACTGGCTACACAGAAGACATGTTGTTTATGATGTTTTGACTGTCACATCATCTCATTTTACATACTAGGAGTTATAAAGGAGATATGGCCATCGTGATGTTACATTTGGGTTTATCATAAAATTACCAAAAGAAAAACATCTTAAACTTTTGTTTGTTAGTGTTTCTACCTCCAGAGTCTATTTTAACAAAAATGTACAGTATATCAGTTCTTGATATCAGTTTTCTTTATTTTTCCATCATAAAAAATATTCTAAATATAGATTTAAGAAACAGAGTGATAGCTTGAGGAAGAATTAAAAAGAAAACTCCAGCAGGAAAAGCTGAAAACAAGCAGTAAGACGGGGGACGACTGGATACAGTCATGTGTTATCCCTGTATGTCCTCTCAGTGACATAGCTCCCCCACCCTCCCCTCCATCGATCCTTTAATAGACTAATGACAGTGAGCATGTCCTCCCTCCCTCTGCTCAGTCTCATAATGTCTCCTCTGTTCTCCAGCTGAGGTCAATAAAAAGCAGCCACTGTTTGTCTCTGGACGTCATGTCCCTGATTTTCCACTGCAGCCCTGAGATCTGCACGTTCTGCCACATTGCAGTTAATACATGATGTTATCAAAATGTCCACTATGGTACAATGTGCCAGGCTGGCAGCACAATTTAACATTAGTTTTAAGTAAAACTGATCAGCTGATCCTTAACTTAAAGCTGTAAAAGTTATGAGTGTGATTACTGACTGTATGTGTTTTGATTGACAGTAAGGAAGCAGAGTACGTTGTCGGCCCTCTTGGATCCACTGAAGCTGCTGCCCCTCAGCACCACACTGAAGGACTCTGGAAAACATTAGGCACATTACACAACTACAACACTGCAAGAAAATACAATGATTGAGACAATTCAATTGAATGCTCTACGACCATGCTTCTGCCTGTGTGCGGCTGCACAATTGTTCTTGGAGCGAAATGTTAAAATGATGCTAATGTACTGATGTTTATCAGGGATAATGTTCACCAAGTTCACCGTCTCAGTTTAGTACGCCAGAATGCTGACTTTCATTAAACACAAAGTTCAACTGAGGCCAATGGGAATATCATTCGTTTTTGATAGTTTTGGTAACAAGTTTGACCTAATGAATGAGTCAGGAGATCACAAAAGTTATTCAAATTAATCCTGAGGGGAACAAGAATGTCTTTCTAAATAATTTATGAAAATCTATTTATTATTTCTTGAGATAGTTTACTTAAAATATGAAAATGAAAAAGGGTAAAATTTCAGGGGAAAAAAGCAGAAGACCAACAAGTTTTGTGGCAACCTTTCAAATCAATGTTGGAATATTTCTAGTGAAAACTTTGACCTGGTGACACCAGAGGAACTTACCAAAGTTTGTCATTTGGACAAAATGTCACAGTTAATTACATAATTATTTTACACCATAATCTCAGCTACATTAATAAAATTCAAACATTACAGAGAAAACAAACTTACCATTCACACAAACACTTGACGGTTCAATAGTGAACACATCTGTGCACGACTGCTTCAGGATCTGTGGAGATACAGTACAGCCCCAGTGAGAGGTCTCTATTTACACTGCATTATGTCACACTTAAACTGTCTGGCCACTGAGGTTTTTGTGCACGGTTATATGTGAGCTCACCGAGTTGACGATGTCTTTGAGGGCATGAAAGCCGGATAAAACTGGGAAGACTTGCTCTGTGCCATCTGCTATTTCAGCAAGCTGTGTCAAAAACAAAAAGAACTACAGTTACTACCCGTCTTTGCATTCACTTCATATCAAGACATTTCTACTGGTCCTGGTTCAGTGCTTCAGCATCATTTAGGGAGGAAAAGCCTGTTTCTGGAAGATGAAAGCTCTGGACAGATGGTTACAGCTTTCATCTCCTGCTTTAATGATAGCAGAACAGGAAGCTTGTCTGGCATTATTTAATTTAGGAGAGTGAGGTAATTGCTTCCTCCTCAGACCACAGAGTAGGCTCGGTCAGTGACCAGGCAGAAGATCATTTGCACTCGTTGACTACATAAGACTCTCTGCTCATGAGTTATGCAGTTTTGAAGCCATATAGTTGTGCTTATTGATACATGATGATGTGATTTCGGCCACAGCAGCAGCAAAACAAACAACACTAATGCAATATTGATTCAGGGCAGGGTTTATGCAATTATGGATGTCACTTTAGATTAAATATTGCTGTATTATTTTTCTCAATAAATATAATTACTGTTTTCTAAGGATAAAGATAATTTATGACCTGATAGATCACATAACATAGCAAATGCCACAGACCATGTTCTTAATCATCTTGACGTTTATAGGATAATACTACTTATTTCATACTCTATTTTTTTTTCTATTTCTCCCAGGCAACACATTCAACAGAAAACATTTGAATTTGTTCTTATTCTGCATGAAAAACAACTTTAAAGATAATACACGCACTTGAAATCAAAGTTTTCTTTACTAACACAATGCCCCCTTTCATCAACATGATACCTGCACAGGATTAAATCAAATTCTCTCCAAGGAACTGATAACTCAACATACTGTATGCGGCCTGTCAAAATGTATTCCATGTTTTTACATAAACCAAATGCAGCAGAAAGAAACCATGAAGTAGAAATCTTTACCAGGTGCCTGCCTGAACTCAAATACACCCAGCAACAATGTCATGATGTGTGAATAAATCTGAGTCAACCACAGCAGCCTGTTGAAGTTCTGACCATGACCCAATACCCCCCACCCCGCCCCCAACACACACACAGAAAGACAAATAAAAACCACAGCCAACAGCATCAGCGCCAGAGAGAAAGCGTTCTTTCTCACAGTAGAAACCACCAACAAGACAAAGTAAAGAGAGAAGAGAAAAAAAAGAAGTCCTCCTACCTGTTTGTGATCAAAGTCCATGACCCCGACACAGTACACTCTGGCTCCAAACCCTCTGGCTTTGTCAGCCTTGGAAGCATTATGCAAAAAGAGCAGCGAGTGAAGCTTTAGCTGCTACTGATAAACAGTAAACTCATGTTTATGAGGAGATAAGTCATTTATAACAGACATGAGTGTTTTTGTTTTGTTATAATCTATGTATGTAAATCAAATCCTGTATATTTCATACAAAAGCCTACAATTGTCCTAAGGTTATGATAAGGTTTTAGAGTGATAACTGTTTTGCTTCTTCCATGCTGTTTCGCTCCATGCAACATGATACAAAAATCAACACTCTTGCACTCTTGAAACTTTTATTAGTGTGTGGAAACTCAGTAAGACAACAGACTAGAGAGATATGAGAAGACTGAGAATGTGTCCAAAAAAAGGGAAAGTGAAGTTAAACTGGAAACCAGTGGTTGTTGTAAGATGTAATAAAAGAAGAAAACTTTTGGTGCCCCTTCTTCTCTCACAAGCATGTAGGTGTGTGTCTATGTGATACCTCTTGTACACTTAGTTCATAGGGGTAGATCTCCAACTTGCCATCAGTCAGAATGATGATGATGGTGGACGATGGTGAAGTTTGTGCTCTCATCTGCTCCGACACCTGATGAGTGAAATTTGGCGCACATTCAGATGAGGGAACTCTTCAGGTTACACAAATACTGTGCAAAATGTGTCACTCATTTATTGTTGTCAGACTTCACGGGACCTACCGCTCTCATGCCTTCATGCATGTAAGTTTCACCAGCAGGTTTGATTTGGCTCAGCTTCTTCAGACCCTCATCTATTTTTGACCTTCACAACCAGATCACAATACAGGGACAGCAGTGTAAATAGTTTCTGTATGAGCTGGTTACCTGTGTTGCTGTCTTTCCAAGAGGATGATAATTATGTACATGGATCAGGGAGAACTACAGAGGACGAGAAAGAAAGAGAAAGAAGAAGAAAACTGAGGACTGTACCTGTCTCCAGTTAGTGGAAGTATTACAACTGCTTTGGCTGAGAAGACGATGTAGGAAACTCTCATCCTTGGACTGAAACACACAAACAAAAATGCAAACACAAACACACAGACATACATAAAAGCAAGCTATTCAATTCCAAAATTACCAGTAGTTTTGTGACAACAAAAAGGATTGGAGAGAAAATGTAATGTTCTGCTAGGGTGCTGTCGCTAAGTGCAGTAGGACTGAATAAAATAAGATGAGATAAAGTGATACATAACATTGACTTACATTACATAATTACATTTTTGGAAATGTGTTGTATGTAGTATAGCTAGTATATGCATCAACTATTGAAATGCTACACTGTACTTCACTGTTATGTCACGTCATACAAGTGTAGCACATGACAATAATACATGTCATAGCATCACATATGATATACCGTTATGTACAACAAGAGTGTAAACTCACACCATACACAGCATTGACAAACAGTATAACATAACCTATAATGACGTGTACTGTAATGTAATGAAAATCATAGCAATACATGTAAGTAACTGACAAGACTTGACTCAGCAGAACATAATTAAATATGACAGCAATTTACACCATGCTGCAAAACATAAATTAACAAACCACAAAATTAACATGACAATTACATTACACTCTCTAACCTTTTCAGTTGTACTTCCCTGGTCTACCCCTCCAGCTGTAAAAGTTGGTCAGCACCAGCTTCAACGTCTGGCTGGATGTTTTGCTCTCATATTTAGCAACCAACTATTAAACCTAAAGATATCACACACACCCTCGGCACCATTACCCAGCGGGATTTTGGAGCAGTTGGTGGCCTTGTATGAGGTATGCTGCCTGAAATAGCTTTGCCCTACTTTTCCACTCGCTACTACTGTTTTGTATTTGTAAATTAAAACCTATACTGACTCCTCGCTGTGATAATCTTTCATTCACTACTTAAATTTCTGTTTTCCTATTGCATAAATACCCCGGAGGTTTAGGGTGGAGGGGTGAAAGGGGCAAAAAGAGAGAGATTGTTGTCACAAAAGTTAAAAACACTCTAAATGTACTTACCTGACAAACCTGTTGGTGAGCTGCTCCGCAAATCCATAGATCTCATCCCAGTGTCCCGACACACTGCCTGACCTGCAGAAACAAGACAGTGATAGATAACAGAGAATCAGAAAACCCACTATGTGATTTTCCCAAGAATTTGATGACAGAATTATTTAAAATCAGGCAAATGTCTATAACATGGTCAGTTACAGGTGCATATTTTTGTATAAGCTTTGTGAAAAAAAGTTTAGATTAAAAAAAAAAAAAGAAGGAATATCAGGTTTCCCAAACTTTGAGTGCAGATCTGAAGCAGGACAGCCCAACAGCAAAAACCAATTCACACCCAGAATGACAGCATGAAGACAGAATAGGTGTTGGAAAGTTTATATTTTGATTGTCACCTTACTTGAACAAGTAAAAAAAAAGATAACAGACAGACATTATGTATTCTGTTACTGATAGAAAAATAATAAACATAATAGACGAGCAGGACTTTGGAAGTAAAGTTTCTCCCAGTGACTACACTCTCCAAACACTGACCTCAGGACAGAAAAGATTAATATAACCTTGTCAAAGCTGCAGTGAAGCAGCAGAGGGACATGTTAACTAAACACAGCCATACATGGAGTTAATCAAAGGCGTCTTCTGCACTGAGGTGACACAGTGGATTGATGAGCATGTTCCTTTGCTTCCTTCTGCTCCAAACACATGAACACAGACACACTCTGCAGGCGACCCACAACTCACCTGTCCAGAACAAAATAGACATCAAACGCCCCATCGCAGGAAGCTTCGTCGTCACCATGTGGCGATGCGTTAACGAAAACACTAACAAGAAGTAGGATCTGGCAACATATCCATATTCCATCCATAATCCATGTGTTTCATATCAGCGGGGAACTGTTTAAAAAGGCGCTATATCCTTAAAGCAGCAGGCGCAGATACGAGTCCGTCATCTTCACAGCGTCAGCGGTTCACATGCTGAACCACTGTGTGTGTGTCGGGAGGCACTGTGTGCTTGTGTGTGTGAGAGAGTGTGTTCACTGACAGCAGCAGGCTGACAATGAAATAAACGGGGCAGGGCACACAGCTGCTGCACATAGTGACGTCAACACAGCGGTAACATCAGAGCCAGACTTCCCTCAGGATGAGGCCAAGATGGCTGCGGTGTAGGTGGGCGTGTGTTTGTTAGCTCTGTCGGGTAATTTAGGAGGTTTGTGGTTAAACAACCAATGTAATACCTAATACTCGCACAAGGCAACACACAAGTGATATCTTTACAAACTGGACTGGAAAAAACCTGAATGGGTAAAAGAAAAATCAAATATCTCGTTAATGACCGCGAACATGGAGGAAGCAACAGTGACACGCGAGACGGCTCCATCGAACATCAGAGTGGAAACGCATCAGCAGAAGATGTAGGCCTAAACTGGTTTGAAGCTAGCCAAAACCCTGAACAGGAGTGCCTCGCTGTTCCACTCCCAGACACGCCACTGAAACCTCCATCAAAGAAGGTAAAGCACAGTGGAAGTGACAATTCCGAAATTTTAGAAGCAATTCGTATGCTTTCTGAGAAACAAGACGAAACCTTCCGCACAGTGTTCGCCATTAAAAAAACAACAGAATCAACCTCAAAGCAGATGGAGAAGTTAACTTCAACAGTCCAGCAACTCACGCTAGACGTTAACCAACAGAAACAAACTCTGGACAGCATGAAAAATGTAGTCCAAAAACTAAAAGCAGAAAACAAAGCGCTGAAGACGGACATCGCCGACTGCCAGCGTTACAGCAGAAGATGGTCCCTTAAGGTGCACGGTGTGAAGGAGGAGGAAGGAGAAGACATAAGGCGCAAAATCATCGACATCCTTGGCAAGACGGCTCCTAAACTCCGCACCAACCTGGAGGACGGCATCGACATCGTACATCGCGTCGGGCAGCGGCGGCAGGATGGCTCGAGCAGATCAACCATCATCTTATTCGCACTGAGACGGGTTCGAGATGCGATCTGGAGGGAAGCGAAAGGCTCAAAGTTCCTGTTTGACAACAAACTGAGAATCGCTGAAGCGCTGTCTCCAGAAGATAAAGCAGCAAGAGAATAACTTTGGCCCCTGGTAAAGAAAGCAAGAGAGGAGGGGAAGAAAGCCTCCTTCCGTGGCCCGTTTGTCTTTATAAAGGGCAAAAAAATTGACTCTCCAGAGGTAACTTGAACGCTTTTATGCTGTGTTAGGTAAACATCAAAACTCAGGAAGATTCCACCTGCTTGTTTTTTCTTCAAGCATACTACCTTAAAATTCTCAATTGCACCTTGTTAATATGATAAACTAAGATAGAAACTTTTTTTTATTTATCTTCATTTTGCTCCAGATAATGCTCAAACCTTTGTCTTTTACTCTTATTTCATTTATTTATTTTGTCTTCCCTCAAACTATGCTATAAATCCTTCACTAATGAACATTTCACGATTAACACAGTGAAAGGAAACTTGCTCCTCACTTATCGGACATTCATTTTATTTATTTATCTCTTCTTTAAAAAAAAAATAAAAAAATAAAAAAATACAAGAGCATTACTCAGATTTAAGTTATTTACATATTTGGTGCCCAATTTCACTTTCTTTTGAAATTAACCATTCTTTACCATGGAAAAAGAGGAAAAGGATCGCCTTTTCCTTCTCCCTCATTTACTGTATGAGTACCTAATGTCCCAGCCACTATAGAAACTTTGTTACTCCAACATTGTTGTTTCAATGCAATATAGTGGAGCCTCTAAGTTATTTGCTTCTCCCTGAACTAAAACCTGATTTACCCAGTTTTAAATTCATATTATTTGAAGTTACAGAACAATATTATCACTTGGTGTTAGCCAGTTTAAATGGTTGTTAATCACCGCCTCATTTTTGGTGAATTTTCTCCAGCACATTTCAAGGTTCTCTAGTGTCAAGTTTTATTTCTTAAAATCTTTTTCTCTTTTTTCTGTTTTATGGATTTTACATTTAACTCTCTTAATGTTGTATCACTAAATGTCAGGGGTATTAGGGACATCACCAAAAGGAAAGCGATCTTTTTGTTTTGCAGGAGAACTGAGGCTGATTCAATTTTACTTCAAGAAACACATTCCTGTGAGTCAGATACTAAGTTTTGGAAGGCACAATGGGGTAATGCTGCTTACTTTAGCCATGGCTCCAACCACTCAGCTGGGGTATTAATTTTCTTACACAAATTTAAAGGGGATGTACTTGAAGCAGTGCCTTCTGATGATGGTAGATGGATTGCACTCATAATTAAGCAGGACAATGCTACTTTTATTGTTTGTAATACATATGGTTTCAATGCCCATGCCTCCAACAAAATATTATTCAATGAAATAATATTTAAATTGAAAGAATTGCAGAAGAAATACGATGGTTCACATATTATTCTCGGCGGTGACTTTAATGAGTGTCCAGATAGCACCATAGATAGATACCCACCTAAACCAAATTATACTTTACAAAACAATAACCTAGTTTCTCTACTTTGCTCCAACCTCTCTTTGACTGATGCATGGCGTTTCTTCAACCCTACTGCAAAAGAATTTATGTGGTGTAATAACCGACAATCCTTAAAATCTAGAATTGACCTATTCTTAATTTCATCTTCTTCCCTTCAATATGTAAAAGATATCAGCCATCTTCATGCCCCTTTATCAGACCATAAGCTAATCCTCTTGAACTTAACTGCTAACCAGAAGGCCTCTGGTATAAGAGGTTACTGGAAATTCAATAATTCTCTTCTAAAAGATGTGTCCTTCAATAATATAGTTAAAAATCTTATCAAAGAAATTCTTACGGATGGTTCAAATGATAAATATAAGAACAAATGGGAACTATTTAAATATAAAGTCAGGAATGTTGCTATCAAAAGAAGTAAAGAACTAAAGAATGAAAAACACAAGCTAGAAACTGATTTGATGCACAAACTTGACCTTTTACTCTCAAAACAACAACTTACCTCAGAAGAAGAGCTTGAATTAAAAAACATCCAACTACACTTGGATCAGTTTTATTTAGACTTGGCAAAGGGAGCTTTTATTAGATCCAGAGCCAAATGGCTAGAGGAAGGAGAAAGGAACACAAGTTACTTTTTTGCTCTAGAAAAAAGAAATGTTAAAAGAAAATCTTTAACTGCCCTTAATATTAATGGAACACTGTCTAAAGATCCTAGTCTAATAAATAAATCTGTTTCTGATTTTTACGGAAATCTTTACAATTCTAACTTCAACGCAAAGGATTGTGCAGATTTTCTCGAAAAAATCCAACCTAATATACCCTCAATTGATGAAAACTTTAAATCTATTTGTGACTCTGACCTTTCTGTTACTGAAATTAAAAATGCTTTGTTTTCAATGAAGAAAGGGAAAGCACCCGGTGTTGACGGATTATCTGTTGAATTTTACACTCACTTTTGGGAATTCATTCAAAACCCACTAACGTGCATGTACAAAGAATGTATCAGTCAAGGAGAGATGACAACTACAATGAAGCAAGGTATAATATCTCTTATCCTTAAACCCGATAAAGACCCCCTAACAATAGAGAACTGGCGCCCCATAACTCTTTTAACAATTGATTACAAAATATTGGCCTTAGTGTACGCTAACAGATTAAAGGAAGGTCTAGATACCATAATAGCTGAAACTCAAACAGGTTTTATGAAAAATCGACATATTAGCTCTAACATTAGACTCATTTTAGACTTATTGGATTATGCTTCTGAAGTGGACTCTGAGGCACTCATTGTGTTCTTAGACTTCTATAAAGCCTTCGACACGATCAAGCATAAGTTTCTCTTACAATCTCTCAAAGCATTTGGTTTTGGCCACAACTTTAGTAATGTTATTAATATGTTTTACAAAGATATTAACAGCTCTGTTATAATTAATATGAACACCTCTAATAGATTCCAATTTAACAGAGGCGTCCGCCAAGGTTGCCCTATATCACCCTTTTTATTTATTTTAGTCACGGAATTATTGTCAATTCATATAGTAAACGATAAAAACTTGGAAGGCATTTCAATTTTTGGCAGAGAATTAAAAATTTCCCAACTAGCAGATGACACAACACTTTTTTTAAAAGATAAGCACCAACTATCTAACTCTATTAATCTGATAAACCAATTCTCTAACGCTTCAGGTCTAAGATTGAATATGACCAAATGTGAAATTTTGTCTTTGCATAACTGCAATGACTCTGTAATTGAAAATATACCAGTAAAGGAATCCGTCAGATATTTGGGGATATTCATATCCAAAAATCTTACAGAGAGGCAACGTTTAAATTTCTCAAACAGAATAAATAAAACCAAATCCATCTTTAATACCTGGCTCCAAAGGGATCTATCCGTCCTCGGTAGAGTTCTTCTTTCTAAAGCGGAAGGCCTATCCCGCTTTGTGTATCCATCTTTATCCCTATTTATTAATGATTCAACGGCCACTCAAGTTAACAAACTTTTTTTTAATTTCATTTGGAAAAACAAACCACATAAACTTAAAAAAGGCGTACTGTCCAACAAAAAAGCTGAAGGAGGTCTTGAAGTCTTAGACTTCACTGACACTATTAACACCTTCAAAGTTAACTGGTTAAAAAAATGTCTTATAAACCCTGATTCAATCTGGTTCTTCATCCCAAACCATATCTTTAATAAAATAGGAGGTCTCTCTTTTCTTTTGAAATGTAATTTTTTGCCCAATAGATTACCAATCAAACTTTCAAAATTTCATCAGCAAGCCCTTCTAGCTTGGAAGTTGTCCTTTGTCCATAATTTCTCACCCCACAAAGCTCTTCTATGGAATAACAGTAATATCCTTATCAGAAACAAATCTTTATTTTTTTCATAAATGGTTTGATAGGAACATTACCCATGTCCTTCATCTCTTTGATGAATCTGGTATTATGCTATCTTACGAACGCTTTATGACCAAGCACTGTTTTCCTGTTCCATCTAAAGAATTCAATACTGTTACTCGTGCTATTCCGAAAGATTTAATTCAACTTGTAAAAAATCACTTGAGTTACAGTAATTTTACAAAGGCTTTACCTATACTGATGATAGATGGAATAGAACTAACAGACAAAAAATGTAATAACAAGCATACGCCAGTGTTTTCAAAGAAAGAATAGTGTTATACCTAGAGGAAAGTTTTTTTGGAGATCTCATATTGAGGACATAAACTGGAGAAGGGCCTGGCTCCTCCCATATAAATATTGCATTTCAAATAAAGCAAAAGAAGTACATTTCAAAATTTTACATAATATATACCCTGTCAACTCTATTATTGCAAAATTTACAGATGTGAATGACGCCTGCACTTTTTGTAATAGCAACGTAGAAACTTCTTCACATTTGTTTTTTCACTGTGATGTGTCAAGAAAGTTTTGGTGTGATCTTGGATCTCATTTTTTTGGTGCTGCTAACTCTGTCTACTCCCTTACCTTTAAAGATATAATTTGTTACTACATTAATCCAGAAGATCGCGCTCTTGAACACCTGATGAATTTTATCATCATTTACGCAAAGTTCTTTATTCACAAACAAAAATTCGCTAACTCTGTACCTAAATTTGCTCCTTTTTTACTTGAACTAAACTCCCTGTTTAAATCTCTCTATTTGATCAACAACAAAAAAAGCAATACATTACTGGACAATTATGAAAAGTATTTCCCCGATACCTCTGACTAACCCTTTATTAATGTCTGTTTTTTTATCTTCTTTTTTTAAAATTATTATTATTATTATTTTATGTATCATCCTTGTTGTACCTATCGCTGACTTATTTTTATTTATTTATTCTTCTTACTACTACAGTAGTGTTATTATTTTGTTATTTTCAAGCTGTATTCTATATATTGCTGTATTATTGTGCTGTCCCTTTGTACCTTTTGATGTGCTGTTGCACAGGAACGTATACCTTGTTGGTTTTGTAAAATTTATTCAATAAAAAAAAAAAAGACTTCCCTCAGGATTTTTCACATTAAAGGACAGGCATAAACCTATGGAAAGCCGTTTTAGTCATAATGAAAATGAAATAAATTAATAAATGCATAAATAAATAAATATATGAAATGAGTTGTCACAGAGTGAAGGTAGCCTCTGGATTTGTTGTAATGTAACCTCTGTATTGTATCTAAAACCTCTGTAATTGTATTTTTGATGTGTTCCAGTCAAGTAGGCGGCGCACAGCCTATTTGACTGGACCGCCCATTAATGTAACTGTGTCTGTCTCAACAGGAACAGAGACCTGTAGTCAGGCCCTGAAGGAGGCCTGCACTGAGTAGCATATTGGAAGCAGCTGGGTTGATTGTTAAATGGTGGGGCGGGGCTTCCACAGCTTATATAAGGCCCCAGTTCAGAAGGAGCTCTCTCTTGCCGTGAGGGTGATGACCAGCCAGCTCTCCCCCTTTATGTTTGTGTGTTCTTTTCTTTTTCAGCCACTTTCCCCTCAGTTTGTATTTTGTTTTGCTCAGGCCTGGCAGCAATTAAAATTTACCTTGTTTTGCACACCTGCCTCCTGCCTCTTCATGTCATCTGAAGGAGAGTTTAACTGACTTTCTCTTGAGCTACACTCCCACATGGTAACAAATGGTGGCAGTGGTGGGATGTGTGAAGTCTCCAGTGAGAAGTAGTCAGTAAAACACCTGAGATGTCTGAACGAGGACGAGGGCGTGGCCGAGTTACCAGGAAAAACCCACTGGCAAAGTGGGGTGAGGAGCAAGTGGAGGAGAAGGCCATTGAGTTGGGAGAAGCGGAGGACATGGAACCGGGGCTGGCTGCTGGAGCCCAGGCATTGGAGGACCGGCAACAGGAGCAGGAGCCAGAAATTGAATATCCAGCAGTAAAGCAAAAGCTAAGTACTCCGCAGCCTTCACATGAGAGTATTGGTGTGGGACAACAATTCATGAATGAAATAAGAGAGTTCATGTACAGACAACAAAGAAATGAAAAACTGTTATTTGATGGACTGGAAGATTTAAAAGACATTGTTTATCGAAAACCCAGCCAAGACCGTGTGACTGATGACGCAGCTAATCAGCAGAATCCTTATGCCCTGCCTACTCCAGCGCAGCGACGCCCGCCGCCCAGCCCCTGCACAGCGCCACCAGACCTCCACTCCTCCGGGCCAGACGTCGGTCCATCCGGGCCACAGCCCGGCCACCCGACAGTGCGGCCCATCGGCCGGTACAACGGGGCAAGGATACCAACCTTCAACGAGGGTGAGGATGTTGAAAGTTTTTTCATCCGCTTCGAGCTTCGAGCGTATCGCCAGGACCTGGGGCTGGGGTCAAGAGGAGTGGGCATCCCGGGTCGTCACCCTCCTCACCGGTAAAGCTTTGGAGGCCTATGCTGGCATGGACGAACAGCGGTCACACATCTATGAAGACATCAAAGCGGCTGTCCTTGCCAAATATAATGTTACAGAAGAGACCTATCGCCAATGATTCCGGTCAAGCATCGTACCAGTGGGAGAGACGGCGAGGGAGACCTACAACAGGTTGAAGGGACTCTACCGACGGTGGATGCGACCAGAGACCAAGACCACAGAGGAGATGGCCAAGACCTTGATCCTCGAGCAGTACCTGCGCGTTCTCCGCCCAGATGTTCGAACGTGGGTAAAAGAACATCAGCCACAGACGGGGGAGGAGGCTGCAAGACTGGCCGAGAGGTACCTGGCGGCACACCGAGAACCGCCTCGGCCCTACAAGGTGACTGTGGGGAGGGGTAAACCAGAGTGGTCAAAATATGATGAGGGTCTAGCCAAGCAGGATGCAGGGGGTGGAGCAAGGCCCAATTTTAGTACCGGGGGGCTTATCTGCTTTAATTGCCAGCAACCAGGTCACAAGGCAGCCTTGTGTCCACTTAAAAAGCCTAAAGAGGCCAACATGTGCTATGTTCCTGAGCCCGAGCTTCAGCCCAGAGTGCAAACCTTTCAAGCTAAATCCCGATATACTACCTCAGTTCTTGTCAATGGGCAATCTGCTGAAGCACTGTTAGACACAGGTAGTTCCCAGACATTGGTGAAAGCTAAGTTTGTAGACAATGGGGCTTTGAACTCTCGGGACCTAGTGGGTTTGGGATGTGTACATGGGGATGAACGAATGTATCCTACTGCTAACGTGAATGTTGTGATCAAAGGTCAAGTGTATAGGATGAAGGTGGGTGTAGTGGGTCAACTGTCGCATGATGTTGTGTTGGGGGATGATTTACCGGTTCTGTCTAACCTTGTTCAGTCTGTTTCCGAGTCATGTGCTGTGGTTACTAGGTCTCAGGCCAAAGGCTTGCAACCCCTTCCTAACCTCCATGCAGACCTTTTTGAAGGGGGTACAAAGGTTAAGAAGGGTAAAAAGCAGCGTCGTTGGGACAAGCATGTGGGGAAGGCCAGGGTGCAGGATCCAGTTCCAGTTTCTCCAGATCCAGAGACCACTTTGCTGGACCCACAGTGGCAAGTCCCTGACAACTTTAAGGAGCTGCAAAGATCAGATCCTTTGCTTCAACCTCTTTTTGCCAAGGTATGTGAGATAGATGGTGTACCAGTTAAACAAGCTACTCTTATTGGTGACAAATACATCCTCAAAGATAACCTCTTGTACATCGCAGACACTGAGATTCCCAGATTGGTTGTTCCTAAATCATTCCATCAGCTAATTTTACATTTGGGACACCACATTCCATGGGCGGGACATCTGGGCCAACAGAAAAGCTATGATAGAATCAGTCAGAGGTTCTATTGGCCTACACTCTATCAGGATGTTCAGGAGTACTGTAGAACATGTACAGAGTGTCAGCAAGTAGCACCAGTTCGCAAATCAGATCGAGGTCTTTTGCAACCCTTACCTATAATCGGCACACCATTCGAGCGCCTTGGTATGGATATCATCGGCCCTTTAGTGAAAAGCACCTCGGGGCATCGATTTGCTCTGGTAATCTGTGATTATGCTACGAGGTATCCCGAAGTATATCCGCTGCGCTCCATCCAGGTTAAGCATATAGTTCGGTGCCTAATCGATCTGATTTCCAGAGTTGGTGTTCCTACTGAAATAATTACAGACCAAGGTACTAATTTCATGTCCAAGCTTATGAAAACCTTGTACCAGCAGTTAGGCATCACAGGCATCAGAACTACACCATATCATCCACAAACTGATGGGATGGTTGAGCGTTTTAATGGTACACTTAAAAGCATGCTAAGAAAGTTTGTGGATGAGACAGGGAGAGATTGGGATAGATGGATTCCTTTCCTCCTTTTTGCTTATAGAGAGGTTCCACAGGCCTCAACAGGGTTTTCTCCTTTTGAGTTGGTTTATGGCCGGCAGGTTAGGGGGCCCCTGGACGTACTCAGGGAGAGTTGGGTGGCGGGTGAGTCAGCCCAGTGCAGTATCGCCTCCTACATCCTCCAAATGCGGGACCAGCTGGAGAAGATGAGACATCTGGCCCAGGAGCACCTGCGGGAGGCACAAACCAAGCAGAAGGTGTGGTATGACATCCATGCTAGAGACAGAGAACTGAAACCAGGGCAGAAGGTGTTGGTACTGCTGCCTTCAGGCACCTGTAAGTTGCTTGCCAAATGGCAAGGTCCCTATGTTGTCACCAGAAAAGTTGGACCCGTAACATTTGAAATCTTGTGCCCAGATAAGAAGCGCCAGAAGCAGATCCTGCACGTTAACCTGCTGCGAGAGTTCAAGGAGAGAGACGTAACCTCAGCGGCAAAACCAGTGATGATGGTGCGTGTGGCAGAGGATGGAGATGAGGAACCGGACATGGAACCAGCTCGACCTCAAGGAGTGGCCGTGGAGTCACCTGAGCATCTGAGTAAGGAGCAACAGGCTCAGCTGACCCAGGTACAAGTGTCCTTCCCTTCGCTCTTCCAGGAGAGACCGGGTCACACAAAGGTCATCAGCCATGACGTTGTGTTGAAGGATTCAACACCAATCCGACAGAGACCTTACCGTGTTCCTGAGAGGATGGTGGAGCCACTGAAGGAGGTCGCAACCATGTTAGAGATGGGGGTCGTAGAGCACTTAAGAAGTGAATGGTCCAGTCCTGTTCTTCTGGTTCCGAAAAAAGATGGAAGTCTTCGATTCTGCACCGACTTCCGTAAGTTGAACAGTGTTTCCTGTTTTGACTCCTATCCGATGCCCAGAATCGATGAACTGTTGGAAAGGTTAGGTAGAGCTAAATACATGACCACATTAGATCTATGCAAGGGGTACTGGCAGGTCCCACTTACCACTGCTTGTAGACCATACACAGCCTTCCGAACACCTACCGGCTTGTATCAGTATACAGTGATGCCATTCGGTCTGCACGGGGCACCTGCTACCTTTCAAAGACTCATGGACATTGTTTTAGCTGATTGTGGTCAGTATGCAGCCGCCTACCTAGATGATATCATCTACAGCGAGTCTTGGCAGGAGCAGCTCTGTCATCTTGAGCAGGTCCTCCAGAGGCTTCAGGAAGCTGGATTAACCATCAACCAGAAGTGCTCCTGGGCCCAGGAGGAGGTGACGTACCTGGGGTACCGCATTGGGCATGGAGAGATCAAGCCGCTGGTGGAGAAGCTGGGGACGATCTGACGGATACCCAGACCGCAGACCAAAAGGCAAGTACGGTCTTTTCTTGGCCTAATAGGGTGGTACCGAAGATTTGTGCCCCATTTTGCCACTTTAGCTGCTCCAATAACTAATCTCACTCGGAAGGCTAATTCTTCCCGTCTTCCATGGACTGAAGAATGTGAGGAAGCCTTTAACAAGTTAAAGGAACTGTTGTGTCGAGATCCTGTTTTGCAGAGCCCTGACTTCACCAAGAAGTTTCTTGTACAAGTGGACGCCTCTGATGTTAGCTTGGGTGCGGTCTTGGCCCAAGGAGAACCTGGAGAGGAGAGGCCCATCTTGTTTCTGAGCCGGAAGCTCTTCGACTGAGAAAGGAAGTACTCGACCATTGAGAAGGAGGGACTTGCCATCAAGTGGGCGGTGGACTCCCTGAGGTACTATCTTCTCGGACGAGAGTTCATCCTTCAAACAGACCATCGAGCCCTGAAGTGGATGCAGTCCATGCAGAGCCAAAACTCGAGAATACTGCGCTGGTGTCTGGCTCTTCAGCCATACCACTTTGTCCTTGAGTATTGTCCAGGTAGGCGGAACCTCATAGCCGACTATTTGTCACGTGTACCAGGTATGTACAACCCAGAGGGAGAGGAGGGAAGAAATGTCACAGAGTGAAGGTAGCCTCTGTATTTGTTGTAATGTAACCTCTGTATTGTATCTAAAACCTCTGTAATTGTATTTTTGATATGTTCCAGTCAAGTAGGCGGTGCACAGCCTAATTGACTGGACCGCCCATTAATGTAACCATGTCTGTCTCAACAGGAACAGAGACCTGTAGTCAGGCCCTGAAGGAGGCCTGCACTGGGTAGCATATTGGAAGCAGCTGGGTTGATTGGTAAATGGTGGGGCGGGGCTTCCACAGCTTATATAAGGCCTCAGTTCAGAAGGAGCTCTCTCTTGCCGTGAGGGTGATGACCAGCCAGCTCTCCCCCTTTAAGTTTGTGTGTTTTCTTTTTCAGCCACTTTCCCCTCAGTTTGTATTTTGTTTTGCTCAGGCCTGGCAGCAATTAAAATTTACCTTGTTTTGCACACCTGCCTCCTGCCTCTTCATGTCATCTGAAGGAGAGTTTAACTGACTTTCTCTTGAGCTACACTCCCACAGTCCCGAATTAAATAAATAGGATGATAAATAGATATCAATGAAATATAAATACATATATTTTTATTTTAAAAACAACATTTTTATGTTTTCAGGAGACTTTTATTTTCTAACGCCTCATTTATTTATTTCCAGATACTTTTATTTCCTAATGTCACATTTATTCATTTCTGGGGACTTTTATTTTATAACGTCACATTTATTTATTTCTGGGGACTTTTATTTCATAACGTCACATTTATTTCACTGCTCTTTTATTTCATGCTGCAATATTCAAATGAGGGGGCGGGGTTATCTGGAGCCTTTCAGAGTAAAACATCACACGACGGCCTATTCACCTTATTTTGCGCTGGATCTAGTGTGCGGAAGTGGTGTTGTGAATTGTCGACCGCTACTCAGCAACTTGATCAATAACTTGGGGAGAATAGTGTTTTAAACATATTTCGTTTATTCTAGTTAGGGCCACGGGCAATCGCACCGGGCACTGGTCCCAACAGCTATGAAATAGCTGCAGGGACCAGTGCCCGGGCACTACTGTTATTGTGTGGATTTTTTCTTCCATAATTAGTGTGAATGCTTATTGTTGTTCTGTTTTCTTCATACTTTTTCTTATTATTCTGAGTTCTTCTTCCCTTTTTTGGACTTCTTCTAGTCCTTCATACTTTGTGCGATTTCAACAATTCATATATCAAAACGTGCAGCTTTTTTTGAACTTTATCGGCATTACTTTTCTCTTTTTAACTATTTATACTTTTTAAAATATTTAACTTTTTCTGCAAATTTTTTCCCATAGGAATGCATTGAAAATGTCTTCAAACTTTTAAAATCTTCTTACTACTTTGAACCTCTAAAACTTCAGCATACTTTCTCCCACAGACTCCATTTGTCTTTTAAATTGTAGACAAACTTTTAATCTATTCACATATTACTCAGCTTATTAATATCTTCAACAGTTTCTGATATGTGGCCGTTTTAAAATCATTAAAATTTTCGACAAAATCCAACTTTATAATGGTTGTGTATTGCGCTTAACGAGCAGGGCTTAGAGTGAGTGACATCATCGTTAGAGTGAGAGGGATCGAAAAAACATCCTGGATTTTTTCTGGATAAATTGCCAGCACGGCCACAAATTAAACTCTAGACACATGATTTCCTCACCGGTTTGTAGCCACACTTGTCGTGTCTCATCTGATGTGCTCAAAACAGCAGACAGACTTACAGAATTGTCTCAATGAGCCTAATTGTCCAGCTAGACCCGCTCCAGTGGCTCATCCACTTCAATATAAAAGTAGGAGCTGATTTTTTTAGAAAAGCAGAAATGCCCCCCTTTTCTACCTTGCGATTCTGAGAAAAGTTTTTGCCCTACAAACATTTAATGCACATCAATGTGCTCAGGAAGGTCTCCTTGCCCAGTAGTCATGGCCACATTCTGATAAGAGGTACGGTTCTCTTTTTCTGGGCTGTTTTCGGAAGCTGCACAGAGCTCAAATCTCTCTGCTCTGCTCTGCTCTGTGTGCAGTTGGTCCAGCTGTAGCGGCCAGCTCGTTATCATGTCTATTAATAGAACAGGTCAGGTGCAGCCTGGCCGCTCGTTAAGATGTTTTTAAACACAGCCCCACACACACACATGATAAACCAGACTGACAGAGGATGTCCACGCACAAACACAGGCATCACACTCACACAGACAGACACACACAGACACTCACACACAGTCACACATGCACACATACACAAACAGACAAACAGACACAACACAACACTGTTCCACACAGTAAAATGTAAGCATGGTAGTCGCCATGGTAACTTCTGAGGGCAGGCTGCCACGCAGGTGTAATCAATCAGATCATTAGGGAGAGAGGAGTTCTGTGGCGCTTATCAACAGTTTTACTTTCTGCACATGTACACGCAGACAGAGAGACCGTCAGACTCACACACCCAGACACACACACAGGTTTTCAGCTCACATTCATCAACCTCTCAATTACTTTATACTTTTGATGTAAACATCTCCAACAATTTATATTTTTCTCATGAATTTAAGTTCAGACGTTTAGTCTTTCCAACTCTATTAATAGTAGTACAATTACAGGTGGAGCCTGGGATATAGGATGCAGCTTTTAACATGTGTCAAATCTATCTATCTATCTATCTATCTATCTATCTATCTATCTATCTATCTATCTATCTATCTATCTATCTATCTATCTATCTATCTATCTATCTATCTATCTATCTATCTATCTATCTATCTATCTATCTATCTATCTATCTATCTCTTCAAACCCTTTGTCTCTTTTTTCACTTTTTCTTTCCTTCTTTTACTCCTTCATTTGTATTTTACATAACTTATTTCTATATTTCCCTCTCCATCCATCCATCCATCTACTTCGTTCTATCTATCATCCCCCTCTCTCTTTTTCTTCTTTCTTTCTTTCTTCTACCCCATTTATTTTTACTTCTTTGTTTCTTTCTACTCCTTTTCTCTTTCTTTGTTTCTACCCCATTTCTTTCTTTCTACCGCTCTCCGTATATCTCTCTCTTTCATTTATCCACCCCAATTTCTTTCCTTCTTTCTTACTACCCCTCTGTCTCTTTCATTCATTCTCTATTCTATTTATCTTCTATCTTTCTGTTTTTCTTTCCTTTGTCTTTCTCTATCTACCCTTCTCTCTGTGTCTTTTTCTTTCTTTCTGTTCTTTCTTTCTGTTCTTTCTTTCTTTCTTTCTTTCTTTCTTTCTTTCTTTCTTTCTTTCTTTCTTTCTTTCTTTCTCCATCTACCCTTCCCATTTCTTTCTTTCCTTCTGTCCTTTTCTTTTTTCTCTCTTGTTCCAATCTTTTTCTTTCTTTCTTTCTTTCTTTCTTTCTTTCTTTCTTTCTTTCTTTCTTTCTTTCTTTCTTTCTTTCTTTCTTTCTTTCTTTCTTTCTTTCTTTCTTTCTTTCTTTCTTTCTTTCTTTCTTCTTTCTTTCTTTCTTTCTTTCTTTCTTTCTTTCTTTCTTTCTTTCTTTCTACCGCTCTCTGTATATCTCTCTCTTTCATTTATCCACCCCAATTTCTTTACTTCTTTCTTACTACCCCTCTGTCTCTTTCATTCATTCTCTATTCTCTTTATCTTCTATTATTCTGTTTTTCTTACCTTTTTCTTTCTCTATCTACCCTTCTCTCTGTGTCTTTTTCTTTCTTTCTGTCCTTTTGTTCTTTCTTTCTTTCTTTCTCCATCTACCCTTCCGATTTTCTTTCTTTCCTTCTGTCCTTTTCTTTTTTTCTCTCTTCTTTCTTTCTTTCTTTCTTTCTTTCTTTCTTTCTTTCTTTCTTTCTTTCTTCAGCTCATTTAGCATTGTTTCAACAATTTCTTCAGCTCATTCAGCATTGCTTACAGCATTCACACCATTTCCATTCTTGGAAATGTTTTTTCTAGTATTATTTTTCATCTTCCGGACGATTTTCGATTCGCTACTAGTCCTACAACTCTTCGACAAATTATATATCAAAACGTGCGGTTCGATCGGGATCGGGGTGCTATTACTTTTCTCAACAGTGTACGAATTTTTCGCGATGTAAGTCGCGATTTACTGCGCAAAAATTTTGCATGTAAGTCAATGGGACGGGCGGGAAAAAAAGAGC
Source organism: Trachurus japonicus (assembly GCF_045865225.1). Lineage (NCBI taxonomy): Eukaryota > Metazoa > Chordata > Actinopteri > Carangiformes > Carangidae > Trachurus > Trachurus japonicus. The sequence goes on along the minus strand of NC_140918.1, from coordinate 20,073,924 downwards.
GAAAAAGACCAATCATTGGAGTTTAACAAACGTCTACTGCTCAGGCATACTTTCACCTAGAGACTCCATTTAAACTTTAAACAGTAGACACAAGTCTTGTGTATTGTCGTATTACTCCACGTTTTGATAGGTCATATAGTTTTTGATCAATCCATGATCAATGACCATGAGCATTTTTGGAGAAATTATGAGATTATAATGGTTGTGTATTGCATGGAATGTTCGTGTCAGAGCACGTGACATCATCGGTTAGAGTGGGAGAGAGTGAAGAAACATTCTGTATTTTTTCTGGATAAACTGTCAGCACGGCCACAATTTACACTCTACAGACATAATTTTTTCAGAATTTGTAAGACAAACTTGTTATCTATCAATTCATGTGCTCAAAATATCAGAGAGACTTACAGAACTTACAGAATCAGCCTCTGAGTGCGGCCACGTCTGTCCCTGCTCCTCATTGAGTCCAATACAAATATTTTCTGAGAGAAGCAGAACGGCCTGATGTTTTAAAACTGCCATCCTCTCCAAAATATTTACTGTAGAAACACCAAATCGTACCGAAATTTTCAGTAAGTCCTTAGAGCAACGTTGATCTGTGTTTTGTTCTGATAGGAGTTACCGTTTTGTCATGCTAGGCCTAAATGTGAGACCGGTGCAGAGGCAGAAAATGGCTCTTTTTCTCCACGTTTCTGTCTGTCTCAGCCTGCGGGGGCCCCTATCGCCGTGGTAACCTCTTTGATCCTCAGGCCAGAGCTCGTTAACTTCATAAACAATCCACCTGGCGCTCGTTTAAATGTTTATAAACACAGACACAGCTAAATCAGACTGACACAGGATGCAGCTCATAGTCACACACACACACACACACAGACTCTAGAGCCAGCTTCATGTGATTACAGTCACACACATACACACACACACACCTTCATGTGATTAAAACACAGTTAACGTGCAACAGAATTTAAACTTAAACCATGATTTAATCTGGTTTTAAAGTTAAACCTTGTGGGTGTCACACACACACACACACACACACACACACACACACACACACACACACACACACACACACACACACACACACACACCCAACAAACATACAACCACTTACCAAACACATACACAATTTACACAATTACACACAAACAGACACACATGCACACACAACAAACACACACACAAATGGACACACACTAACCATACACAAACAGACACACACGTCCAACACACACACATTTCATACAGTTGTCAGGTCAGAACTTTTTGTATATCTTCCTCACTCACTCACACACACACACACACACACACACACACACACACGCACACTTTTCCTACAGTTGTCTGACTGTTTTGTATGTACCTTTTTTGTATATCTTCCTCACTCACTCACACACACACACACACACACACACACACACACACACACACACACACACACACACACACACACACACACACACACACACACACACACTTTTCCTACAGTTGTCTGACTGTTTTGTATGTACCTCTCTATCTTCCTGTTGTAGTTAATGGACTCGTTGCTGTTAATTTTGTTCTTTAGCTATTTAAACTGAAAATACACATTTCCCCATTTTGGTCATGTTGAACACATTATTTTACACGTATCCTAAACTACTGAGGCTCTTCTCAACCATTTCACACCATTAAACCCGCTGTTTACATGTTCTACTCCTCAGCTAATGCTAATGATCTCTATTCTTCAACAATGTTCTTCTGCTGTCAGTTTACAATGTATTTCAGTAGGCATGAACTTTTTTCCTAATTCAGGAATTTTTCAAACTCTTCTTTGACAATTCAAGTAATTTCCAGCCATTTCATACAAAGTCTCACATCTTCTACTTTTAAATATATTCTCAGCCATTGCTTCGGCTATGTTAGTGCTGGTTCATCAGTTGTCCTTCCTGTCAGGTTAGCTGCAGATTTCAACTATTTAACCATTACATTTAAACATGCAGAATTTCAATGTTTTCTTCTCCCTTTAGCATTTCTACTGCTTTTTACCTTTAAAAAGGCATTCATCTCACACTACAAGTTATATGTTTCAGCTTTTTCCCTCCTAGGGATGAATAAAGTATTCCTCTACTCTACTCTACTCTACTCTACTCTACTCTACTCTACTCTACTCTACTCTACTCTACTCTACTCTACTCTACTCTACTCCACTCTACTCTAGCATTAGTCTTTTCAACATTGCTTTAGCAGTTTCGTCAACTAATTTCGCATTGATTCAACAATTTCTTCAGCTCATTCAGCATTGCTTCTGCAACAGCGTTCAGCTGCTTTCAGCATTCACACGCATTTTCTGCAGGAAATGCTATCTTTTTCTAGTTAGTGTGAATGCTGGAAGCATTCACACTATTGTTATTCAAATCTTTATACTTATTATTATTATTATTCTTACTTCTTCTTCCCTTTTTCTGCGTTTAACTCCTTCTTCATACTTTGTGCTATTTCAACAATTCATATATCAAAACGTGCAGCTTTTTCAGGACATTTATGCTATGTCTTTTCTCTTTCATACTATTTATACTTTTTAAAATATTTAACTTTTTGTGCAATTTTTCTCTCATAGGAAATGAATTGAAACAGTCTTCAAACTCTTCAAATCTTCTGCTTCATTCAGCCTCTAATAGCTTCAGCATACTTTCAGCTACAGACTTCATTCAACTTTTAAACTGTTCACAAACCTTTCAACTATTCAGCTATATCTCAGCTTATTGATATCTTCAACAGTTTCAGATATATGTATAGTTTTAAAATCATTAAAATTTCTGACAAAATTCAGATTTAACATGAAAGTCAATGGGACGGAATGTTCGGACGTTGGCAGTTGGTAGAGTGACAGAGGGTCTAAAAATCCTCTCACATTTTTCTCTCTATCCTGCCAGCACGGCCACAGATTACACTCTACACACATAATTTCGGGCATGCTTGTAGACAAGCTCATCCTTGATCTCTTCATGTGCTCAAAAAACCAGAGAGACGAACACAATTTAAACTGGGAGCCTCTGAGTGCAGCCATTTCCCTCTCTCCTCTCATTGACTCCCATTCAAAAGTAGGCGCTGATTTTCTAAACGTCCCAAAGTTTCCAACCTGCGACACAATCAACAATTTTTACTCTAGAAACACCAAAGTGACATGGACGCGTTCAGCAAGGTCTTATGGTTCGGAAAATGTAAACCTTTTGCTCGTACTAAGTACAGATTTGTCGTACATTAGATCTGTTTGAGGGTGTCACAGAGCAGTTAAAGCCTATGGTTAAAGCTGCCACCATGCTGTGGCATGGTCTGTCTGTCTGTCTGTCTGTCTCTCTCTCTCTCTCTCTCTCTCTCTCTCTCTCTATCTATCTATCTATCTATCTATCTATCTATCTATCTATCTATCTATCTATCTATCTATCTATCTATCTATCTATCTGTGGGTGTGTGTCACCCTCTCTATCTGTCTCTCTCTCTTTGTCTGTCTGTGTGTCTCTCTCTCCATCTATCTATCTATCTATCTG